>NC_047088.1:14380055-14692555 GCF_902459505.1 Geotrypetes seraphini
CCTACATTTCCGGCACCTATCTTTCGTAGAGGCGTTATTATCTATAGGGCACCGTCGCATGATTGACACGCGATTGGCGGCTGTTTTTTAGGCAGCTGCCCATATCAGCGCTTTATAGAGAATCCAGGCCTTGGGGCTCCTTTGATAAAACTGCAGCAGAGGCTTTTACCGTGGACCAGCGAGGTAAATGCTTCAGTGCTCATGAGTGTCAGAGCATTTACCTCGCTGGCCTACATGGTTTAATAAAAGCTAGTGTTAATACATTAATCGTGTTGTTAGAAACATAGAAGATGACGGCAGAAAAGGGCTACAGCCCATCAAGTCTGCCCACTCTGCTTACCCACCCCCTGTCTATGCCCTAATGACCCAATTTCCTTATCTTGACCCTTGTAGGGATCCCACATGGGTATCCCATTTATTCTTAAAGTCTGGCACGCTGTCTGCCCGATCACCTGCACTGGAAGCTTGTTTCAATGATCAACCACTCTCTCTGTGAAGAAATACTTTCTGGTGTCTGCAGCAGCCACTCTCTCCTCCTCTCCCTATTGGCTAAGGCTCTTAACATTTGCATCTCCTCTTCCTATAGGCTAAGGCTCTTAACATTTGCATCTCCTCTTCCTATAGGCTAAGGCTCTTTACACCTGCATTGTGATAGAAACATAGAAACATAGAAAAAAGCAGCAGAAAAGGGCTATAGCCCACCAAGTCTGCCCATTCCAAGTATCCCCTCCCCTGAATTTACTCCCTTAAAGATCCCACGTGAGTATCCCATTTTCTCTTAAAATCCGTCATGCTGCTGGCCTTTATCACCTGGAGTGGGAGTCTGTTCCAATGATCCACTACTTTTTCGGTGAAGAAGTACTTCCTGGAGTAGATGTCATAGAACTTTAGTAACATGGCAGATAAAGGCCAAATGACCCATCATAGAAACATAGAAACCTAGAAGATGATGGCAGAAAAGGGCCACAGCCCATCAAGTCTGCCCACTCTGCTTACCCACCCCCTGTCTATGCCCTAATGACCCAATTTCCTTATCTTGACCCTCGTAGGGATCCCACATGGGTATCCCATTTATTCTTAAAGTCTGGCACGCTGTCTGCCTCGTTAATGTGTTAAATGTACAGTCCTAATATTTAGGACACCATGAAAACACATGCACCTGCCTTTCCATGCCTGTTTCCTTTCTATCTGATGCTACACGTATTGACATCCCATCTGACTTTGGCATGCCCTATCTGTTGAAGAATGTCTGTTTCTTTAAGGCGACAGTCCTTATTTGGTGCAGTAGGATCATGCTTAAATAATTTAATGTTCAGTTTCAGGTTTCCTTTTTATTTGACCTGCCACCTATCAAAGTCATTCCTAAGCAGTTTATGGTTCCTATTTTGTGGCTTCGTTTTTGAGACATTTCATAGTAATTTCATGAATGCATTCTTGAAACATCTTATTGAACTCCTTGCTCTCGGGTGGATGGGCTGTGCAGTCACATTTCAGAGGAAGTAAAAAGTATATAGGCTGATGTGAAGACACAATGCTTATTCTTAGCTAATTGAGGGTGTCAGCGCTGATTGGATTGGCTAGTAAGATCAAACACATTATAAACTGGAGACTGCTATTGCATAGTTCTCTTGCCAAGGCCCCAACAAAACACATTGACATCTCAAGCTAAAGAATAATGGATTTATCCCCCCCCCCCCCTTTTAAAAAAAAAAAAAAAAGCCTGGCATTCTAGCATTTGGACAATAATTACCTGAATCTGGTATTCCCTGGCTGCCGTTGTATTGGACAAGAAGTGTGTTAAGTTGTCACATATGAGGATGTCAGAGTGAAATGAGATGCCAGTACCAAATAAATATTTCTTCAAGGCATTTTGGTAATTCAGCATCCTTTAGTGAGTTCTCGGTGCTATGCAAGGGGACAGAGGAGAAGATAGCAATGCAGCATCGAAACAGAAGATAGTGTTTCAGAGGAAAATCTTTTCCAAATTATTTTTAGCAGCTCTGTCTACCAGCACTTGCTGACTTTCCTGGGTTCTGAAGTGATATTATGTGTGTGTTAACTCCTCGACAGGGCTGGCTACAGAAATAAAACCATTCTAACGCTGCCTCTTGCATTGCAGAAAATCGATGCCCAAGCCATTGAAGAGTTCTATGGTTTAACATCGGACATCTCGAAAAACTCGGAGTCAGGTTATATCCTCTTTTATCAATCAAGAGACTAAATTCAAAACCACCTGACCAGGTCCAACAAATGAGGCTGACAGTCCAAGATACCAAAGTTCTGTTTGGTGTAGACAAGCAGCAGCCATCAATGTGCTGGAGAACCTCCACCAGGTCTTGGATGACAACAGCTAAAACATCTAAAACTTTGGCATCATCTTCAGCATCCTTGGGATATTTTTTAAAGTATTAACTTCCAAAATCGATCTATTTCTACTTGAAAATTCATTCAGCTGCTCTGTTTTTAATTATTCTTTTTGCTGAAGCAACACGAAGGGGTTTGTAAGTGACATTACCAGATCATCTGTCTCGGTATCTTGTTTTCTTCTGGTTTCAGTGTTTATTGTCAGGTATGACATGCAAACATAACACTAAAGATGCATTAGAACATTTTTAGGTGGCTTGCACTATGAACGCAGCATTAGGAATGCTCATGAAGTTCTTCAGTTGATTAAAAAGAAAACACTAATATGCCACTTACGAGCTTATTTCAGGCAGAAGCATAGAATATGACAGCAGTGTAGCTAAAGGACTCTAAAGCCCGGTTCTGTTTCTGGTGCAATGCCGGCTAATCTCTCTCTGACTTTCAGTTCAGCTCTTTTCTTACCTCACTCTTTATTTTAACCTCTGCTTCCTCCCATAGGGAGGCTGTTCCATGCATCCACTATGTTTTGAGTGAAAAAAAGGTTTTCCAACGTTACTTCTGAGTTTTTCCCCCCTCAGAATCTTGTACCATGTTCCCTTAGTTTAAAACTTGGTTTCCATCGAAAAAAGTTTGCCTATTGTGCATTCATTTTTTTTGTTTTGTTTTTTACTTTGAAGGTATTTGAATGTTTCTATCATATCTTTCATCATCCTCACTGGAACCTTTGGGGATATAGAAAATAGAATATTATTAGTTAAAGATGGACATCTTTGGCTCTGATTTGCTGTCTCTTCCAGTGGCAGAGTCCCATCTATCCAATATTCCAGAATATATAGCAGCTAATAATCTGGGCTCCGCCCCATTACGCCAGCCTACCTTACAGACCCTAATGGTCTGGTTGGCCCTGCCCCTACTAGCTCCACTTTCAGAATGGCCATTATGACCTCTAGTGGCAGTCTCATGAAGAGACACGTGGGGGGTGGAGGGATCTGGGTGATGGGTCTGCTACAGTTCAGGGAGGGAGAGAGGGAATGATATGCTGAGTATTGCATTAGTATCCCAATGCTCCATGGTGGTACATAAAGTCCTTCATGCAACAATGTTTTTAACTATTTGAACACCTCTTAGTCCTGTTTGTGCCAGAAAATCAGGACTGCACTCTTATTACAGGAAACCATTACCGTATTTCCTCATGTATAGGCCTCACTCAAATATAGGCTGCAGGAAATGCCGATTTAGATTTTAAAACTCTTAGATAAGCCGCCCCCATGTTATTAGCCGCGGCTTATCTAAGCGTTTTAAAACCTAAAATGGCCTATACAATGGGGTGGCCTATATATCCCTCCCCCCAGTAAATACCTTCGCCGGCTGCCTCGTGGCCAGCGGTGCAGGGCAGGAGCATTCTTATCAGCATCCAGCCAGCGCCATGCTGCTTCCTCAATGCCTGCGTCAGTTCTCACGGGACTCATGAGAACTGGTGCAGGCATTGAGGAAGCAGTGTGGGGCCAGCTGGATGCTGAAAAGATCGCCCCTGCCCTGCAACAAGGCAGCCGGCAGCCATCCAGGAGGGAAGTGCAGGTACAGGGGACTCCGCAGCTGATCTACAATGTCTTTAGATAGGCCGCCCCATATAAGGAAGCCGCACCCACTGCAGAGGATTGAAAAACATACGGTACTACTTTTTAAGAACGTCAAAACAAAAAATCTAATTGTGTCGCAATCTAAGAAAAGATATCAAGTCTTAGTGTATGTCAATTGGGTTCTGTTTATAACAAACTTTTTAGTTGAAACGATATCTCTGGCAAATAAAATGATAGAAAGATTTGGTTTGTTGCATCTGAATCAACATCTTCTTGATTACTTAGCCAGCTGAGTAACTCAATTTATAAGACTTGGGTCTCTTTTCTTGGATTATGACACAATTGTGTGGGTTTTTTGGGGGTTTTTTTGCTTTTGATTCTGTTCTTAGGTGATATATTTTCTCTCCCCCCCCCATGTCGTTCTTCAGGTGTCCTAGCTGTATTTAAGATATGATCTCTTACTGGCTTTATGAGGACAATCACTTTATATGAGGCAGTAAATTTGAGCCAAATTTGAGCCAAATTATAACTGCGACCTAAGAGTATTGTGCTGTTTTGTTTTTTAGCAAAGGTTTTATAATTAGAACCTGCTTGAGTCTGGGCTCATTCAGACCCTTATTAGACATCATCGCTTTTGGGTTCGATTTTATTATTTTAACTATGTCATGCTCTCAGTTATTGCAGAAAGTTAGTTCATTTTGATGCTAAATGTTTCCTGAATTCTTTTTTTTTTTTGGGGGGGGGGGGGGGATTCATGGGTTTGTATATGACCTGCTTAAGGGAGTCCAGTGTCGTTTGCTCTGTGTCAACAAGGACAGGTAGAGACAGGCCTTGTCTACTTCATTGCATGTAGAGAGATAAATAGAAATAAATCAAAAACGAGACTAACATTTGCTTTGTTTTATTTCTATTTATCTTATTTTTTTATTTATTACCTTCAAAGTGGCATCCAAATCTCTAGAGAGTTGTAGTCCTGTTTTCTAAGAGCAGTAAATGGGAAGAATCAGAACTACATTTCCATGCATGCAGTGGGGTAACCTCTCACCTTGCCTGTGCCCAGAGCAACCCAGCTGATGTCACTTTTAAAAGTAAAACTCTTTCCTTGCTTTGAAAGAGCTGCATCATATTTTGGTGCAATTTTGCCTCTTCATCACGGCTCATTCTAACTGCTGTTGTCATCCATGTTATCTTAGGATATCTTGAGACGGGACGAAAGAAAAAGGGAGAACATTTGTTTTTCTGTTCTGGTTGGCTCCTTGAGCTCTTCCTACTTAAGTGATAATAAACAGGACCATAGCTTTGCAATCAATGGCCATAAGTGAACAGTCCTAATCTAAGTAACAGTTAACAGTAGACAACCTTGCTAATTCAACTTATTTTAGCAAACAGCTTGTCCTTTCATTCCAGTAGGTAAAACAAATGGCTTTTTGTTTTGAATACAGTGAATGGTATTTTTCTTCTGTTTCACAAAATAATTAAAGTAAGAGTGAACAAATGGGGAGGGGTTGTTGGGTTTTTAATTTCAAAATTAGAAATGTGTGTTAATGTGAGCTAGAACCAATGGAGCAGGTACTGACCTAGAATCCCAAAGTACCATTTTTCCACAAGGACTTTTGTCAATGGAGGGATGCTTTGATGTTCTTTTTTGAAGCTTTTCTGTTTCTTAGCTGCAGGTATACCAAAAGTGCCCTCTCTCTTTGCCTCGAAGTGCACATAACTTGAGCTACCTGCGATAGACTTGAGCAGAGCACTGACCTTAAAGAGGGAGACCCAAGAACAGTATCACTTGGAAAAAACAGCCAAGTTTATTGACTTTCAGGCAAAAGTCTAGGACAATGGAAACGTAAGAAAAACAATCAGGTTCAAGACATAACGTTAGCGTTTTAGAACGTTCTTGTTTATTTATCCGTTTAAAAAAATACTCTGTGGCTTGCTCTGTCAGGATAGGGCTTGCTTCTTAGGGGAAAGAATATTAGTCTTCTAAAGACTGCCTACAAGTAACAACTTGTTCCATATGTATATATTGAATATATATTGAGGCAAATTAAAAGAGACATTATGAAAAGGAATTTGTTTGTTTGTTTGTTTTTTATTGATTGGTGAAGTAGCTTTGGAAAAAATGTGAGCATGGTTAATTGGATGCCAGCGCACTCATAAAGCTGCAGTTGCCAATTAAGCTGCTAGCTTTCATTCAAGGTGTGAAAAATAACAAAAAACATGGAAAATGACGCATAACGCAAGTTTCACCAAAATATAATTATTTATTTATTGCTTTTATTTTTCCATCATGGAACTCAAAAGACTAGTTGCGTTAGCGGGAGGTCATTATAGTTGCCAAAATGCTGGCCTTCTGATAATGAACTCAACTCGATACTTCGAAGCTCCCCATTATATACCTTTAGTCCAGTGTGACATCATTGGCCGTGGGCCAACCAAAAACAGAGGTGGTGGTCTTTAAAGTTAGACAAAGAAAATTCCTTTATGTTTAAAAGTTTCAGAAATCATATTTGTTTACCTTCATTTCTGAATATACATTAACATTTTATTACATATCTAATATTCTTTTTGTCCTTTTCACAAAAGGTATATTAAGAGAACCTGCATTTGTTAAGTGCTGAGATATTCTCAGCCCTCTCTGTCAGCCTTAGAGAAAAAGGAGAAGGAGGAGCTGTTTCCCCCTCTCCCTGAGTTGACAGCTTCAAATTTCACTGATACTCCCACAGAAGACTTCCTATGCTGGAGACTGCTACAGGTCTCCGATTCTAACTTAACCATTCCAGATGCTGTGTTCAGGATTTTTCCTTAGTATTCTTTTTATATAAAACATTTCACTTTAAGTACAAATTCTTTCACAATCCATTCATACTTGGGCCCCATCGTTCATCTATTCATACCATGTATTTCATTCATATTTAATGCATGTTATATCTCAGGTTGGGATACGTAATCTAATATGTTCTTCCTAACCAGCCTAAGGCACATCTGGTATCAATTAGAACCACGAGGGTAGAAGCGGGAAAACTAAACAAAAGGGACATAGGCTGAACACAAAATGGAGTAAAACCAGGCAGAAGATACAGAAAGACAGAGAACCCAAAATGGAGTCACTACCTCAAGATGGAGGTCAGGTATATCCTTATTTCCTTTATGATCTAGCCCACAGGTGTCGAAGTCGGTCCTCGAGGGCCGCAATCCAGTCGGGTTTTCAGAATTTCCCCAATGAATATGCATTGAAAGCAGTGCATGCACATAGATCTCATGCATATTCATTGGGGAAATCTTGAAAACCCGACTGGATTGCGGCCCTCGAGGATCGACTTTGACGCCCCTGATCTAGCCTAATAGCAAAGTACATAAAAAGAATATTATTATGCTTTTCCTTAATATTAATCTATAGTGTGTTTTTCTGGCCTTGGCTACATCCATATTCAGATTTTTATTCACCAATTTTTTGTACGCTTCTTTTTTTTTTGAAAATATTTTTATTGAATGAACCAGTCACAAGAGGAACAATCAGCAACCAAGCCAAAAGAGAATAACAGCATAGATACAATAATCAGGTATACAATACAGCTAGGCCAGAGATTAGGCATTCAAACATAGCCTTCTCGTGAAAGGACACATTTTTCATGTGTGAAACAGAACAACAGGAAAACAAACCTCCCTCCCTCCCCCCGCCCCAGTTCCCCCCACCCCCCTCCCCTTGCATCCCAAGGAACCAACCCAACTTAGAACGAGTCCCAGCACGCCACATAGGCCACTGATTGCCAGCTAGTGGCATCCTTCTTGCGTTGCCTCTCCCAGACCGCCATCTGGGACATACTAGCTCTCCATTGTTGAAACGTAGGGCACACACTACCCACCCAGTGCTGCAGAATTAGCTTCTTAACGAGCCCAAGGGCCACCAGCACAAAGCGTTGCAAAGGCGCAGAAACACCAGCCTCAGTTAGGGGATCCGTGACACCAAGCAGCAGAGTCTTGTACGACCATTCCAGGGAGCACCCCAAAACATCCTCCACCTCTTGAAGTGCACGTACCCACAGCGGTCCCACCAAAGAGCATTCCAAAAAATGATGCACTAGCGTCCCCTTGAGAGCAGGACACCGGGTACAAAAGGCATCAGGCCACAGGCCCATAGTGTATCCAACGCAGCGGGTTACATACGCCCTATGCACGATCTTAAGATGAATCTCATGTAGAGCAACGTTAGGAGTCGCCCCCGCACCATCCGCAAAGCATTGGGACAACTCATCAACCGTAACCTCTTCACCCAACTCAGAGCTCCAGCCATCCGCCATTCGGGACAGAAAAACCTCAGCAGGCCTCCAATCTCTCCCCAGTTTGTACCAAGCCGAGAGCGAGTTAAATTCAAGGGAGAGGGAAAGGAAAGCCCTATCCAGCGGGGAAAAGGAGGGTAACTCCCCGGACGGCAGCCGAAGCGAAGAACAATAACTACGAAGTTGGAGATAGAACAGTACGGACCCTGCATTCCACGCCCAGTGTTCCTGACATGCAAAAAAATCCGGCAGTCGCCCCGAACCCAGCTCCACAAGCTGGCCAACAAATCGGCACCCGGATCTGCTAGCCCGCACAAAGAAGACATGTGTACCCGCAGGGAAAGCAGGATTAGCCACGAACTCCAAGAAAGGGGAGGGGCCCGACGAGCCCCCCACTTCTCTGCGCCACCAACCCCAAGCGGTCCGCAAAGGTCGCAACAAGGAAGCACAAGTGCCAGCCCCAGGTCTCAAGAGATTGAACACTGATACCGGGTCCGCCAACATGGACCAAAATCCCCGCGGGGCAAACTTAGTCTCACCCGTATAGATTTCGTGCACCCAACGAAGCAAAGCCGCCACGTTATAGAGACGAAGATCCGGGAGATTTACCCCTCCCTGAGACCGCTCTCTAATAAGCTTTGGGTAACCAATTCGCGCCCATTTAGAGCGCCATATGAAAGATGAAACAATGCCTTTATATTTCCTAAGATCTCTACATGTGACCCACAGAGGCACCATCTGCAGAGGATAGAGCAACTTTGGCAAGAGGACCATCTTAAAAAGAGCAACGCGACCGAGAAAAGAAATCGGAAAGTCCATCCACCGCTTGCAAAGCGCTCCAACCGCATCTAGTTTGTCTAGTACATTTTTTCTATATACCACCCGCGGGTCCGCATGCAAAAACACTCCCAGGTATTTAAGCGTGCCCCCAGATCATTTTAATGGGAAAGAAGGGTCATGATGAGCCACACAGTGCGAGTGGATCGCCAGAGCTTCCGACTTTTCAAAATTAATACTCAGACCGGAAAACATGCCAAATTGTTGGATAATCTGAATTAGTGCAGGCACTCCCGTAATAACATCCCCCAAAAATATAAGCATATCATCAGCAAACAAATTGATTTTAAATTCTTGCGTTCCCAGATGTATACCCCGCAGGTTTGTAGTGTGCCTGATCTTAATCGCTAGAGGTTCAAGGGCCAATACGAACAGCATAGGAGAGAGCGGACATCCCTGACGCGTGCCTCGAGACAGGGAAAAGGAGGAGGTGAGCGCCCCATTCACCAAGATCTGTGCAGTCGGCTGCTCATATAGGGAACGAACCCCGGCCAGAAAGCTCCCCATGATACCCATCTGTGGTAAAATCCAGAATAGATAATCCCAGAGAACTTTATCAAATGCCTTTTCCGCATCCAGGCTTACAATAAGGGCATTCTCCTGACCCTGGTGTCTCCGTAGCAGCGCCGGGTTCTGAAGCACAGATAGGGCTCACAAAACATTAGCAGACGAATACCGCCCTGGGACAAACCCGGCCTGGTCCGGGTGAACCAGACCGGGCAAGACCTTGCCAAGTCGTGCAGCCATAATGGCCGCGAAGAGCTTAATATCTTGATTTAACAGGGATATAGGCCGATAGGACCCCAGCTGGTCTTCCGCCCTTCCAGGCTTCGGTAATACAACAATATGAGCATGAGTAAGCCGATGCGGAGACAAACCCCCCTCACACATGGCCTGACATAAAGCCTGAAAGGGACCAATAATCTTCTCCCCCAGCAATTTGTAATATTCGGGGCCCAGCCCATCCGGGCCAGGAGCTTTCGCAAGCTTTAAAGCCCGTATAGCTCTCTGGATCTCAATGCCCTACACTGGAGCATTAAGTGCATCTCTCTGGTCCTGGGACAGCTCGGGAAGGGGAAGGTCGCGAAAAAACTCCGCTCTCTGCTCAGTGTCACAGCTCCCCCGATCATACAGAGCCTGATAAAACTGTACAAAGCTCTGTTGAATAGCCTCGGGCGAAGTTGCCTCAGAGCCATCAAGAGCCCAGATTTTGGGAATATGTTGCCTACGGGCCCTATGGTTAACCAAGGAGGCCAACAACTTCCCCGCCTTGTTGCCCCACCTATGCAAACGGTATTTATACATCTGAATATCCCTTAGGGCCCTCTGCGCCAGCAAATCATTAATTTGACGTCGCAGCTCCATGTATTGATTCTTGAGGGCTATGGAACTCTTTCTATGCAGCTCCCCCCGCACCTGACCCAACTGACGGGACAAATCCAGCAGTGCCTTATCCTGTACCTTCCGCTTATGGGAGGTGTAAGCTATAATTTTACCCCTTAAAACAGCTTTACTAGCCTCCCAGTATACCACCTCGGAAACATCACAAGAGGGGTTATCGGCTAGATAAGAATCCCATTGTTTTACCAAGAAAGTGCGGAAATCTTTATCCTCATACAAAGTGGGATTCATTCTCCAGCCCGACAAGGTCCTCTGGGGCGCCTGGCGATCAAGAAGCTCCATCCAGACCATGTGATGATCGGAAAGTACTCCATCCTCAATCATCACTCTCCGGACTCCGGACATAAGGGGTGGGGCAACTAGCAAATAATCCAATCTACTGTGTGCTTTATGCACTGGGGAGTAAAAAGTAAAATCAGATTCGTCTGGATGGAGCGTGCGCCAAAGGTCCACAAGGCCCAACTGCGAAGTAACAAAGTTGATCCCCTTGTGGTCCCCTTGAGGTAAACGAGGCCTGGGAGGCTTACAGTCAATTAGGGGGTCAGCAGTAATATTGAAATCCCCACCTAGCACCAGTTGGTACTCGGAAAAGGGAGCAAGGGCAGCGATTAAAACAGAGAAAAAACGATGAGAATACACATTAGGGGCATATATAGAGCAAAAAACGTATTTCGTTCCCTGAAACACCCCTGCCCAAATTACATACCGGCCCTCAGAGTCCGAAATCACTTTGTGCATAGTACAAGTATGTTTCTTATGGAAAAGCACAGCTACACCCCTCTGTCTGTTATTAAAGGAAGCAAAGACAAGCTCACCCACCCAATCCCTGCGGAGCTTAGCGTGCTCAGACGCGTTGAGATGTGTCTCTTGAAGAAGCAAAACATCCACCTGTAGTTTCCTACAGTACTGAAGTACCTTACTACGCTTAACAGGAGAGTGCAACCCATCTACATTAAAGCTAGCAATCTTAACCCCAGACATAATAACCAGATATAACCAAAATACACAAAAAAGACCAAAGATCATACGGGACGGCAGCACCAGCCTCCCAGCCGAGCCGGCGCTCCGTCCACTCAAGCAAAACATCAGACTGAGCCAGATTCCTAGGATGCAACCCATACCCCAAACTACCCACCAACTCAACTGCCAACCTCTTCAAACAACCCCCCCCCCTGCAATCAAGATGACCCACCCCCCTCCCCTCCAGCAACCCCACCACCTCTTCCCCCATCCACACTGGCGACCACATCCCCATGTCACCAACACCCATCGCAGTCAAACACAGATGCTCACACTCCCCCCGCACCCTCCCCCCACCCCCCCCCCCCCCCGCAACCCCAACCACAAGTACCGGTTGCAGCTATGACCAAACTACAATAAAATGAAACAGTGGAGAGCCGAGGACAGGAAAGCATCACAGCCCCTGGACTTAAAGGCCAAACACAGAGGTTCACAAAATAGTAGAAGAGATCCAAGACATCCAGCCCCGCACAACAAAACAAGGCAGCCAGCTCTCCTGGTCAGGTCAAAGAGGGAGTCAGAAAATAGTTATCAGATGTCCAATCCTGCTCAAAAGCTGGCTGAAAGGGATAGGAGCATCCCCTCCCCAAGTATCTTGCCAGCAAACCGCCAAAGGCCCCCCAGCATGTGTCCGGAGGCAGCGCAACTATGTCCAAACAAATAGGCTCCATCCAAAGGGCAGCAAATCAGTCCAAACAGGCAAGAATAGTCCTCGTCCCAGAGGAATCCATGAGAAAGCATGGTAGGCCCGAAGGCCCACCCCCAAAGCGAAATTCTCCTAGTCCTCTGGCAGGGATGCCCCCTGAAGAACAAGCTCATTACTGAGCAGGGAGACTCTCAACGAAGCGCTTCAGCTCCTCTGCCTTAGATACCGTAAAGGTGCGGTTCTCATAGGTCAAGCGCACCTTAGCCGGGTAGAGAAAGGCAAATCGAATTCCTCTGGAAACCAGTTGAGAGCAGTAAGGCGTGAAGGTTCTTCTCAGCTCCGCCACTTTAGTAGAGAAATCCTGAAATATCAGTAGCTTAGCGCCCTCGTATAGCAGATGCCGCGCCCTCTTAAACAGATCAAGTAAACGGGCCTTAACAGCATAGTTGTGGAAGCGGGCCAGCACAGCTCGAGGTCTGTTATTACCATCCGAGTCACGCCGGTGCCCCACACGATGAACACGCTCCACTACCACAGGTCCCTCAACGTCCGGGAAGCCGAGCTCCTTGGGCAGCCAATGTTCAATCAGGTGCTTAAGCTCAGAATCTTGTACAGTCTCTGGTATTCCAATAAATCTAAGATTCTTTCTGCGAGCCCGGTTCTCCTGATCTTCCACTTTCTCCTCCAGCTGGGAAACCCGGGCCTCCAGAGAAGCAAGCCTGCCATCAGCTATTCCAGCCCTGTCTTCCTGAGCCGATAGTCGCTCCTCTACTTGTTGCAGTTGTGCAGCCTGCCCCACCAGGGTATCTTTAAGGTCATCCATAGAGGCATGCAGCTTGGCCAGTTTTTCATCAAGCAGCTGCGAAAGGTGCCTCATGGAGACCTGCATCACCTCGTCAGGGGAGTGGGCCGGAACGGTGTCAGTTTGGGTCTCCGCCATCTTGCTCGCCGGGCTCCCAGAGGACTTTGTCGGCCTCGCAACCTTAGGCGGCATACTCCGCCGCAGGAAAAGTCAAGTCGCGGTGGTGCTCAACCCCCGGCCGGTTCCCGGCGCCCAGCAACAACTGCACCGGTAGGGGTCTGTCAAGGTCCGATCCAAAAGCACCCCGGGAAGGAAGGAGGTCGGAGAAGTGCAAGGGAGACAGAGCAGATCTTAATTTTGAAGCTCACCCACCAGCACGTGGTCCCCCGCCATCTTGTGCGTCGGGCTCCCCACTGCCTGTGTCGGCCAGGAAATCGCTGGCGGCATACTCCTCCACGGAGGCGTGCAAGCCGCGTTTTACAGCCCTCCGCCGGTTCTCAGCGCCTAGCAACGGCTGCGCCGCATGTTTTAAAACTAATACCGGGCAGGAGTGCGCCGGGAGGGGAGGAAGTCAGGGGAAGCAGAGCGGAGCTCGGCGCTCAGACGTCCGCTCAGGATCCAGCCATCACGTGACCCCCCTGTACGCTTCTATTGGGTGTGGCTTTAACTAACACATATGCTTGTATCTAACTAGAATTACCCAGAATCATACGAAAAACGCATTTTTGTAGAAAAACTCCACAAAATTCTGCACTATCATGTCCTGACGTCCATTCCATTACCGTCCCATAGACATCGCCCCCTACTGGCCACGAGCCACTACTGCTCAGTTGGCAGAACAATTGACCAGGTAAGATGCAGGTGTGGCTGGCTGCGACAGCTAGCGCGCAGGTCTTTCTTGTATATGAGCTGTCACAACTGCTGATAACACAGCTAAATCTACTTCCATCAGTCCAGTAGTGCAGTGAGCTCTCAATGTTGATGCACTGGCATTCACCCCCACACATCCCTTCCGATACCCACACTGTACTTACCACATTCCCATTCCACCTTTTGACACTGTCTACCTCCCAATACTTGCAAACTACATAACATCCGCAATCCCCCTTCTGACACACCCATACAGTGCATTAGTACAACCCCTATTCCCCTCCCAACACCCCAACATTTCAAGGTAGAAGCCTAATCCCACCTCCACTGTCCCAATGTCTTTCATTCCCCTTCTACATACTCATCCTGGGCAACCCCCCCCACTCCCAACCCTGCCTTGCTTTTATGGTTGTCTTCCTGATGGTCCAGTAGTACCTGGGTGGCAGTGGACTCAATCTGTTGCTGCCTGAGACTGCCAGGATTTAAAGTGGCTTTCATAACCCCTACTGGTCATCTCTCGGTACTTCAGAGCCACCATAGCAAAAGCACCCACTGTTTCTTTCCTAGACCTGCACTGCATTAAATGTTGTTGTGGGTAGCCTGGGTGTCTGACTCAGCAGATACAGGGCACACCCCCTGAATTTACTAAATAGATTTTGCATCTACTGCACATTGGTTTGCATTAAATGTGTGGTAAGTGCAAAACTTACCGCAGTTTAGAAAAAGTGCCCCTAAATGTCCCTTATACTGCTGGGTGCTGCTCTGATTCCCCATTTGTAAGGTGTCCCTCAGGAAAGCTCCTGATCAATGCCTGACCAGTGTGACTGGGTAAAAAATCAGTGATGAATGAAAACCAAGTCTAAGCCATTTCAATCTTACAATTAAAAAAAAAAGTAGTAATTAGAAAAACCATGGGGAAGCGCTACAAGGTCTTCAGGGACCAGACGGACTCCATCTGACCAGTAGGGGTAAGAATGTCTTCGGACACCGACTAGCCCGCCTGCTTCACAGGGCTTTAAACTAGGTAAGTCGGGGGAGGGTACCCATTCACATATTAGTGCAGAAAGGAATTATCCTGATGAGGTGAGTCGAAACTCCACTTCCATGTCCAAGGTAAGTACCCACATTGCAAACAGTTCTTTAGGAGTCACACTGACTCGGGTAGGATACGCCTCAAAGGGACTTAGCAAACACAAGATATGGAGGGCCATGTATGTCAATGCACACAGTTTAGGTAACAAAATTCTAGAATTGGAGGCTGAAATAAGGAATGCCGACCTAGATGTGGTGGCAATATCTGAAACTTGGTTCACGGACTCACATGGGTGGGATATGGCTATACCGGGCTACAATCTACTTCGTCAGGACAGAGAGGGCAGGTTAGGAGGGGGTGTAGCTCTATACATTAAAGAGGACATCAAAACCACCAGGATCACAGATGTCAAGTACACCGGGGAGTCCCTCTGGGTAAACCTGGCAAGAGGCAGAGAAAAATGCCTGTATCTAGGTGTGGTATACAGACCCCCCAAGACAACTGGAAGACATGGACGCAGAATTAATTAAAGACAGAGAATATCACTCTACGAGGAGAAGCTGTACTGCTAGGGGACTTCAATATGCCTGATGCAGACTGGAACTCATTTTCAGCGACAACCAGCGGTAGCAGGAGGCTCTTAACCTCCATAAAGGGAGCACGTCTCAAACAAATGGTAACGGAGCCCACTAGGGCCCAGGCGATCCTCGACCTGGTACTCACCAACGGGGAAAGCGTCTCAGAGGTCTCAGTAGGAGATACGCTAGCCTCCAGCGACTACAACATAGTATGGTTCAACCTTAGGAAAGGCTTCCCTAGATCAAACACGAAAACAAAGGTACTCAATTTCCGGGGCACAGACTTCGCACGCATGGGAGATTTTGTCCATCAGACGCTGCAGGACCAAGCGGAGACCGATGATGTAGAAGCTAAGTGGTTAACACTGAAATCAACCATACATGAAGCAACTAGCCGCTTCATAAAATCAGTAAATAAACGACAAAGAAACAATAAACCCCAATGGTTCACTGCGGAGATCTCGCACCTCATTAAGGAGAAGAAAAAAGCGTTTCTCTCCTAGAAAAGAGAGGCAATTGTAGAATATAGGACCAGGTCTACAGCGGTCAAAATGGCAGTTAGGGAGGCAAAACTTCGAGTGGAAGAAATTCTGGCAAAAAACATTAAAAAGGGGGACAAATCCTTCTTCAGGTATATTAGTGACAGAAAAAGGAACACAGGCGGGAAAGTACGCCTTAGAAGACCGGATGGAAGTTACGTGGAAGCAGATTCCGATAAAGCCGAACTACTGAATGAATACTTCTGCTCAGTCTTCACCTGTGAAGCATCGGGACACGGTCTGCAGTTGAAGGCAACACAAAGCACAGAAGACCCGTTTCAGAATTTTGAGTTCACACCAGGTGAAGTTTACAGTGAACTGGCAAGACTCAAGGTGAACAAAGCCATGGGACCAGACAATTTGCACTCAAGAGTGCTCAGAGAATTGAGCGATGTCCTGGAGAAACCATTGGCTGAGCTATTCAATCTCTCCCTAAGTAAGGGGAAAGTTCCCCTGGACTGGAAATTAGCTAATGTTGTTCTTCTGCATAAAAAGGGTTGCAGGGCAGAGGCTGCAAATTTATAGACCGGTGAGTCTCACATCAATAGTGTGCAAACTCATGGAAACACTAATTAAAAGCAAATTGGACACGATCTTGAATGAAGGGAATCTTCGGGATCCCAGTCAGCATGGATTCACCAAGGATAGGTCCTGCCAATCCAATCTCATAGAAACATAGAAACATAGTCTGCCCATACCATTGACCCCCTTTTAAGTCTACCGGCCCCCTTAACTCTACTGACCTGCTCTATTAAGTCTATCCTAGCGACCCTATTCATTGGTATGACTCTCGCAGTGATCCCACATAGATATCCCATTTATTCTTGAAGTCTGAGATACTGCGGGCTTCGATCACCTGTACAGGAAGCTTGTTCCAATGCTCTATCACTCGTTCCGTGAAGAAGTACTTCCTGACGTCTCCACGAAACTTCCCTCCCTTGAGTTTGAGCGGATGTCCTCTTGTGTTCGAGGGTCCTTTGAGAAGAAAGATATCATCTTCCACCTCGACCCGTCCCGTGATGTACTTAAATGTCTCAATCATGTCACCCCTCTCCCTACGCTCCTTGAGGGTATAGAGCTGCAATTTGTTCAGTCTTTCTTCGTACGAGAGACCCTTTAGCCCCGAGACCATCCTGGTGGCCATCCGCTGAACCGACTCAATTCTGAGCACATCTTTACGGTAATGTGGCCTCCAAAATTGCACACAGTATTCTAGATGAGGTCTCACCATGGCTCTGTACAATGGCATCATGACCTCAGGCTTCCTGTTGACGAAACTTCTCTTGATGCAACCCATCATCTGCCGTGCCTTAGATGAAGCCTTCTCCACTTGAGTAGCAGTCTTCATGTCTGCACTGATGATCACTCCCAAGTCTCGTTCTGCTGTAGTCTTGGTTAAAGTTTCACCATTCAAGGTGTAAGTTCTGCATGGATTTCCATGTCCGAGATGCATGACCTTACATTTCTTGGCATTGAAGCCCAGCTGCCAGACAGAGGACCAACTTTCTAAAGTACGGAGGTCCTGTTCCATAGTATCTTTCAGATTGTAGCCGTTTACAGTATTGCATAGTTTGGCGTCATCAGCGAATAAGGTTACCTTCCCTTGAAGACCTTGAGTCAAATCCCTAATGAATATGTTGAAGAGGAGTGGACCCAGGACTGAGCCCTGCGGCACTCCGCTGGTCACTTCCGATGTTTTGGAGAGGGTACCGTTAACCATCACCCTCTGAAGTCTGCCACTTAGCCAATCTTTAACCCATGCAGTTAGTGTTACTCCCAACCCCATCGATTCCATCTTGTTCAGCAGTCTGCGGTGTGGGACGCTGTCAAAAGCCTTGCTGAAGTCAAGGTATACGACGTCTAAGGACTCTCCCGAGTCCAACCTTCTTATTACCCAGTCAAAGAAGCTGATAAGATTGGACTGGCAGGACCTACCCTTGGTGAATCCATGTTGTCTTGGGTCCCGGAGATTCCCCTCTTTCAAGACCGTATCTAATTTATGCTTAATTAGTGATTCCATGAGTTTACACACCATTGAAGTGAGACTCACCGGTCTATAATTCGCAGCCTGCCTTGCAACCCTTTTTATGCAGAGGAATGACGTTGGCTGTTTTCCAGTCCAACGGAACTTTCCCCGTGCTTAGTGAGAGATTGAAGAGCACGGCCATTCCGCCAGAACATCTCTCAATTCTCTAAGCACTCTTGGGTGTAAATTGTCCGGTCCCATGGCCTTGTTCTCCTTGAGCCTTGTCAGTTCGCTGTAGACGTCTTCAGGTGTGAACTCAAAATTCTGAAATGGGTCTTCCGCAATTTGTTTTGCCATCAACTGTGGTCCGTGTCCCGGTGCCTCACAGGTGAAGACTGAGCAGAAATATTCATTTAGTATTTCGGCTTTTTCAGAATCCGCCACTGCGTAGTTTCCGTCCGGTCTTCTAAGGCGTACTATGCCGTCTGTGTTCCTTTTCCTATCACTAATATACCTGAAGAAAGATTTGTCCCCTTTTTTAATGTTTTTTGCCAAAGTTTCTTCCACTCGAAGTTTGGCCTCCCTAACTGCTGTTTTGACCGCTGCAGACCTGGTCTTATATTCTACTTTAGTTTCCCTTCTCTGCGTACGTTTGTAGGAAAGAAATGCTGTTTTCTTCTCCTTAATGAGGTGCGAGATCTCCTCAGTGAACCATTGGGGTTTATTGTTTCTTTGCCGTTTGTCTACCGATTTTATGTAGCGATTAGTAGCTTCGTGTATGGATGATTTCAGGTACGACCACATAGCTTCTACATTACCGGTCTCTGCTTGGTCCTGCAGCGTCTGATGGACGAAATCTCCCATGCATGTGAAGTTGGTGCCCCGGAAGTTAAGTACCTTTGTTTTAGTGATTGATTTAGGGAATCCTTTCCTAAGGTTGAACCATACCATGTTATGGTTGCTGGAGGCTAGCGTATCTCCTACCAAGACCTCTGTGATGCTTTCCCCGTTGGTGAGTACCAGGTCAAGGATCGCCTGGTCCCTAGTGGGCTCCGTTACCATCTGTTTTAGTTGTGCACCATTTATGGAGGCCAAAAGCCTCTTGCTGCTACTGGTGGTTGCTGAAAATGTGTTCAAGTCTGCATCAGGCATGTTGAAGTCCCCAATCAGTACAGTGTCGCCCCTTAGAGTGATATTCTCTATGTCCTCAATTAATTCCATGTCCATGTCTTCCATTTGTCTTGGGGGGGTCTGTATACCACACCAAGATACAGGCATTTATTGCCACCTCTTGCCAGGTTAACCCAGAGGGACTCCCCGGTGTATTTGACATCTGTGATCCTGGTGGTTTTGATGTCTTCTTTAATGTATAGTGCTACCCCACCACCTAACCTGCCCTCTCTGTCACGACGAAGTAGATTGTACCCCGGTATAGCCATATCCCACCCATGTGAGTCCGTAAACCATGTTTCTGTTATTGCCACCACGTCTAGGTTGGCATCCCTTATTTCATTTTCCAGCTCTAGAATTTTATTGCTTAGGCTGTGAGCATTAATATACATGGCCCTCCACACATTGTGTTTGCTAGGTCGCTGTAAGGCGTTTTCCACCTGAGTCTGTGTGGCTCCTAGAGAACTGTTTGCTATGTGTGCCCTTACCTTGGAAGCAGAGTGTCGACTCGTCCCATCAGGATAGTTCCTTTCCGCACCAGTACATGAGTAGGTACCCTCCCCCAACTTACCTAGTTTAAAGCCCTATGAAGCAGGCGGGCTAGTCGGTGTCTGAAGATGTTCTTACCTCTGCTGGTCAAGTGGAGTCTGTCTGGTCCCAGAAGTCCTTGTAACGCCTCTCCATGATTCAGGAATCCAAAGTTCATATCCCGACACCATCCTTGTAGCCATTTGTTGGTTCTTAGGATACATTCATCTCTGGTTCTTCCCTTGCCTCTGACTGGGAGGATTGAAGAGAAGACCACCTGCGCACCCGTCTGCTTCAGCCTCACACCCAAGGCTCCGAAGTCTCTGGCGATGGTCTCTTGGGTGTTCCTTGCAGTGTCGTTCGTACCTATGTGGATAAGAAGCATAGGAAAATGGTCAAGAGGTGTGAGTAGTTTACCCAGGTTGGTGGTGACGTCCCGTATCTTGGCTCCAGGTAGACAGCAAACCTCTCTCGAGAATATATCCGGTCTGCAGATTGGTCCCTCGGTGCCCCTCAGCATGGAGTCCCCAATGACTATTACTCTGCGCTTCTTTCGTTGTGGGGGGGGGGGGAGTCTGTCATCAGATGGAGCTGCTTGTTGGGTCTGCTCTTGTTCTTCGTGTTGGGTCTGTTCTTGTTCGTCGTCGGCAGCTTCTTCTTGGAGAATCTGGAATCTGTTTCTCAGGACGAGGTGAGGGGTTGACGTAGGGTTGGCCTGTTGGGGAGAAAAAGAAGAGGATGAAGAGATTGAAAAAGGGGGGGGATCTCCTTTGTTTACTTTTGCCTGTGGAAGAGGTCACCAGCTTCCAGGTGTCATTGTCGCTGGCCATTGCCTGTATCCCAAATGTTGGTTTCAAAGCTGATGATTTGGGCATCTCAAGAATGGACTTGTCGTGGGCATTTTCTGTGACTTGAGACAACTCCTGAACGACTCCATCGATGTAGGCTTCATCCTCACGGATGCTCCTCAGGCGTTCCACCTCCTCCCTGAGGCTCCACAGTTCCTGCATGAGGGCCCCATCCAGCTGAGCGGCCTCCTCTGTCTGCGTGGAGACTGTAGTGTAATGCCAAGGGATGGACTCGATCTGCACGGAGACCTCTGTCCATCGTCCATCAGCTTCTTTGACTGGGTAACAAGAAAGTTGGACTTGGGAGAGTCTTTGGACGTCGTGTACCTGGACTTCAGTAAAGCTTTTGACAGTGTCCCACACCGCAGGCTGCTAAACAAGATGGAATCGATGGGGTTAGGAGAGACACTAACTGCATGAGTCAATGATTGGCTGAGTGGCAGACTAAAAAAGGGTGGTGGTTAATGGTACGCTCTCTAAAACATCGGAGGTGACCAGTGGAGTGCCGCAGGGCTCGGTCCTAGGTCCACTCCTTTTCAACATATTCATAGGGGATCTGACTCAAGGGCTTCAAGGTAAAATAACACTATTCGCCGATGACGTCAAGCTATGTAATATAGTAAGTGAATGCAGTTTACAGAATTATATGGCGCAGGACCTGCTTACATTGGAAAGTTGGTCCTCAACCTGGCAGCTAGGCTTCAATGCTAAGAAATGTAAGGTCATGCACCTCGGAAGCGGAAATCCATGCAGGACGTACTTCTTGAACGGAGAAACTTTAACTAGAACTTCAGCAGAACGAGATTTAGGAGTAATCATCAGTGCAGACATGAAAACTGCCAATCAAGTGGAGAAGGCTTCATCTAAGGCAAGGCAGATATTGGGTTGTATCAACAGAAGTTTCGTCAGCCGAAAGCCTGAAATCATAATGCCGTTGTACAGGGCCATGGTGAGACCTCATCTGGAGTACTGTGTTCAATTCTGGAGGCCACATTACAGTAAAGATGTGTGCAGAATTGAATCGGTTCAGCGGACGGCCACCAGGATGATCTCGGGGCTCAAGGGTCTCTCATATGAAGAGAGACTGAACAAATTGCAGCTCTACACTCTCGAGGAACGTAGGGAGAGGGGAGACATGATCGAAACATTTAAGTACCTCACGGGACGTGTCGAAGTGGAAGATGATATTTTCTTTCTCAAGGGACCCTCGGCCACAAGAGAGCACCCGCTCAAACTCAGGGGCGGAAAATTTCATGGCGACACCAGAAAGTATTTCTTCACAGAGAGAGTGGTTGATCATTGGAACAAGCTTCCAATGCAGGTGATCGAGGCAGACAGCGTGCCAGACTTTAAGAATAAATGGGATACCCATGTGGGATCCCTACGAGGGTCAAGATAAGAAAATTGAGTCATTAGGGCATAGACAGGGGGTGGGTAAGCAGAGTGGGCAGACTTGATGGGCTGTAGCCCTTTTCTGCCATCATTTTCTATGTTTCTATGTTTAATTGGATGCAGAGAGCATGTACAGCTGATACTGTGAGATTTTACTAACGTATTGAGGTTTATTATTAACTATCTTTATGAAGTGATTCACCTAAGGCAGTATATAGTAGGTACCGCTTGACATAAAACTTACAATTATGTTAACAAAAGTGAAACACTGAAATATAAGCCCATAACTATAAGCAAGGATGTCAACTTGGAGATGGCAAGCGGGAACCTAGCAATAGGAATAGAACATGATATAATATCAGAACTATACACGTTAAAACGTCTCTGTAGAACGATCATATACTGAAATATAATAAATGGCAGTAGAGTATATGATAATAGGCAGCATGGGAAAATATATTTGTGTAACAGATATGATAGAAGGAAGTCTGAAATATTAATGTAACTTGGCAGCATTCTTTCTTGTAGATTATGATATACTGTGGTACTTCAGAATCCGAACTTAATCCATTCCAGAACCCCGTTTGAGTTCCAAGACAATTTTTCCCATTGAAAATAATAGAAACTGGATTAATCCATTCCTTGGACCCACAAACTCAGCAAGATTGGGCACCCCCCAGGCAGAGACAGCAAGCGTTGCTCAGCCCAAAGCTTCCCTCCCAGGCAGAAACAGGAAGCTGCGTCAGAGGGGACGATTTGGGCTGAGCAACGCTTGCAGTTCCCGTACGTTTGGATTTCAGGGCAAAAATTAATTTAAAAAAAAGTTTGGATTCCAAGTTGTTCGAGTTCTGGGGTCTTCGGATTCCAAGGTACCACTGTTATGTTAAATATCCTTGCCTCTTCTAGTACTGTATTATATTGGTTTGGCGATTCTTAGATCAAAATCTTGCCAAGTAAGCAGCAATGGGATTTTTTTCCTGCTATATGGAAGCCACAGTGTGACTTTAGACAGGGGATCCCACTGTCCCCCATCCTATTTTAGTGATTCTATCAGCATCTATTATCTATACTTGTATATCTCAAAAAAGATAGATATAGCGGCACTAGAAAAAGTTCAAAGAAGAGTGACCAAGATGATAAAGGGGATGGAACTCCTCTCATATAAGGAAATACTAAAAAGGTTAGGGCTCTTCAGCTTGGAAAAGAGATGGCTGAGGGGTGATATGATTAGAAACATAGAAGATGAAGGCAGATAAGGGCCATAGCCCATCAGGTCTGCCCACTCTACTGACCCACCCCCAAGTCTACTATCCTAGGGATCCCACTCCTGGTGACAGGTTCCCTTGGCTTAACCCTCTAAGGCAGGGTGTCCAATGTCGGTCCTCGAGGGCCGCAGTCCAGTCGGGTTTTCAGGATTTCCCCAATGAATATGCATTGAAAGCAGTGCATGCAAATAGATCTCATGCATATTCATTGGGGAAATCCTGAAAACCCGACTGGACTGCGGCCCTCGAGGACCGACATTGGACACCCCTGCTCTAAGGGATCCCACATGGGCATCCCATTTGCTCTTAAATTCTTGCACGCTGTTTGCCTCGATCACCTGCACTGGGTGCTTGTTTCAAGGATCAACCACTCTCCTGGTGTCGCCATGAAATTTCCCGCCCCTGAGTTTGAGCGGATGCCCTCTTGTGGCTGAGGGTCCTTGGAGAAAGAGAATCTCTTCTTCCATCTCGATACGGCCGGTAATATACTTAAACGTCTCGCTCATGTCTACAAAATCCTGAGTGGAGTAGAACGGGTACAAGTGGATCGATTTTTCACTCCATCAAAAATGACAAAGACTAGGGGACACTCGATGAAGTTACAGAGTAATACTTTAAAAACGAATAGGAGGAAATATTTTTTCACTCTGAGAATACTTAAGCTCTGGAATGTGTTGCCAGAGGTTGTGGTAAGAGCGGTTAGTGTAGCTGGTTTTAAGAGAGGTTTGGACAAATTCCTGGTGTAAAAATCCGTAGTCTGCTGTTGAGACGGACTTGGGACGGTAGCATGCTTCTGCTACTATTTGGGGTTTTGCCAGATACTTGTGACTTGGATTGACCTCTATGAAGATGGGATACTGGGCTAGATGGACCATTGGTCTGACCCAGTAAGGCTATTCTTATGTTCTTATTATGGTATGGATTTCCCTTGTTGCAAAGGGAATGTGTGACGTTGCTTTCAGTGCTTTCTCTTCCTTTCTCAGCCTCTTAACAGAACATGTTATAGTGCTGCTAAGAAATTGCTGCTCTTGGTGTATTTTGCCAGCCTCTCTGTGAATGGTGCTAATTCTCCCCCAGCAGGCGTGAAGCAACTGACAGGCGCAGGGCAGTGTGCCTGCTCTAGCTGTTCTTTGCATTGTGTTTGCTGCCACCTGCAGGTGATGAGGCGGATTTGCTGCCAAAATGGGCAGAAGATTCTGGACTAGAAGAAAGCTGCGTCGTCTACCACTGAAGGATGGAACTTCATGTAGCTGCTTTAAGAGAGTATCGGAGCCACCATCACAATGAGAAGACAGGCTTTGGATAGAGCAGGGGTGTCAAAGTCCCTCCTCAAGGGCCGCATCCAGTCGGGTTTTCAGGATTTCCCCAATGAATATGCATGAGATCTGTTTGCATGCACTGCTTTCATGGTATGCTAATAGATCTCATGCATATTCATTGGGGAAATCCTGAAAACCTGACGATTGCGGCCCTTGAGGAGGGACTTTGAAACCCCTGGGATAGAGGAAGATGAGAAAAGAGAGGGAAGATGGGCAAAGGACACAAAAATGGGAGGAGAATGTAGAGGGGCTGAAAGGCCAGGGGGGCATCGAGAGATGTGCAGAGTGGCAGCGGAGGAGAGGGGCACAAAAGTAAAGAAGGATGTGGGCAAAAGGGAGAAAGAGAGAGGAAGTGGCATGTGCTAGCAGTGGTCAGAGGAGAACATAAGAATTGCCGCTGCTGAGTCAGACCAGTGGTCTATCGTGCTCACGCGGCAGCCCTTAGGTCAAAGACCAGCGCCCTAACTGAGACTAGCCTTACCTGCGTATGTTCCGCTTCAGCAGGAACTTGTCTAACCTTGTCTTGAATCCCTGTTTTCCCTATAACAGCCTCCGGAAGAGCGTTTCAGTTTTCCACCACTCTCTGGGTGAAGAACTTCTTTACGTTTGTACGGAATCTATCCCCTTTCAACTTTAGAGAGTGCACTCTCATTCTCTCTACCTTGGAGAGGGTGAACAACCTGTCTTTATCTGCTAAGTCTATTCCCTTCATTATCTTGAATGTTTCAGAGGAAATACATTACATTTGTGATTTCTATTCCGCCTGTGCCTTGCGGTTCTAAGCGGATTACAGTTAAAAGAGATAAGGACATTACTGAGAGAATTACATTACAACGATTTAAGTAAATTACATGTTGTGGTATAGAAATACAAGTATATGATATCTGGATTTATCGACAGAATAACTTGACAGGGTTCAAGTAGTTACAAGGTTCAGTGGGGAAAACAATATAGGCAACTGAAGAAAGATACCTAACTTTGAAGGAATCAGTTAAGTGGATACCTAAGGGAGATGCTTATTTAGGAGTTTGGATATTTTTGGTAAATGAGGTTCAAGGGGATGACTAGTGTGTTATTTGCTGGGGAGAGAGCATGTGCGATTGGGGAGGGGAATATTAAGTAAGGATCTGCCTACCACTTTTCTCAGGTGGGCTATGTGTTTCTGTATTAATTTTTTTCGACACCCTAATCTCTAGTTACCCTGATACAGTCAAAGCATGGGGCCAGAAATATATATATATATTTTAATCTTATTAATTTTCAAAGCTAATACAAAGTGCCATGGATTACATATACATTAATAACAAAATAAGTACTTATATTTCAATGGAAAAAATAAATATCCCTCCCCTCCCATCCAACAGTTTAATCAAGAAATGAACCAGAAAGATATCCCTCCCACCCACCCACCCCGTCCTGGATATGTATAAAAATAAACAAAAAATATTTTAATGGATATGACTGTTAACAGAAGATGGAAAATTTTCTGTCTGAACAAATGCAAGGAAAACACATGTCAATATCAAACTATTTTCCCCCCAAAAGAAATGAGGTTTAGGAAGGGGATGAGAATGAAATTAAGACATGGGCCAAATTAATTAAGCAATGTGGGTAATGCTGCCATCTTCAAATGTCATCCAGGAAGGTAGGGACAGATACACACTCAGTGATCAGATGTGCAGTGTACCTGTTACTGTCATGATTCTTTTAGGTGAGCTGTGCTGATTTTTTTTTTTTTTTTTTTCCATTCATGCAATGAAATTGCAGGTGATTTTTACTCTTATTTCACTGAAATTTTACAATGGTGTAGGACCACTGTTAAACATGCTAGAGCCCAGGGCAGAATTTTTTTTTTGGGGGGGGGAGGGCTCAAAGCCAGCCGGTAGATTTGTCTCCCTCAGGCAGGCTTGGAGACAAGGGCCCCATACTGAGGATTTTGCTGGCAAATTATAATTCCACAAGTAATATAAGAAGGAACACAGTAAGCATGGCACTCGGGCAGGACATGGCAGCTGGGTAGCAGCTCAACTAATGGGCCAAGAGCTGAATGCTATGCTATAATACACAGTTTTTCCCAACCAGTGTGCCATGGGACAAAGTTACCACTTCTTGATGTTTGACTTTAGATAGAGAATGACATGGGGACAGAATTTATCCCCGTTCCCGCAGTAAACCATCCCTGTGTCATTCTTTAAGGAGAGAGGGAAGAATCAGATTATGAATGGGCCCAGCCACTGACCCTCAAGCCTTGCATTGAAGAATGCTGGTGTAGAAGGACTGAGGTTGAGATAGACAGTAGACACTAAAGAATGACAGTCTCTGGTATCCAGAGCAGATCTTGTGATGTCATAATGCCTCATTCCACCAGTGCCTAAGAGCCAATCACATCAGTGATGTCACAATGGCTTCATTATCCTTGGCTCCCATAAGAATCAGAGGATGAATGGCCACAACCACTGACCCGCAAGCTTTGCTTTGAAGAATGCTGGTGTAGAAGGACCGAGGTTGAAACAGACACTACAGAATGACAGTCTCTGGTATCCAGAGCAGATATTGTGATGTCATAATGCCTCATTCCACCAGTGCCTAAGAGCCAATCACATCAGTGATGTCACACTGGCTTCATTATCCTTGGCTCCCATAAGAATCAGAGTATGAATGGCCACAACCACTGACCCAAAGGCTTTGCTTTGAAGAATGCTGGTGTAGAAGGACTGAGGTGGAAACAGACACTACAGAATGACAGTCTCTGGTATCCAGAGCAGATATTGTGATGTCATAATGCCTCATTCCACCAGTGCCTAAGAGCCAATCACATCAGTGATGTCACAATGGCTTCATTATCCTTGGCTCACATAAGAATCAGAGTATTAATGGCCACAACCACTGACCCTCAAGCTTTGCTTTGAAGAATGCTGGTGTAGAAGGACTGAGGCTGAGGTAGATAAGATACTAAAGAAAGGGATCTGGATTGGCCACTGTTGGAAACAGGATTCTGGGCTTGATGGACTGTCAGTCTGACCTAGTGCGGCAATTTTTATGTAAGCCAAATATAAGATAGTCAAGCCACTGTGACATCACTGGTGGAATGAGGCATTAGGACATCACAATCTCAGCTCTGGAATTTCAAATATTTTTCGCTTTCCTTCTGCTACCATTGTTCTGTGTTTCTTGCATTCACACCAGCTTGTAGTGACTCTGCTTGACATAGTGTCACCTTTCATATTTTTGTGGGAGAGTTTTTATATGCCTTTTTCTCCACCTACATTACCCCCACCCCTTTTTTTTTTTTTTTTTTACAAAAGCATAGCTCGTTTTTTTAACACCGGCCTTGGCAGTAAACAGCTCTGGTGCTTATAGAATGCCTATGAGCGTTGGAGCTGTTACTGCCAAGGCCGGCGCTAAAAACCCGCTACCGTTTTGTAAAACTTGTGTATCTTTTTTTGCTAGTGACAGTGAGTCTGTAGCTCTTGGTGTTGAGACTGAGAGGTTGTTTAGCTGTGAGGCTCTGCTTTCTGCATTTTTTTTCCTACAAAACTCTGAAAAAGGACTGTAGTCCGTGACCCTTTCCCAAGGCCTGATCCCTGGAGCACAGCACTAGTAAAGTTTTTCCTCTGCCTCCTTCCACCCAATCGGTTCCAAAAACAGTCCGTCACTTTCGGGTCCATATTAAGGGCACTCGATAATTATTATTGCCTATATACAACTATGACAAAGGCTTTGTTAGAATCTAAAGTGCACCACATCGAGCACTCTTCCTCGATTCAACGGTCTGATCATCCAGTCCCCAAAAATTATTTATTTATTTAAAAATTTATATACCGCATACAACTATGCAGTTTCCATATCACATACATAAAATCTTATTTCCCTCGATTTCCACATATAAGTAGACATTGTTAGGGACAGAGCTGTTAAATACAATCCCCTTATCTATGCAATTTCACATTACTTACATTTAAGCAGAACAAATGTCACATACCAACCACCGGCAAAAAGAAGAGCACGCCGAGGTTCGCCGACTCTGAGAATTAAATACCCCACCCAAAAGACGTCACTTCCGGGGAATCACTTTGCTGACCCGCAAGATTTTCTAAAAGGGGCCATAACCTAAAACAGAACACCCATTTCCCGTGGCCAAAGCCACCTAAAAATCAGCTTGAGCTAACCACTCAGAAGTTTCATTTAACCCATTTGGGGCCATGGAATCTAAGATAAACATCCACCGGAGTTCACACCGATTAAGCCTCCGGGCAGTGTTACCTCCCTCCCACCCTACAGAAATGCGGTCCAAAACCCGCCATTGTAGATCTTCTAACGTGTGCCCACGATTGATCCAATGACGGACCAGCGGAGACGATTCCGAGTGAGTGCGGACTCTGGACTTATGCTCTGTTAACCGGACCCGTATAGAGCGAGTGGTTCTGCCCACATACAATTTAGGGCAGGGGCATTGTAACACATATACCACATTATCAGACCTACAAGTGGTGTTGTGTTTAGCCCTATACATAACCCCAGTGATGGGATGGGTCCAGCACTCACCCGGAATAGTGTAAGCACACCATTGGCAAGAACCACTATGTGAAATTGCATAGATAAGGGGATTGTATTTAACAGCTCTGTCCCTAACATTGTTTATGTGTGTGTTTGGTATTTCAGCTTCCCCATGTCGTCTTGATAAAGATTATCGAAACGCGTTGGCGTTTTGGGGATTGTTTTGCTACGTTATGCAAAAAGCTAAGTAAAAGTTCTTTCACATCAGATATGTATAATATATAAAAAATTTCACTATTAAATAAGTAACAAAAAAAATTTTTTTACAAAAGAACCAAAAAAATGAACAAAACAGGAGGTGGAGGCACCGTTGGGTAAATGAGGAGTTTTCCCTACAAACATAGTTTGTTTGTTGGGCGGTCTGATACCCGTTATAGGTCTTCCTATACTCTTGATTTTGCGACTCTGTATTTTGTGGTTTGGACATTGTTTGATATTATTAAGTGTTCTTTGAAGTGGACATAACATAAGAACAGCCATACTAGGGCGCACCAATGATCTATTTAGTCCAGTATCCTGTTTCCAACAGTGGCCAACCCAGGTCACAAATACTCAGCTAGATCCCAAAGAGTAAAACAGATTTTATGCTGCTTATTTTAGGAATAAGCAGTCGATTCTGCCAAGTCCATCTTAATAATGGCTTATGGACTTTTCTTCTAGGAAGTTATCCAAATCTTTTTACATCCTGCTAAGCTAACTGCTTTCACCACATTCTCTGGCAATGAATTCCAGAATTTAGTTACACACTGAGTGAAGACATATTACAAAATAGAAAATGAGATTGGACATGTCTTCCTTTTTTGCATCCCAATCACCCCTCCTCCCCCCACCAATGAAGGAGCTTGACTTGCTACTTACTTTAAGTATCAGCTTCTAATTACCACCTCATTACTTGGCATCATTTCTCATTCTATACAAACCTGCTTGCAGCCTTTGTTCCACTACAGCCCACCAACTGTCAATTCCCTCAGTTCACATGACAAAATTAAGTTCAACACGCTATTCGGCATTCTTTGCCATTTTCTCTTCACTTTGGAACTCCCACCCTCTGGAACTTTGTTCCAAGCTCCCTCACCCCATCTTCAGAACGCTCCTAAAAACCCTTTTGTGTGCTTTGGCTTTCAGTGTGTGAGAGCCGAGTCTGCAGGTTAATGATGTGCCACTCTTCTGACCGTTTGTGCTCTTTTCCTGTTCCCTCTCTACCTCTTTTCCCTCCTTCTGTCCTTTTAAGGATTTGTAGTTCCTTTCTTTCTCCTGAAAAAATTTATAAACCGCTTTGGTCCCTGTCTCTTTTAATTCTAACTTCAGGAGTTCTCAGAAATATAAACTTGGTTTTCCCACTGTTAAGAGAATTAAAACTATGGCTAATTTCTGTCTATCTTTTTCCTTCTTATTTTTAAAAATTTGGAATGAACTTCTCTCTCGTTTACCGATTTTCCGGAAAATACTGAAAACTTACGTATTTCAGAAATTTCTGACCGATTCCCCTGCTTCAAACTAATGACTATAGAAGTAAAGGTTTTGCCCAATTCCTTATATATTTTGCTAACCGAGTCGAGCCCTCTTGTAGGGACGAATCGGAATCTAAAACTAAAGATTGGATTGGATATATTTCGGATTACAAAATCTTTTTAAACTTTAAACTAGGACAAGGTATTTGTCATCTATTCTGAGAATCAGCCGCATATGATGGAATAAGATAAGTATTGTAAAGGTGTCAGGATAAAAAAAGGCATGTAATCACTGCTCAATTCTTCAAGTTGATTGGGTTTAACCTCTCAAGGGGCACAGGACATGGTGTACTTATTACGAGTCGGCTCTTAGTGGGCAGAGCACGTCAGCCATGATATTCCAGTGAAAACAAGTGGGGTGTAGCTGAAAAAATCTATCTGGTGAAATGTCACTTCAAATAAGGGTGAGCAAGGAAATCCTTCCAAAGGTCAGGGACTGTTTGACGTTGAAGGCAGGTTCTTGCCTCCTAATCAGAGAGCCACAGTCTACTGGCTGGCATGACGTGGCAAGGATGCAGCTCTGAAGGCAGAAAGGAGACCATCTTCTGACTCACTGAAACCTTATGATCTTGCTGGATTTCTGAGATTTTAAAGCTTGGGACTGTTCTCTACTTCTCTAACAAACCTGAGGAATATAGTTAGGGCAGGGCTGCCCAAGTCCGGTCCTCGAGATCTACTGGCAGGCCAGGTTTTCAGGATATCCACAATAAATATGCATGAGAGAGAGATATGCATACCAAGAAGGCAGTGCAGGCAAATCTCTCTCGTGCATATTTATTGTGGATATCCTGAAAACCTGGCCTGCCAGTAGATCTCGAGGACCGGACTTGGGCAGCCCTGAATTAGGGGATCTGTGTGTAAGTTAAAGCAATCATGATTGCGTGATAAGCATCACAATAGAACATAAGAATAGCCTTACTGGGTCAGTCCAATGGTCCATCGGTCCATCAAGCCCAGTAGCCCGTTCTCACGGTGGCCAATCCAGGTCACTAGTACCTGGCCAAAACCCAAGCAGTAGCAATATTCCATGCTACCGAGCCAGGGCAAGCAGTGGCTTCCCCTATGTCTTTCTCAATAACAGACTATGGACTTTTCCTCCAGGAATTTGTCCAAACCTTTCTTAAAACCAGCTATTCAGCCAGTGGCAGTGAGCATTCTTTAAAACACTCACTGAGGGCCGGCTAAATTAAGAGTCCAATATTCAGTGCTTGGGCACCGGTTGTAAGTATCTGAGTTAGCAGCGAGACCCAGAAAGTTATTCTATTCAGCCCCTGACCTCCAGAGATAACTCGGACAAAGTTATAACTGCTAGCCAATACACTGAAATCTGCCCAATGTGTGGCGGTAAACAAGACTAAGAATGGTCTAATACAGAGGTGGGGAACTCCAGTCCTCTAGAGCCGTATTCCAGTCGGGTTTTCCCCAATGAATATGCATTGAAAGCAGTGCATGCAAATAGATCTCATGCATATTCATTGGGGAAATCCTGAAAACCAGACTGGAATACGGCTCTCGAGGACCAGAGTTCCCTACCCCTGGTCTAATACCTCTGTATTGCTCCATGGTGTGACCTCACCTTGAGTACTGCATTCAATTCTGGTTAGCATATCTCAAAAAAGATATAGCAGAATTAGAAAAGGTTCAAAGAAGAATGATCAAAATGGTGAAGAGAATGGAACTACTTTCATCTAAGGCAGGGGTAGGGAACTCCAGTCCTTGAGAACCGTATTCCAGTCGGGTTTTCAGGATATCCCCAATGAATATGCATGAGATCTATTTGCATGCTCTGCTTTCAATGTATATTGTGATAAGCAGACTATGCCTGCTAGGAGTGTCCCTAGCACAGATCCCAGTGCAAATCCAGACACTGCCCATAATCTGTCTTATTCCCCATTTTCTGCCTCTCAGACCGAATTTCCTTCTAGGGCCTGTAGAGGGAGTAAGAGAGCGGCAGTGCTAGGTTCCCATCCCCCTCTGGATCACAAGGTGAATTACCGGAAATCCTTTCCACCTGAGGGTTGGGGGCAGGGCTGCAAGCTGCTCTCCCTGAAGACTAGGCTACTAGAAAATCAGAACAGAGAGGAACAGCAGCAGGGAAGGTCACAAGGCTCAGGGCTGGGAGCTCCTGATAGCAGTCAAACTCCTGAGGCCATGGAGTTTGTAGAAGCTGGAGAAGAATTACCTTCCAGTCTGGATGAGGAACCATATGACATGGAGTTAGAAACAAGCCCTGAAGCTAGGGTTGAGCTGACTCCTGAGAATGCTCCTATGGAGGTTTGCCTCACAAAAGCAAGTATTTGAATGTTGCTGAAGTTTATGGCAAGTTTGTTTTGGACTAACTTTTCTTTGACTGAATAATTCTAACTCATGTTAAAGAGTGGATTTTCACTATGCTGAATTAAGCAAGGACTTTTATTTTGAAGTTTGTTTTCCCATTTTTTGAAAGCTGAATTGCGTTTTCCCTTTTGAATCCAGTGTACTATGGTATGCTAAGACAGTGGGGTTAGCCCCGTGTTACGTGGTGGGATAGTGGGCCTAATTTTTGGCAATTCAAGACCACACGGTGCACACTGTCTTTCCAGCCTTCAGTCGCTGAAGAAGCCAGTATTTTTACACTGTCTTGTAGTTTTGTTATGGTGGAAAAGTTTTTCCTTTCTTTTGGTAATGAACTCCACCTGGACTATGAGTTAAATGAGAACTTACCTCTGAGGAAGAGAGTTTTGTTTAAGTTTGGATTCTTTTTGGTTTCTCAGCCAGAGACTGTTTTTTTGTACTTTGTGCTTTCCTGGTATGGGAGCTTTGCTATTTCAATCCTGACAAGCAAGTTACTGTGTTTTTTTTGGTTTTGAACAATTAAAAGCAATTCTTTATTTAACATTGAACTTATTGTTTGGATGGTGTCCCTTTCACTGAACGCTGAAAGAACTTATCCTTGTGAGGCACACAGCGACTCACGAGAGTTTAATTGTGGCCAGTATTCCCAGGCCCTCTGCCTGGAGCGTGCTGGCTACAATATTCATTGGGGAAATCCTGAAAACCCAACTGGAATACGGCTCTCGAAGACCGGAGTTCCCTACCCCTGGTCTAATACCTCTGTATTGCTCCATGGTGTGACCTCACCTTGAGTACTGCATTCAATTCTGGTTAGCATATCTCAAAAAAGATATAGCAGAATTAGAAAAGGTTCAAAGAAGAATGATCAAAATGGTGAAGAGAATGGAACAACTTTCATCTAAGGCAGGGGTAGGGAACTCCAGTCCTCCAGAACCGTATTCCAGTCGGGTTTTCAGGATATCCCCAATGAATATGCATGAGATCTATTTGCATGCTCTGCTTTCAATGCATATTCATTGGGGAAATCCTGAAATCCCGACTGGAATACGGCTCTCGAGGACTGGAGTTCCCTACCCCTGATCTAAGGTTAGGGCTCTTCAGCCTGAAAAAGAGGATGTGGGGTGGGATGGGATATGAACAGGCTATAACCACCAGAAACCAAACAAGAAACAAACCACCTCTCCTATCTCGATCAATGACCAAGCTCTCTACAAACCAGAAATAGACACCGTACCACAACCTGTAATATCAAGATTACAACCGCCAGAAATGGCCAATCTTCTCTCCAAACCATATACGATAATCGTACGCCTACATGCTCACAAACCAAGTTATCTGTGTCATGCACGCTAATAAAATAATGTAATCCCTGGATATGGCCAGGATCTTCTAATTTGTAAATTGCATTGAACTCCTTCTGAGCCATAGTAGCGATCCATAAATACTAATGTAAAATACTAATGTAATGGTCTACAAAACCCTGAGTGGTGTAGAATAGGTAAAAGTGAAAAAATTTTTCACGCTTTCAAAAATTACAAAAAGATATAATGGAATTAGAAAAGGCACGGAGAAGGACAACAAAAATGATCAAAGGGATGGGACGACTTCCCTATGAGGAAAGGCTAAAGTGGTCAGGGCTCTTCAGCTTGAAGAAGAGATGGCTCAAGGGTGATATGATAGAGGTCTATAAAATACTGAGTGGAGAAGAAAGGGTAAATGTGAATCGCTTGTTTACGCTTTCCAAAAATACTAGGACTAGGGGGCATAAGAACATAAGAAGTTGCCTCCGCTGAGTCAGACCAGAGGTCCATCCTGCCCAGCGGTCCGCTCTCGCGGCGGCCCATCAGGCCTAATTGCCTGAACAGTGTCCCTGACTAATTTTGTAACTGCCTCTAATCCTATCCCTATGACCTACCTCTACTCCTATCTGTACCCCTCAATCCCTTTGTCCTCCAGGTACCTGTCCAGACCCTTCTTTGAACCCCTGTAGCGTGCTCCTGCTTATCACATCCTCCGGTAGCGCGTTCCATGTGTCCACCACCCTCTGAGTGAAAAAGAACTTCCTGGTGTTTGTTCTAAACCTTTCCCCTTTCAATTTCTCTGAGTGCCCCCTTGTACTTGTGGTTCCCCGTAATTTGAAATGTTATGAAGCCACTAAGTAGTAGATTTAAAATAGACTAGAGAAAATATTTCTTCATACAACGTGTAATTAAACTCTGGAATTCATTGCTGGAGAATGTAGTGAAATCAATTAGCTTAGCGGGATTTTAAAAAGGTTTGGATAATTTTCTTTTTTTTTTTTTTTAATTTTTAATTCTTTATTTATCATTTTAAGATATTTAACAAAATCAAAACATTTTGTACAGAAAGATTGTCAGATCAAACACAAAATAATAAGAAATCGTTTACATAATATTGAAAAATTCTAATCGAACAATCTCAAGTCCTCTATAATGTGATCCAAGATTTATATGAGTGAACTTAAGAAAATCAATTTATTAATTCTATACAAAAGAAACAGTATCGTGTGCCTGGCTTGAGGAATTATTCTATTATTAAATCCAATTTGTTGTTACTATTGCATTGTTGTTATTATAGTTGTTGTTGTTCCTTCTTTTTCCAGACGTTTCAATGTCAGGAAAGCTGTAAGTTGAGATGGTTCAAAAAACACATATTTATTATCTCGATACCTTATTATGCATTTACATGGAAAACGTAAGAAGAAAATACCACCCAGCTGTGTAACTCCTGCTTTCATCATAAGAAACTGACGCCTGCGATTCTGAGTTTCTCTACTAACGTCTGGAAACATTTGAATTTTCAAACCCAAAAACTCTTTATTCTTGTTCCTAAAAAACATCTTTAGTATCCAATCCTTGTCCGGCAACAACGCCACAGATAGCAAAAGAGTTGCTGGTTTAGCCAAATCTTTATCTGATGTTTCCAGGATTGCTGTCAAATCTTGTTGAAGGTCTTGTATTTCCTGTTTCTTATCCTCCGATTGTTGATCCCTTGTTTTAATAGGCAAATAGTATACTCGAGTGAGAGGAGGCAGTGATTCCTCAGGAATATTAAGTATCTCCATAAAATACCTTTTTATCATCTCTCTCGGATTTATAGATAGAATTTTAGGAAAATTCAGCAATCGTAGGTTATTAGTCCGATAGTTATTTTCCATAGTCTCCAATTTTCTTCTAATAATTTGATTATCTTTTATTATTGTAGATTGAACTTATTTAATCGTTTTCACTTCATTTTCAATTTCTCCCACTTTTTCTTTAATATTTGAAATTTCCTGTTTATTTTCCTCTATTGTCTGTTTTTGAATTTTTATATTCTTTTCGCCTTCTTTAATTTGTTTAGTTAGTGAGTCTCCCAGTTTGGAAACTAAGTCCCAAATTGAGTCAAGAGTCACTTCAGCTGGTTTTTCATGTTTAAAGAAAGTCTCATGCCTTCCGTCTGTTGGTCTGGATTTTCTCCTCCTTCTGCTCTATCCGCTGGAACTATCTCTGGGCTTAACAAAGCCATAGAGACTTCCCCTTGCTGGCTCCCCGGTGTTACAGCCTCACGGTCAGAGAGTGCTGCAGCTTCTGGCCCACTCCTTTCTCGTGGGGAACTTGCACTCAGCGGTGGGGGAGGTGGATTCCTCTGGTCTGGGCTCAGCGTGGTATCCAGCCCCAGGACTTCCGGTCCGGCGTCACTCCACGTCGCAGAGTCCAACGGGCGACTCCCCGATGCCACTGACTCCCTCTGAAGACGCTGGAGAAAATGTTCAATCGAGGCGAGAGGGGGGGTGTTCAAGACGCCGCGTGGCTGCAGCGGCGCTCTTACCCCGTCTCTTCGGCATCGCGACCAACGAAAAGTCTAATCGCTGTAAAATCAGAAGCGGAAATTCCCTCAACGTCTCACCAGACACCGGTACGTGTCGCCATCTTGGATCTCATGCCCGTCTGCTCCTCGATAATTTTCTAAAAGAGAAGTCCATAGGCCATTATTGAGATGGCTTGCGGAAATCCACTGCTTATTCCTAGGATAAGCCACATAAAATCTGTTTTACCACTTGGAATACTAGGACAGATTGAAGATCCTTCAAGCCCAGTATCCTGTTTCTAACAGTGGCCAACCCAGGTCCCAAGTAGTAAAACAGATTTTATGCAGCTTATCCTAGGAATAAGCAGTGGATTCTATGTGACCGTACAGATTTGCCAAGTCTGCATTCTATAATTATAAGTGCCACAAAGGGGCGTGCTTAGCACCAGGCTTAGGGGCGTGTCTAAACTATTCTAGAATATTAGCGCAAAGCCACATCAGTGCATCAAAATTTAGTCGCAAGAGTTCAATGATTGGCGTAGGTGGGCACATCATGTAGGGCACACAGTAGTGTTCTGTAAGTCGCTATATTCCCAAAACACCCCCATTCACTAAACATCTTAGGTACTATCATTGACAACCAATTTAATTATCGATTATATAATGCATCTATTACATAAAAAATGCTTCTATAAATTGACAAAATGGACTCAGTACACTCATTCCTTGATAAGCAATCCTAAGAAAGATGCTGCATTCTTTCATTCCAGGACACTTAGGCTACTGCAACACACCACAATTAATACAAAATGCCTCTGTTAAAATGATTATGGGAACTCACAGATGGGATCGTGTCACACTTTTATTCAAACAGGAACACTGCCGGTTTCTGCCAGAATTCCTTTTAAAATTCTAACTTTAGTACATAAACTACATGAAACAGAAACGTCTATTTTATATTCTTATACCTAAAAAAAAAATAATAAAATTGCTCCCCTTATTAGGCTGAGAGTATTATTCCAACGGAAGAAAAAGCCTCAGGTTTGTTCTGGCAGAGCATAAATGCTCGAACCGCCTCCATCCACATCATCGGCTAGAAAAAACTTCCGTGTAGAATATAGAATTGCCACTATGCTAATCTTAATGTGGGACTGAGATGTTGAATAGCAACACTGATAACTGTGTTATAGGGTTTAAGTGGCGTCTTTATTAAGTCTTTATTAATCCTCTATAATAAAACCTTAAGTGCACATGCGCACTTAGGAAGCCTTGTTCCCTGCCACCGTGGTGTCTGCTTCTGTGGCCATATTCGATTTGTGGTGTGTGGGGCAGCTTGCGGCGTGTGCGACGGCATGCAGTATGTGGACAGATTTGAGCGGCGGTGGCAGTTTGACTCCTGCGCTGCCGGGACGCCACTTCTCACCCCCGGACCAGCAAATGCAGCAGCCGCGGGGCATTTGTTAGGCCGGCCCACTTCGATAATGCGAGGTGTGCCGGCCTAGCAAAAGCCTCGAGGCTGCCCGGGCTACCGGATGCTGGACAGGGGGCGCAGGGAAAGGAGAAGGCCTACTGTTGGACAGGGGGATCAGGTAAGAGGTGCTGTTGGACAGAGGGGGGAGGTAAAATGGCGGAATAGAAATCTCTAATATAACGTAATGTAAAAGGAGGGGAGAAGGCCTACTGCTGGACTGGGGCAGCAGGGAAGGGGTGGTGGTGGAGAGCCGAGGAAAGAGAGAGAAAGAAAGAAAGACAGACAGAAAGCAGCCAAGGAGAGAGAGATAAAGAAAGAAAGAAAGACCAGCACACACATCTATTCTAGCCCAGTTAATGTAACGGGCTTAAAGATTAGTTATTAATATTCTTATACTTTACATGCCTTCTCGTTTCTTTATTCATCCTCCAATCACTCCTCGTAAATACCCTCATTTTAACAGCTGTTTTGGATCTATATGTTCCTCTGGGGTTTTTTTTTCAGTCATTGCACCAATATTAGGGCATGAATGTTCCAGATGAAGATGACCAGAAAGTTTATTTTCTTTTTTTTGAAATAACTATTTCATTTCTAACTTTATTTTTATATCTTTACTAGTCATTAAGCCCGTTACATTAACGGGTGCTAGAATACTGTTCACCCTCTATGTTGCCCCTTCCATTCACTGCCCTCTCTTCTCTTTCCATCTCTCTCTCTCTGTCCCATATGGCCTCTCTCCATCTTCTCTTTCCTTTTCCCTTGGTCTGGCATACCTTCCTCCTTCCCTCCATGCCCTGCCATCTGTTCTTCCCTCCAAGCCACTCTCCCCTGTGCTCATTTTCGTCCTTCAACTACTTCATCGGGCAACAGCAGCATTCACAATTCATTGCTGTTGCTGGCTTCAGGTATTCCTCTCTGGCGGGTCCTGTGTTCATGAAAACAGGAAGTAGGCAGGACTGGCCAGAGAGGAAGGCCTGAAGCCGCAACAGCAGCGAATTGTAAACGCTGCTGCTGCCTGAAGCACCCGAGGCAGACGGTTCTCTCCCCTCCCAGCCCAACCCCCGCTGACTCTGCGACCCTCCCGGCGAGATGACTTTAATAACAAACCTCCCTCCAGTGTTGGCAGCCGCAGTACGCTAAACAGGCTGGTTTGCGGCTTTCTTCTGCCGTTGAGTCTCTCTGTCGCGTCATTGATGACATCATTAGTGACGCGACAGAGGGACTCAACTGCAGGAGAAAGTCGCGAAGCAGCCTGTTTAACGTGCTGCGGCTGCCAACGCTGGAGGGAGGTTTGTACCGGTATGTGCAGAAGCGATATGTCTCGCCCCCTCCAGTACCTGTGCAGCACTTTGCTGCGGCGCATCTTCCCATCCTGAGTCGGCCACAGCGCTCGAGTCTGTTTCTCCCGCTTTGTCTAGCTGCCGCATACGCACTTTGGCCACGGACCTACAGATCAGGGATTACAGATCACGCAGGTCTGAGTGCGCATGCGCGGCTAGCTTTTTATTATATAGGATTCATTTTTAAACTTATAATAAGTGTGATAATAAGTAAACGCATTTTAACACTGAATATATCACTTAGTATTCAACAATAATACAATCATATAATCTTATCTCCCTCCCTTCCCACCCTTTATATACTTTATATAAGATGTTATACTAAATTCCCTCCCCTCCCTGAAAATTGAACTTGTAAAATTTAAGGGAGAAATGGCATCTATTCGTTACAATCTTTTGTTAATGGCTCCCAGATGTCTTGAAATTTCTTTAAATACCCATGCTGTGTTGCTATTACTCTCTCCATTTTATAAATATGACATAATGAATTCCACCAAATATTATAATTCAATCTACTCCAGTTATAAGTAATTTGTTGAATGGCAACCCCAGTCATTATCAGCAATAATAATAACTCTTAAAATATAAGATTTTATTGCCCACTGCCTGGATGGTATTTGCCAATGGACGGTATATCACATTTTTAATAAAAGTGGATTAAGGATATCCTGCTAATTCAGTCTTTCCAAATCCTGTTGATAGTAAGCTTTCAATTCACTTTTATCCTGCTGGTCAAGTTGCTCGACACTTGCTGTGAAGAAGCCGGGGCTTCACAAAGAGTTTGAACTCAAAGTGGTTAGAGCTACAGCCTCAGCACCCTGAGGTAGTGGGTTCAAATCCCACACTGCTCCTTGTGACCCTGGGCAAGTCACATAATCCCCCCATTACCCCAGGTACATTAAATAGATTGTGAGCTTGCCGGGACAGACAGGAAAATGCTTGAACACCTGAATAAATTCATGTAAACCATTCTGAGCTCCCCGTATGATGAACGACTGGGTAAGTTGCAGCTATACTCATTCGATGAACGCAGAGAGAGGGGTGACATGATCGAGACGTTCAAATATGTCACAGGCTGTATCGAGGTGGAAGAGGATCTCTTTTTCCTTAAAGGACCCATGGCAACAAGAGGGCATCCGTTGAAAATCAGGGGTGGGAAATTTCATGGCGACACCAGAAAATATTTCTTCACCGAAAGGGTAGTTGATCGCTGGAATAATCTTCCACAACAGGTAATTGAGGCCAGCAGCGTGCCAGATTTTAAGAAAAGATGGGATTGGCATGTGGGATCTCTTCATGGAGGTAGTTAGGGGGTGGGCCATTAGGGTGGGCAGACTAGATGGGCCGTGGCCCTTTTCTGCCGTCATGTTCTATGTTTCTATGTTGTTGTTTTTTTCTATGTTTCTATGATTTAGAAAAGTGAGCATATAAATAAAATAAATTGGTGTGAGGCTCTTTCAATGAGCTGCTCAAATCCTGGAGAGCTAACAAAGTATTGAGGAATGGATAGAAACCTCTATCGTTATACACACAATCCAAAAACAGGTTTCTGAGCAGCACTGGGATCAAACAGGGATCGAGAGGAAAAGACCTGATTCATGCGCCAACTTAGGGCTCCTTTTACGAAGGTGCGCTAGCGTTTTCAGTGCACGCACTGGATTAGCACACGCTAGCCGGAAAAACTACCGCCTGCTCAAGAGGAGACGTACATTGTTTTGTTCATACATCATCCGGATCCCTGAGGAAGGCAGTCTCGCTGAAACACAGACAATCATACGTGTATTACTAATTCAGACTTTTATTTGTATTTTTATTGTGAACAGCGAATAAAATCATCTTTCAGGACATCCACAGTCTGTCATTTTTAACTTTGGATTGTTTTTACTGTGGATCATTGGGCCTCCCTTTTTGGGTTTTTTGTGATTCAAAAGAACTGGCCATGCCGTAAGAATTTGGTTCCAGGACAGGAAAATGTGGTACATGAACCACTTGTTGATCCGACAATGATCGGCACTAGTGGTAGAGAAGGCGTGACGTGGGCAGTCACCAGAAATCCAGCACCACTTTGCTGCTTCAATGTACGGTCAAGTACCATACTTTAAGCAGAGTTAAAACCTCCACGCTGATACAAATGCAGATACTCTTCCTGTTTTCTGCCATATACTTTATTGAGTAAATATAACATAAATATTCTGGGTACAGCTTCTTTATTCCAGTATGATCAGGTTTGAAGAGCAGGGGGAGGCAGAGGCAGATACTGAAAATCCAAGAGCCAGAGATGATTCTTGCGTGAGATCAGATGGAAAAGGGTGAAAATGATGGTCCTCTAATCAAAGAGACATATCAGGGTAGCCTAAATTGCCATAAACCATGTGGTCAGAGGTGAGTTACAGCAAGACTGCCAAGGCACACAGGAACTGCAGGGAGCCCACCCAGGGGGGCAATAGAGAGAGGCCAATCAGAGCTGAGATTGGCTCTAGGTGGCCGAGGAAAGGAAGCACCTTGAATGACCTTATCAGACAGAGGTCCAAGATGACCAGAAATTGAGAGGAGACAAAGGAATCCAAGTTAGCTGAGAGAGAGAGGAAAGGTCTAGCAGAATAAAAGACAAGCTTACACAATCTCTCAGACTACATTGCCCATAAGGCTTATCTCACATGTCCTGGCAGGAAATAACTATAGCAGTAAGATCCTAAAACAATACTAAATTATGTTGTAAGGCATATCTTACAGTCCTGTTGCAACCAGGGCAAGGCTGCAGGAGGCATAACGCGTACAGTGGCTGTTTTTCTGTTCTGACAGCTTCCCCCTGTGAAAACCAGGCAGACCTGAGCCGAATTTGGATGGGCCAAGGCCCACCCATGGCTATACCCCTGGCTGGCACCAAACTTCCTGTTCCAGATGTCCAGGATGTTGTGTATGCTATTGATACAAAGTTCATGAGGTCACGTGCACCTGCTTTTTCTGGGGGGTAGAATTTTGCTGGACAAGTTAGGTGCAAAGATTTGAAAATCCCATTTACTGCTGTGCATTTTCTTCCCCTGACCTAGATGTGTCCTGCAATGTAATTTTCGCCCCATGGAGGCAGAGCAATTTTTATACAGTTGAGTTATAAATCACTCTGAGAAATCTCCTCCTCGTGTAACATAAACAACACAGCCAGGTCGATATTTAAAATAATTGATGTGGCCCTAACTGTATAAGCAGCAAAGCATATAACTTTAGCAGTTTAAAATCGCTACACAGCCAGTTATATGTTCTAGAAATGGGCAAGGTTTAGGGTGAGCCAACAGCAGTCTATAAAGCAGTGGTTCTTAACCTGGGTTCGACCGAACCCCAGGGGTTCGATGAGTCAGTCTCGCGGGTTCGGCGGAGGTCAAAACACACCTCCGACTCGTATAGCTCGCAATCCTTTTCGAGGATGCTGGACATAAAAACGAAGAAAAGGAACAGACTTTGTTGCGAAAATGACATGAGAGTGGCACTTGCCAAGGTAAAGCCGCGCATTTCTGAACTGGTCTCTGAGAGGCAACAGCAGAAGTCGCACTGATTTTCAGTAAATTTCATTATTATGTTATTATTCAAAATATAGGAGAACTTTTTTGTTTTCAAAATTGATATTATTTTTTCCCTCACTGTATACCTATGTTTTGAATTTGTAAAAATCATATTTTATTTTTCCAATAAAGAAGGGTTCGGTGAACACGCATATGAAACTGGTGGGGTTCAGTACCTCCAACAAGGTTAAGAACCACTGCTATAAAGTTATATCTTTGGCAATGACATTCAACCTATAACTTATCCAGTTACAAACCCATGAATTGAAAGTTCAACAACTTGACATAAATGGATAAGAAATCAGTTTAAAGTTAAATGAGAATTTTCAGAAGCAGCCAGGTACGTCAGTGCTGGACGCCCAGGGCCTATGACAGCCCTGAAAGGTGCCCCGTGAATCTCTTGAACGATGTAATGCATCTGTTATTAGCTCCTGGTGACAGAGGGGTCTCATTAAACTGTGCTGCCACCTCTGCTGCCCTATGCAGGTACAGTGAGCCTCGAGGACACGTGGGTGACACGTCCTGTATGTTGGCCTCGAAATCTGGAAGCTCAGCACACTGATACCATGCGTTTTGAGCAAGCTCACTGTGCCGGCATGGAGCTACTCTAATGCACAGACGTGGCAAAAAGTGCTGGTGGGAATCGCCAGGCCCCGCCAGCTGCAGACCTCACCATTTTTTTTTCTGCTCTTAATAAGGGCTACCTTTGAAAGCTAATCAAAAATTCATTGTTAGTCCAATAAAAAGAAGGTATCAAAAGTGCGTGCATTGTCCCCAATAAAACGGTTTCTCATGAAACCTACTTGGTCCGGGTGAATACATGAAAATCAATAAAAATATTTGAACTCATATTAAAAAAAAAAAAAAAAGAAGGTATCACCTTATCTCCTTTATGTTTTGTTTTTTTTCCCCTAAATTATCTTTAAAAGTTGACTAACACGGCTGCCACGCCATGTTACTCAGGTCTTGTGGCAGAAACTCGCCTGGATTTTGAATTGTGTAACTAAAGAAGTTTGTGTGAGGGAGAGGTGTCCCTCCTGCCCTCTGACCTTTGCAAGAATGAGACGTGACCTGTGACCTGTAGAGCCTGAAGAGTTTTGCTTGGTGCGCAAACTTGGAGAGTCCGAAGAGCACGGTGCCAGGACTTGTCTTCACAGATAAGAATGGCCATTAGAGAAAATTTAGGAAGAGTTCTGTCATGAAAAGAATCCCAAGGGGAGGGGGGACAGCGAAGGAGTTAAAAGTCAGCCCTGGTCGCTCTGAACTTGCTGCAAATTCCTGATAAGACAGGTTTTGAACACACATTTTCTGGGCACTATAATTTCACCTGCAAAGTGCGGGAAGGGGTAAAGCGCGGACCTCGCGGATCCTAACTAGAGAGTTGCGAGGGGACAGAAATCCCACCCATTCTTGCCAGGATCCTCTCCGTCCCCACCCATCCCTGCAAGGAATTACCTCCATCCCCGCCCGTCCCCATAAAAAGCAGCAATTACTTCTGACAGGATCATCAATTCCACAGTTTCTTTTGCTGTTTTCCTTGTGGAATCTCTTTGGTGGAACCCTTTTTTTGTTTTCTGTTCAGGTAATTAACTTATAAACCCCCTCTTTTACTAAGGCTGACGTGTCCATTATATTATATGGACGAACCGTGCTTCCAAAGCCTTCCATCCCCGTGGGAGTACCGTGGGTTACGGGGGGATTCCCGTGGGATTCCCGCAATCCCCGTTCCCGTGCAGACCTCTAATCCTAACTGCACGTCCTTAAAAATCTGAGGCCCGTGACACTTTTAGTCTCAGCATAGCTTATGGCTCCGACAGACCTCTAGGACACTTTAGCTCTGACGGATCCTAATGCTTTTCCCTTCCTGTGCTGAGACTAAAAGCGGCACGGACCTCACGGCTAAAGTTTTGCCACTTTTAGGGCTGCTTTTATTAAGGTGCGCTAGCGTTTTTAGCGCATGTAGCAGATTAGCGCGTGCTAACCCCACGCCACGCGGCTAGAACTAATACCAGCTCAATGCTGGCGTTAGCGTCTAGCGCACAGCATTGTAGCACGCGCTATTCCGTGTGTTAAAGCCCTAATGCAGCTTAGTAAAAGGAGCCCTTAGTCTCAGCATAAGGAGGGGAAAGCATTAGGATCCATCAGAGCTAAAGTGTCCTAGAGATCTGTCAGAGCCACAAGCTATGCGGAGATTAAAAGTGGCACGACCTCATATTTTTAAGGATATGCAGTTAAGATCCGCGTTTTACCCCTTCCCGCAAAGTGCTGATAGCGTTTATCCCACACAGTTTCTTGTTTTCCCTTACTGCCTCCCCACAGCTTTGCTTTTCATGCCAACCTTATTTTTAGCAGGTTGTAGATCTCAGAAAACCTTGCTGCATATCCTGCCGGCATTCATTTTCCTGCCGCTCAGAGTTTTCAGTGGAGCCATTGTACCGCTCACCTCGCCTTTCGCATTGCCTTTCGCAACCCGGTCAGCCTGACAGCAGGGTAGCAGCCAGGAGGGGAGGAGAAGCAAAAAGAATTGTTAAAAGACTTCTATAAATAGTGCTTATTCAGAAATATATTTGTCAGCGCAGGAAGTTAATTTACCTAAGCACTCGATGTTCGTCTATCCATACCAGCAGACAAAGAGGCTTTTTATAGAACAGATATGTCTAAGTTGAAATGTGACTAATGCAATACGAGTATTTCACGTTTGTTACCAGAGAAATCTATATTTGAACTGGGGTTGTATAGGATTCAGCTGCAGTTTGCAAGTATTTTCCAGTGAAAGCACCCGACCAAAGTAAACGGAAAAACGATCCATGCCAATTTGGGCCTAATATAAAAATAAAACTTTATTTATATGCCGCTTAACACCTGGTAGTTCGATGCTGTTAACAGAATTATCTAAAGGCTGAACATAACCAGCACATAGTACAAGGACGGTGAACTAAAGGCTGAGCAGAGTTCGGCAAGAAAGACGGGAACAGAGATCAACTTAATTGTTCAATGAGAGCAATTGATGCTGACAATTAACAATTCATAATTGACCGCAATTTGCACTAATCAGAAGCTGCACGCACAACTTGATAGACGCATTCTGTAAAGTGATGCGTGTCGGTTCTAGTGCATGGATCTGAAAAGAGGGTGTGGCCAGGGGAGGATCATGGGTATTCCTGTTAAGAGCATTGTTATAGAATATGCCCGATCCACACAAAACTTAGGTGCAGGTATTTAGGTCTGGTTTCGTTGGCATAAATGGATGCACCTAAATATTAGACGGGTTTGGTCACTCAGTGCGATTCTATATACAGCCCGTGATTTTTATAGAATTGTGCTAAGCTTCATACTAGTCGGAGCCAATTTTGTTGGCACTATATGTAGTATCAGGCCCTAATTATGTAAAGTCCTTTGTGTATTTTAAGCATGTTTACACATGGGAGTTGACAGTGATAAAAATCATGAGAATATACGTACCAGTGCCCCATACCAAGAAGGAGGTCATGGTAAGAGCGGATGGCGTAGCTGGTATTAAGAAAGGTTTGGACAATTTCCTGAAGGAATTTCCATAGTCTGTAATTGAGAAAGACACAGGGGAAGCCACTGCTTGCCCTGGATCGGTAGCATGGAATGTTGCTACTCTTCGGGATTCTAGAATCTTATTACTCTCTGAGATTCTGGAATCTTGCTATTCTTTGAGATTCTGAATAGAATGTTGCTACTCTTTGGGGGTTCTAGAATCTTATTACTCTCAGATTCTGGAATCTTGCTATTCTTTGAGATTCTGAATGGAATGTTGCTACTCTTTGGGGGTTCTAGAATCTTATTACTCTCAGATTCTGGAATCTTGCTATTCTTTGAGATTCTGAATGGAATGTTGCTACTCTTTGGGGGTTCTAGAATCTTATTACTCTCTGAGATTCTGGAATCTTGCTATTCTTTGAGATTCTGAATGGAATGTTGCTACTCTTTGGGGGTTCTAGAATCTTATTACTCTCTGAGATTCTGGAATCTTGCTATTCTTTGAGATTCTGAATGGAATGTTGCTACTCTTTGGGGGTTCTAGAATCTTATTACTCTCTGAGATTCTGGAATCTTGCTATTCTTTGAGATTCTGAATGGAATGTTGCTACTCTTTGGGGGTTCTAGAATCTTATTACTCTCTGAGATTCTGGAATCTTGCTATTCTTTGAGATTCTGAATGGAATGTTGCTACTCTTTGGGGGTTCTAGAATCTTATTACTCTCTGAGATTCTGGAATCTTGCTATTCTTTGAGATTCTGAATGGAATGTTGCTACTCTTTGGGGGTTCTAGAATCTTATTACTCTCAGATTCTGGAATCTTGCTATTCTTTGAGATTCTGAATGGAATGTTGCTACTCTTTGGGGGTTCTAGAATCTTATTACTCTCAGATTCTGGAATCTTGCTATTCTTTGAGATTCTGAATGGAATGTTGCTACTCTTTGGGGGTTCTAGAATCTTATTACTCTCAGATTCTGGAATCTTGCTATTCTTTGAGATTCTGAATGGAATGTTGCTACTCTTTGGGGGTTCTAGAATCTTATTACTCTCAGATTCTGGAATCTTGCTATTCTTTGAGATTCTGAATGGAATGTTGCTACTCTTTGGGGGTTCTAGAATCTTATTACTCTCTGAGATTCTGGAATCTTGCTATTCTTTGAGATTCTGAATGGAATGTTGCTACTCTTTGGGGGTGCTAGAATCTTATTACTCTCTGAGATTCTGGAATCTTGCTATTCTTTGAGATTCTGAATGGAATGTTGCTATTCCTTGGGTTTTGGCCAGGTATTAGTGGCCTGGACTGGCCACTGTGAGAACGGACTACTGGGCTTGATGGAACTTTAGATTTTTATGTTTTATGGGGGCTGAACAGCATGTTCCCAAATGAAGTGCTTTTGGAAGCAATTTGAGTCCTCTCATTTTAATACCTCTGGACTTTTCAGGTTTTTCTATAGTCCAACCACAGCTTTAAAAGATCGAGTACATATATTTGGATTCCTGAAGAAGGTACCATTTTGGTACCGAAACACTGGTCATGTTGAGCCACTTTGTATTACTGTATTTGACTATAGATCCCAGTGGAAACTCTCAGACTGACTGATTTTATCAACATAGAGCATGTCTTCTGTTTTTTGGTGTAGCTGCTCTGGTGGGCTTGTCAGGCAAACTCAGACCTGTAGAAAGTTGCTGCTGGCTTCATTTTGACCTATGCCTCTCTGGGTGGTCTGTTGAAATGGTTTGCTGCTTTTTTTCAATCAATTAGTCTGGGAGGATACCTTTCAGGAGTCTTGTGTTCTGTGTTGTGGGGTCCCTCAGGGATCTATCTCAGAATATAAGAACAGCCGTACTGGGTCAGTCCAAAGGTCCATCAAGTCTAGCATCCTGTTTCCAACAGCGACCAATCCAGGTCACAAGTAACTGACAGGATCCCAAACAGTGAGTAGACTAAAGCCCAGATGCCATTATAAAACAGGCTCGTACATCCTCAGGGAGGATCCCAGTTTTAGAAATGACCCTTTAAAGTGTCTTAAAAATCATATATTATTTTACTGGGGAGAAACAGTTCCTGGGTGGGTCCTCATCTGGATTTGCAGTGTCATTTTTTTGAGGATAATGTTGCTGAATATCCGGTGGGACTATCTCAGCACGATCAGGGTAGCGCCGGGCATAGTTCAGAGGCAGAGCTTGGAGCTGGGAGTTACTGGAATTAGAAAATGTACAGAGGAGGGTGACAAAAATGATAAAGGGGACAGACAACATTCCTTTGAGTAAAGGCTAAAGAGGCAAGGGCTCCTCAGCTCGGAGAAAGGATGGCTAAGAGGTGCTACAATAGAGGTCTATAAAATACTGAGTGGAGTGAAATGGGTAGATGTAAATCGCTTGTTTACTTTTTCCAAAAATACAAGGACTAGAAGGCACGCAATGAAGTCACTAAGGAGGGATGTTATTAAATGAGAGTACCCAAGAAAGGGACTTGGGGGTAATGGTGGACATGACAATGAAGCAGACGGCACAGTGCGCGGCGGCCGATAAGAAGGCACACAGAATGCTAGGCATAATCAAGAAGGGTATTACAACCAAAACAAAAGAAGTTATCCTACCATTGTATCGGGCGATGATGCGTCCGCATCCAGTATTGGTCGCCGTACCTTAAGAAGGATATGGCGTTACTCGAGAGGGTTCAGAGGAGAGCGACGTGTCTGATAAAGGGGATGGAAAACCTTTCATACGCTGAGAGATTGGAGAAACTGGGTCTCTTTTCCCTGGAGAAGAGGAGACTTAGAGGGGATATGATAGAGACTTTCAAGATCATGAAGGGCATAGAGAGAGTAGAGAGGGACAGATTCTTCAAACTTTCGAATAATAAAAGAACAAGAGGGCACTCGGAAAAGTTGAAAGGGGACAGATTCAAAACGAATGCTAGGAAGTTCTTCTTTACCCAACGTGTGGTGGACACCTGGAATGCGCTTCCAGAGAGCGTAATAGGGCAGAGTACGGTACTGGGGTTCAAGAAAGGAATGGACAATTTCCTGCTGGAAAAGGGGATAGAAGGGTATAGATAGAGGATTACTGCACAGGTCCTGGACCTGTTGGGCTGCCGCGTGAGTGGACTGCTGGGCACGATGGACCTCAGGTCTGACCCAGCAGAGGCATTGCTTATGTTCTTATGTTCTTAATTTGTTGCTTGAGAATGTAGTACAAGCAGTTAGCTTAGCAGGGTTTAAAAAAGATTTGGCTAATCAGCATAAAATCTGTTTTACTCTTTGGGATCTTGCCAGGTGCTTGTGACCTGAATTGGCCATTATTGGAAACAGGATACTGGGCTTGATGGACCTTTGGTGATGCTTATGTTTTGTTTGTAGTGTCTCTTATGACTGGAGAGTCAATTCAGAGTAGTTTGCATGAGCTTCTGTAAAATATAGAGTTATTAAGACTGGCATAATCAATCATCCTGCTTATTGTCTGGAAGGGTTACAGAATATACACTGCTTTGCTGGTTCCAGGAAAAGTGGCATTGAAAGAAGTGAATATAGCCAATAGTGAAGCCAATTAAAGATATTTGGATATTTTAAGCCTGCTGTATGTATGGCTGAAATAATTGAATAAAGTTAGCCAGATCATGAGATCATAGCTGAAAATCATCATTATTTTTGGTCCCCTCCCCCTTCGACTGACTCTTGTTCCTCCTTTATTTATTTCAATAACCTTTGTCTGAACATCGAGATATGTTGTTCGGTGTTAACCACTGAACTGCTGAAAAGCTTTAAAATAAAGGATTCATCTGGATGACTCCTGAAAGTGCCCAGGTAAATTCTTAAGAATATCAATTCCAAAGGAGACTAGCCATGGTTGCCCTGCGTACTAGTTCTCAAGACTACCTCTAGAGGTCACAGTAACCATTTTGGAGCCCAGCTGAGACCGGGGTGGGAGCAAAGGGAAACTACTCTTACCCGGAACCATTGAGCTATTCAAAAAGACCCCTAGGTAGGTCAGAGGGTAAGGGTGGGGCAGAGTTTGACGATTAAGGTGGGGTTTGTGTACTGGGTACAATGGGATTGATGGTGAGGGTCTTCACAACAGTCATTGGGTGTCCAGGGGTGGGAGTTGGTGAGTTGGAAGTGTGAGCAGCTTTCATGGAGGAGGGATCAGATTTGTATGGGACTCTTCAGGAGTGATTGCATTATTTAGGGGGGAATCGTGTGCAGAAATCAGGGGGTGGTGTTGGGAAGGGGGACAAGAGTGGGAGAAGTGTAAAGAGAAGTGATGCACTGCAGTAATAGATAGCTTGGGCTTTATACCTACCATGACCTCATTTTTGCATCTAATTTCACCGTAAGTACAAAACCTTGCCACACTTTCGTATAAGAGTCCCGAGATCACTCCCCAACTCTAAACCACTGGTCTATTTGCCAGAATGATGAGGGGACACATTTTTCCCCATCCCCGCAGGAACTCATTTTCCTGTCCTGTCCCAGTGAGTTCTTTTTCTGTCCCTGCCCCATTCCTGCAAGCTCCGTCCTCATCTGCACAAGCCTCGAACCCTTTAACATCCTAAGTAGCAACATTCTAGAGCTCAGATTGTGATGTCATAATGCCTCAATCCACCAATGCCTAAGCTCCGCCCTCATCTGCACAAGCCTCGAACACTTTAACATCCTAAGTAGCAACATTCTAGAGCTCAGATTGTGATGTCATAATGCCTCAATCCACCAATGCCTAAGCTCCGTCCTCATCTGCACAAGCCTCAAACACTTTAACATCCTCAGTAGCAACATTCTAGAGCTCAGCTTGTGATGTCATAATGCCTCATTCCACCAATGCCTAAGCTCCGTTCTCATCTGCACAAGCCTCAAACACTTTAAAATCCTAAGTAGCAACATTCTAGAGCTCAGCTTGTGATGTCATAATGCCTCATTCCACCAATGCCTAAGTTCCATCCTCATCTGCACAAGACTCAAACACTTTAAAATCATAAGTATTTGAGGCTTGTGCGGTTAAGTCAGAGCTTACAGGAATGGGGCAGGGACAAAACACACAGGGATAGGATAGTGAAATTGAGTTCTTGCAGGGTTGGGGAAAATTTTTGTCCCCGTGTCATTCTCTAGGTCAGTGGTTCCCAACCCTGTCCTGGAGGACCACCAGGCCAATCGGGTTTTCAGGCTAGCCCTAATGAATATGCATGAGAGCGATTTGCATATAATAGACATGATAGGCATGCAAATCTGCTCCATGCATATTCATTAGGGCTAGCCTGAAAACCCGATTGGCCTGGTGGTCCTCCAGGACAGGGTTGGGAACCACTGCTCTAGGTGATAGCATCAACAGATGAAGAGGTGGAAAAGTGTCAGTGAATACTGTCATCTTAAGCTCTTCTACAGTCATGGAATAGTCCCTCTGTCTAGCCTTTCAGAAAAATTGTAAAATGGACGCTCTAAGACGGATGATGGTCAACTGGCATCAGAACCGTTGAATGTTTTCTCTCAGTTGGCTTCTAATGCAGCTGCAGGGAGAGATCCAGAACTGTGGACTTGGTTGGTGGAAAGATCTGCTGTCTTGAATGTCGACTCTGTTGGAATGTGGGTGAGACCCATTTCTAAGGCTCAATCAAAAGGAAATAGCCAAGCTGAGACCAGAGTCATCAAGCCAATAACAGTGCCGAAATGCACGCATGCCACTGACTAGATGATGTTTCCTTGTAGTAAAATTGGGTTGAGAGACTACAAAACAGTGTTACAGAGAAGATAACCACAAAGTCCATTCCTGTAATATAAGCTTGCAGTAAGTCCAGACCTTTTTTGAAATTTATACCGTATGTAATAGGTATGTGTGCCGTGCAGAGAAGCTAATATCAGTTCTATAGTGTTAGTCTGTGGCACAATAATTTTCCAAGGTTTATTACCTCTGGCTTTCACTACATTCAGAGCCCTGCCAGCTTCCGCCTCAGCCTGGTGAGGAAAAATGAAAAGAGAGAATGACTGTAGACTTCCCTCAGGAACAGCAGCTCAGAGATAAGCTTTCAAAAAATCACTGGAGGACAATGAGAGTATACAAAGCGATGAGCTATCATCTCCTCTGCAAGCCGACAGCATATATATGGCCTTGAGTTTCACACGAAGATCCCGAGTCACTAGGTCTTGAACTCCCAGCACCACACAGTTATCCATCCTTTTCAGAAACACTTCCAGTACCATGGACAGCTCACATGTACAGTATTTTAAGACTGCCAAAGACAGTATGGAACCCGAGGCAGGCTGATTCTCAAAACGTAACCCCCCCAACACACACACACGTGTTGAAAGCATGCCATTTATGTGTGTATAGCTCAGTGTCTGCATATGTATTTGTGTGCATATGTTTCTATAGGTGTTAGCTCTGTGTTTGTGCATGTGTTTCTATGTTTGTTCTGTATGTGGCTTTAACCAGGAGGGGAGGGACCAGGGTGGTTTGAATGAAGCAGATCCTAAATATTCCATCGCTGTTGAATAATCAAATGAAACCATGTGCAATTTATACAGTGGTTAAAGCTACAGCCTCAGCACCCTGAGGTTGTGGGTTCAAATCCCATGCTGCTCCCTGTGACCTTGGGCAAGTCACTTAATCCCCCCACTTCCCCAGTTGTGAGCCCATCGGGACAGACAGGGAAAAATGCTTGAGTACCTGAATAAATTCATGAAAACCGTTCTGAGCTCCCCTGGGAGAACAGTATAGATAGAAATTGGAATAAACAAATAGTGTGAACATGTTCAGCCTCTGATAACCAGAGCTGGTATTGTGATGTCATAATGCCTCATTCCACCAGTGCCTAAGAGCCAACCTCAGCAGTGATGTCACAATGGCTTGATTTGTCCTATACTTGGCTCACTTTTACAACATTTTGAATTCTAGAATGGTGCAGTGGTTAAAGCTACAGCCTCAGCACTCTGAGGTTGTGGGTTCAAACCCCCACTGCTCCTTGTGACTCCCATTGCCCCAGGTACATTAGATAGACTATAAGCCCATCGGGACAGACAGGGAAAAATGCTTGAGTGCCTGAATAAATTCATGTAAACCGTTCTGAGCTCCCTTGGGAGAAAATAAATAAATATCAATAGATTTCAAAGAATGTATTATATTTAAATTACAAGGGCACGCTCAGCATTTAGATACAGCATCTCCAAAGGGGATAAAGCAATGGGAGGGGCATGGATGGGGCATAGATGGGTCAAGGGCATGCACGAAGAGTAGATGCCAAGCAACGCAATAGAAGTACCAGTGTTCCACCCACAAGCTTGAGAAATGAAAGCACAAAGTGGAAAACAGATCATGAGCATTAGACTCAAACAAAATGGCCCAGTAATTGGTTACCAAATGGCTATGTTGCCAGTTTATTTTCAAGGGTCCTTCTATAAAAAGCTAAATGGTATTCTGACAAAATTTGTTTGGCTTGGGAAAAAAACAAGAATTGCTTTAGTATCTCTACAAAGGCCAATTGCGGAGGGTGGGGTAAATTTTCCCAATTTTTATAGGTATCATCAAGCCTATATTATGCGTCAAGTTATGTATTGTATCCTCCCTGAGCTCTTGGAACATCAGCCAGATTGGTTATATCTTGAGTGGAAAATCATGTCCCCGATGTTAAATATCAGAATGCCTAGTTATGCTAAGGATAATGTGATTTTATTGGACACGTGGAAAACAATTAAATTTATTGATAAATTAACAGATGTTCCCACAATGAAATCTACTTTACAGTCCTTATGGTTAAATTCCAAGATTCAAATAGGCGGTGCTGGGATCGCTTGGAAGAACTGGATGCAGGCAGGTATTCAGACATTTGATGATGTCATATTTAATGGAAATCTGCTTGATTTTTCACAATCATTTGGAATTTTTAAATCTCAACAATATAGGTGGCTGCAGTTGAAGCAGGCTATTCAGAGTGGGTTCCCTGAATGGAAAAATTTAAAAAAAAAAATTTTAGCTTGCAGATCCTTTGCTACCAAACTAATCTAATAGGACTGATCTAATAGGCCCAGTGGTACAAATTGATTTCTGGATTTTTGAATAAGAAGCCAAAAAAATAGTCTTAAAGATATTTGGAGCATCGAGATAAAACAGTATATTTCTGTGTCTCGTTGGCCACGAATTTGGACTTGGAGATTGAAATGTACAACGTCAGCGTCTATGAGACAAACATGGTTATTTCTGTTGCATAGGATTTTTTGGACCCCGGTTTGATTAAATAAAATAGATAGTTCTAAGTCTAATCGATGCTGGCACTGTCATATTGATATAGGGACTTTGGATCATCTGCTATATTTTTGTCCTTTTTTATTTATATTTTGGAAATCAATATGGGGACAAATAAATCTTGTTCTGGACTATCATATGAAGCTATAATATGTGGAACCCACTTTAGATAAATATAAAAGCCGTCTTTTTATGATCATGACGGGCATAGCCATGCAATTGATCACGAGTAATTGGAAAAACTATGACAGAATAAGTTGCACTTTTTGGTGGACGAATGTATGCACTACATACAAATATGAAAGAATTAATGCAGAATGTAGGGGATTTAGTGGTGTATTTAATAAAGTTTGAAGCCCATTGACTAAATTTATGGAGGTATGATAATATTTCTTTTATTCATTTCCTGTATACATCCATGGGGGGAGGGGGGTGGAAGGGAGGGAAATAAATAAATACTGATGGTGACATTATTACTTATTTAAATCATATATTATGTTAAAATGTATTATTTAATATATGAAATTTGAAAATCCTGAATGATATAAGTTGCCTGTACAGATAATAGTGCATTGTATGTAGTACCTACTGTTCTTTATTTGTTTGGCACCGTTTTTAGTTTAAAAATCAATAAAGATTTATATATATTTAAAAAAAAAGACTCAAAGAAAATGCATAAACGTAGAATGTTGTCCCAAAATTTTTCTTTAAGTGCTATAAACTTCGGAGCAGACTCTCAGCAGTGCACCAGGAGTGCTTTAACCCAGTGGGATTTTTTTGTTCCCTGGTGCACTGCTGAGTGTAGACTTAAGCTAGTAATCTATAAACAGCAGTTGGACACAGCACCACTGCGCAATCCTGAGGTGCCACTGACGGATTGTACACATTTCATACTCTGCTGTCGGAAAAAAACAGTTCAAAGTACATTCAAATGAATTTGTTTCACCCATCTGCACAAGACTCTACATTATCAACATGAAAAGAACATTTTTAGCCATATTCTAATACTAATTAATCAGAAACCAAAACCCCTTTTTTAAATATTTATTAATTTTCCAAGTGCCAAGATTTATATAAACATTAATAATCAAGTTTCAAGTTTATTAGGTTTCTTGATTAATCGCTTAATCAGACTTCTAAGCGATGTACAAATTAAAATTTACATTTTTAGGTAACAATACAGTAAATAAAAAAAAGACAAAATTACGCTCAATTTAACATATTCATAAAGTAAAGAGAGAACATTAAGGGAAAATACAAGAGGGTAACAAAATAAATATAATACAGATAGCATGGGGTTAGCTGGATAATAAAATTAGTTTGCAAAGGCATCCTTGAAGAGGAATGTTTTTAAGTTACTTTTAAATTTTCCAAATTCCTTCTCTTCCCTTAAAAATATAGGGAGGGCATTCCAAATCTGTGGCGCAGTAACTGAAAAAATAAATTGTCGTCTTGTATTTATAATTTTCAATGAAGGGATAGACAGTAGGTTTTGTTCATTGGATCTTAAGTTTCTTCTTGTAGAATATGGAATTAGTAGTTTAAATAAGAAAGCGGGAGTCTTATTATAAATGGTTTTGAAGGTAAATATACAAAGTTTATATGTTATTCTGTAACCTGTCTTGACTATATTCTATGTATGTTAACGCATAACCCATTCTGAGATCATTGGGGAAAGCAGGATAGAAAATGAATTAAATAAATGAACACACACACACAAGTGGCGCAGTGGTTGGAGCTACAGCCTTAGCACTCTGGGGTTGTGGGTTCAAATCCAGCGCTGCTCCTTGTGACCCTGGGCAAGTCACTTAATCCTCCATAGCCCCAGGTACGTTAGATAGATTGTGAGCCCACTGGGACAGAGAGGGAAAAATGCTTGAGTACCTGATTGTAAAAACCGCTTAGATAACCTTGATAGGCGGTAGATAAAATCCTAATAAAACTTGAAACTAAACTTGAATTATAGATAAAAATCAGCGGAAAGCCGTAAAAAACCTTTCTCTTTACAAACCCAGCTCCTTAACGACCCGCCTCTACACCCCTGACAGATGGGTCTCAAAGACACCACCTAATACACCAAACAGAATCTCGCTAAATCTCACAGGCCACCCACCGCCAATATAACCAGAATTGATACCACATTCTCCAACAACAAAGACGATCCCACCTGCTAAGAAAAGCTATTTTACCTTCATGTTATATCTACCACTAAGGGCCTGTTTTACAAAGCTGTGCAGCTATAGCCCTGAAGCCTTTAACCTCTATGGGCTTCGGGGCCGTTACCGCACTGCAGCCGCTAGTCTGGCTTTGTAAAACAGGCCCCAAGTCTGTATGTTATAGTCTACACCACAGTTTTTCAACCTTTTTACACCTATGGACCGGCAGAAATAAAATAATTATTCTGTGGACCGGCGGTTGAAGAAGACTGGGCTAAGTTGTGGGCCAGACCCCGCCCATCTCTACCCAATCTCCACCCTAGACCCCGCCCCCATAATAGTACTAATTGTAACACTATTTTTTCCATTCATTTTTCACAGATGCACAATATAATCTTTTTAACAACACATAATGGATAACCACAAAATTAAACTACACAAAGCACACTGACAGCAGATATAAATTCTCAAAATTGACATTCAATCACTAAATTCAAAAATAAAATCATCCCCCCCCCACCTTTTGTTGTCTCCCTCCTTCCATGCTATGCCTTACCTTCTGGCCTGCTCCCACCTGGCCATTTTATGCCGCCCCTGGTATTATCTTCAGGCCGGCTCCCTCTTCCTCACTGATGCAGTGCACAAAGCTGTGGGCAGCAGCTCCTTGTGCGCCCCGTGCCTCATCTGAAAGCCTTCCCTCTGGCATTGCAATATCAGAGAGAAGGCTTCCAGTTCAGGCGCAGGATGTGCGTAGGAGCCACTACTTGTGGCTTTGTGCACTGAATCGGTAAGAGGGAGCTGTCTCGAAGATAACGCCGCATTGATCGCACCGTGGACCGGCGGTTGAAGAACATTGTTTTGTGCCTGATGCACATGCTGGCCCTGTGGACCAGCAGGAAATTTCTGTGGACCGGCACCGGTCCATGGACTGGTGGTTGAAGAACACTGGTCTACACTGTAAAAGCTGTAAAGTCTGCATTTCTCACTTACGTTTATCCCACCCATACTATGAATGTACTCTTGTAACCCTTTCTGGGCTACTTTTAGGAAGACGGGCTAAATAAATGAGTAAATAAATAAAATAATTTAGATTGTAAGCTCTTTTGAGCAGGAACTGTCTCTTGCGTGTTTCAAGTACAGCACTGCGTGCTTCTGGTAACGCTATAGAAATTATAAATAGTGGCGGTCAAAGGGACCCAACACGGTCTGTGTTTCGGCAGGAGTTGCCTTCCTCAGGGGTCCACTATTTTATCACTGGAGACATGTTGTGATATGGTTTCACAGCGTTCTCGAAAGCCCCTCCTATGCTCCAGCCCCTGCAAGGCTGAGCCCTTCACGGGGCTTTGACGAGAGTTGCGGGACCATTTCAGAACAAGGGGGTTCTTGGAGTAGCCCTAGTGGGCTTGTGAGATTGATGCAAAGGGCCACTTGTTAGAGCCACTGACTGCACAGCTTCTAACACGAGCTTTCTGCAAATAATTGCCCACGGGAGGCAGTACTAAATGAGCATACAAATTACTGCTGCATTCAAACTGTGACAGTAATGCGCAGCCAAGGGGCGCCAAGGGGCGCCTTCTGAAATCAAGCACGTGGGAAAAGCTGTAAGAGGAGAGGATCGGAGGATCGGAGGTGCAGTGTGTGTGTGTGTGTGTGCTTGATTTCAGGTCCTGAGGGCTGACTTAGCGGGCGGAAAGAGAGGAGCAGAGAGGGCAGGAAAAGCGGAGAGTCGGAGGAGAGTCAGAGGAGGCAGTACAAGGGGGCGGAGAGGAGCGGAGAAGGCAGGAGAAGCGGCAAAGGGAGCGGGCAGAGGCGCGTGGTAGCTCCGCCCACCTCCCGACGTCACAGCCGAGATCCCCCATAAAAGGGGACGAGCAGGCAGAGAGTCCACATCGCTTAACCAGCCAAGGGGCGCCTTCTGAAATCAAGCACGTGGGAAAAGCTGTAAGAGGAGAGGATCGGAGGATCGGAGGTGCAGTGTGTGTGTGTGTGTGCTTGATTTCAGGTCCTGAGGGCTGACTTAGCGGGCGGAAAGAGAGGAGCAGAGAGGGCAGGAAAAGCGGAGAGTCGGAGGAGAGTCAGAGGAGGCAGTACAAGGGGGCGGAGAGGAGCGGAGAAGGCAGGAGAAGCGGCAAAGGGAGCGGGCAGAGGCGCGTGGTAGCTCCGCCCACCCCCCGACGTCACAGCCGAGATCCCCCATAAAAGGGGACGAGCAGGCAGAGAGTCCACATCGCTTAACCAGCCAAGGGGCGCCTTCTGAAATCAAGCACGTGGGAAAAGCTGTAAGAGGAGAGGATCGGAGGATCGGAGGTGCAGTGTGTGTGTGTGTGTGCTTGATTTCAGGTCCTGAGGGCTGACTTAGCGGGCGGAAAGAGAGGAGCAGAGAGGGCAGGAAAAGCGGAGAGTCGGAGGAGAGTCAGAGGAGGCAGTACAAGGGGGCGGAGAGGAGCGGAGAAGGCAGGAGAAGCGGCAAAGGGAGCGGGCAGAGGCGCGTGGTAGCTCCGCCCACCCCCCGACGTCACAGCCGAGATCCCCCATAAAAGGGGGCGAGCCAACGGCGCGCAGCCGTTCGGCGCGCGGCGAAGGCGAGCGGCAAAGGCGCTCGCCTTAGCGAGAGCGCCTTTGCGAAGGGCCTCGAGAAGGGCCTCTAGGAGGGGCTCCAGAAAACTGCCAACGTAGGATCCGAATACACAACAAGGCAGAGCACAATCACCTTCACTGTTAACTAGCTAATTAACCTTTAATCCAGCTTTTAACACTTTCTAAAACTTGCTGCTTTCTATCACTAACTTTCTAAACTTTCTGCTTAAATTCTAATTTCTTTTTACCAGAAGTCACCCTATCCTCAAACTTGCAAACTAATAAACAGGCAGTATAACTAACAATTAGCTGACACCCTACATCTTTCTAACATCATCCTTCTAACCTTCAACTGTCTGACAACTAACGAACACCCAATTAAATAACTTACAAATATCTTTAAAAAAAAAAAAATATGGCAGGTAGAACCAGAAGCAACAGGACTGCAATCAAGGTAGGCGGTCTAGTCACCAAAGGGATCGAGGGGGTGGCCACGGAAACAGAGGGAGAGCTGGGACAGAGCACAGAGGTATCTGTACAGACCGAGGCCATCCCCACAAAAATGGCTACAGTTTCTACGCAGACAGAAACGACGGATCAACTAGAGAACAGCCTGTTACAAGAACTGAATAGCTTGAGAGAGGAGGTCATGCGCTTAAGAAGTATCCGGGATGACGAGGCCTACATCGATGAAGTCATCCAGGAACTGTCCCAGATCACCGTACAGGAACCTGGCAGGACCATCCTCGGGACGCCCAAAACCACCATTCCTACTTCATTGGGACCAACAATTGGAATTCAGGAGGAGGCAGACGACGCTGACTCCTGGCAGCTGGTAACCTCCTCCACAGGCAAACACAAAAAACCTTCCTCATATACTGTCTCTTTTTCTCACACACAGGGTAGTTCTACATCAACCCCGCAAATTCCATTGAGGAACAGATTCCAGCTGCTTCAGGGAAGACCTGACAATGAGGAGCAGGAAGATATCCAGCAGGAGGTTCCGGTACCAGAGACATCAGTACGGCCCTCCCCTAAGAAGCGTAGAGTTGTGGTAATTGGGGATTCAATGCTGAGGGGCACGGAGGGCCCAATCTGCAGACCAGATATTCAATCGAGAGAGGTTTGCTGTTTGCCAGGAGCCAGGATCCGGGATGTAACCGCCTGCTTGGACAGTCTCATCAAGCCCCAGGACCACTTCCCCATGCTTCTTATCCATGTCGGAACCAACGATACCGCCAGGAGCACCCCGGAGAGGATACCTGAGGACTTTGGTGCCCTGGGTGAGAAGCTGAGGAGGTTGGATGCGCAGGTTGTGTTCTCCTCGATCCTTCCAGTAAGAGGCAAGGGAAGAGCCAGAGAGAATCGGATCCAGAAGGCAAACGACTGGCTGCAAGGATGGTGCAAGGAGATGAACTTCGGGTTCCTGAACCACGGAGAGGCACTACAGGGACTACAGGGACCAGATGGGTTGCACCTGTCCAGCAGAGGGAAGAACGTCTTTGGACACCGATTAGCCCGCCTACTCCATAGGGCTTTAAACTAGGAAAGTTGGGGGAGGGTACGGGCAATAATAACCTATCTAATGAAGTAAGCTGCAAATACCATTCAGGATCTGAGGTATATACACATAGCAATCATGGATCTAGGGGGGGTGCTCACAATTCCGGGTTCAGGGGGGATACTGACATTTTCGAATCCGGGGTAAGTTCACACTGTGTTTCAGGGTCTAAGAAGAATACACACATCGCAAACAATACCAAAGGAGCCGATGGAGCTCAATCGGGAATATCACTAGATAGCCATAACAAACCTAGGACTTGGAAGGCTATGTACGTCAATGCCCACAGTTTGGGCAACAAGATTCTGGAATTGGAAATGGAAATGAGGGGCGCCGACCTAGATGTGGTGGCAATATCCGAAACCTGGCTTACGGACTCCCACAGGTGGGACGTGGTCATACCGGGTTACAATCTGTTCCGCCAAGACAGGGAGGGCAAAATGGGAGGAGGGGTAGCACTATATGCCAAAGATGACATCAAAGTTACCAGAATCACAGATGTTAGGTACACAGGGGAATCCCTGTGGGTAAATATGGCCAGGGGAAAGGACAAATGCCTGTACCTCGGCATAGTATACAGACCTCCAAGGCAACAGGAAGACCTTGATATGGAATTAATAGAGGACATAGAGAATATCACCTTGCGTGGGGACACAGTATTGATGGGGGACTTCAATATGCCTGACGTGAATTGGAACACACTTTCCTCTGCGACTGGAAGCAGCAAAAGGCTATTAAACTCTATAAAGGGAGCCAGACTCAAGCAAATGGTTTTGGAGCCAACTAGGGATCAGGCGATTCTAGACCTAATACTTACCAACGGAGAAAGTGTCACAGATGTCTCTGTGGGAGACACGCTGTCATCCAGTGACCACAACATGGTATGGTTTAACCTCAGAAAAGGTTTCGCCAAACCCAACACATTAACTAAGGTCCTCAGCTTCAAGGACACCAACTTCGAGGACATGGGGGAATTCATCCATCAGTCGCTGCAAAACCAAGCAGAGACTGATAATGTAGAGGAATTGTGGTCAACACTGAAAACTACCATACACGAAGCAACAAACAGATTTATAAAATCTGTAAGTAAACGACGAAGAAAAAACAAACCGCAGTGGTTCTCTACGGAGGTCTCCAACCTCATAAAAGAGAAGAAGAGAGCATTCATCTCCTTCAAACATTCAGGGAAGCAGGGATCCAGAGAAGACTATCTGGCCAAGTCAAGAACCGTCAAAACAGCAGTCAGAGAGGCCAAATTGCAGGTGGAGGAGAATCTAGCAAAGAATATCAAAAAGGGCGATAAAGCATTCTTTAGGTATATTAGTGATAGAAACAGGAACACAGGAGGGATAGTACGCCTTAGGAAACCGGACGGGAACTATGTAGAATCGGACTCCGAGAAGGCTAAACTGTTAAATGAATACTTTTGCTCAGTTTTCACCCGCGAGGCGCAGGGATCCGGCCCTCAACTACCAACAGGGGATAGCTCGATAGACCCGTTTTGCAGCTTCGAGATAACGCCCAATAGTGTCTACAGTGAACTATCCAAACTCAAGGTTCACAAAGCCATGGGGCCAGACAACATACACCCCAGAGTACTCAGAGAGTTAAAAGACACCTTGGCGAAACCACTATCAACACTCTTCAATCTCTCCCTTAGCAAAGGAAAAGTCCCGCTAGACTGGAAAACGGCTAATGTCATTCCACTCCACAAAAAAGGAAGTAGGACGGAAGCTACGAACTACAGACCAGTGAGTCTCACATCAATAGTAAGCAAACTAATGGAAACTCTAATCAAACACCAATTGGATGCGGTCCTTAACGAGGGGAATCTGCGAGATCCCCGTCAACATGGGTTTACAAAGGGGAGGTCCTGTCAATCCAACCTGATCAGCTTCTTTGACTGGGTGACGAGGAAGCTGGATATTGGGGAGTCCCTGGATGTCGTGTACTTGGATTTCAGCAAAGCATTCGATAGCGTACCACACCGCAGGTTGTTGAGCAAGATGAGCTCTATAGGTTTGGGAGATACCTTGACTACATGGGTGGGGGACTGGCTAGGAGGTAGACTTCAGAGGGTGGTGGTGAATGGCTCCCCCTCCGAAACGACAGAGGTGTTAAGTGGAGTGCCGCAGGGCTCGGTCTTGGGCCCAATCTTGTTCAACATCTTCATAAGGGACTTGGCTGAAGGGCTTCAGGGTAAATTAACGTTATTCGCCGATGATGCCAAATTATGCAATATAGTGGACAAGAACACAACAGGACCTGACAACAAATCCAAGACCGATAGTATGGCACACGACCTCCTCCTACTGGAGAATTGGTCCAGGACCTGGCAACTAAACTTCAATGCCAAAAAATGCAAGGTCATGCACCTAGGCAACAGAAATCCATGTAAGACTTACACTCTTAATGGTGAGATCCTAGAGAGAACTGTAGCGGAACGAGACTTAGGGGTAATCATCAGTGAGGACATGAAGACTGCAACTCAGGTGGAGAAAGCTTCATCTAAAGCCAGACAAATCATGGGTTGCATACGAAGGAGTTTCGTTAGCCGTAAGCCCGAAGTCATAATGCCATTATATAGGTCCATGGTGAGACCCCATCTGGAATACTGTGTACAATTCTGGAGACCACATTACCGCAAAGATGTGCTGAGACTAGAGTCGGTCCAGCGAATGGCCACACGGATGGTCACGGGGCTCAGGGATCTCCCGTATGAGGAACGGCTGAATAAGCTGCAGCTCTACTCCCTTGAGGAACGCAGGGAGAGGGGGGACATGATCGAGACATTCAAGTACCTCACGCGCCGTATCGAGGTGGGGGAGGATATCTTCTTCTTCAAGGAACCCACGTCAACACGAGGGCATCCATGGAAAATCAGGGGAGGGACATTACATGGCGACACCAGGAAATACTTCTTCACCGAGAGGGTGGTGGATCGATGGAATGGTCTTCCGATGCAGGTGATTGAGGCCAGCAGTGTGCCTGATTTTAAGGCTAAATGGGATCGAAAGGTGGGATCTCTTCGCAAAGAGAGGTAGGGGAGGGTCATTGATGTGGGCAGACTTGATGGGCCTTGGCCCTTATCTGCCGTCACCTTCTATGTTTCTATGTTTCTATGTCTCATTACAAATGTCCTGTAAGTACATAGAAACATGATGGCAGATAAAGGCCAAATGGCCCATCCAGTCTGCCCATCTGAAGTAACCATTATTTCTTCCTCTCCCTATTGGCTAAGGCTCTTTACACCTGCATTGTGATGTCATAGAGCATTATTGTTATAAGCTAAGGCTCAACACTTGCATTGTGATGTCATAGAGCATTATTGTTATAAGCTAAGGCTCAACACTTGCATTGTGATGTCATAGAGCATTATTGTTATAAGCTAAGGCTCAACACTTGCATTGTGATGTCATAGAGCATTATTGTTATAAGCTAAGGCTCAACACTTGCATTGTGATGTCATAGAGCATTATTGTTATAAGCTAAGGCTCAACACTTGCATTGTGAGGTCATAGAGCTTTATGGTTATAGAAACCTGATGGTAGATAAAGGCCAAATGGCCCATCCAGTCTGCCCATCTGAAGTAACCATTATTTCTTCCTCTCCCTATTGGCTAAGGCTCTTTCCACCTGCGTTGTGATGTCATAGAGCATTATTGTTAAAAGCTAAGGCTCAACACTTGCATTGTGAGGTCATAGAGCTTTATGGTTATAGAAACCTGATGGTAGATAAAGGCCAAATGGCCCATCCAGTCTGCTCAGGTTGCAGCATCCACCATCTCCACCTGTCTCTAAGAGATCCCACATGCCTGTCCCATGCTTTCTTGAATTCAGACACAGTCTTGGTCTCTACCAGCTCTACTGGGAGACTATTCCACGCAGTGATTGACTCATGAATGGACAAGGATGGGGACATTTAAAAAAAGAGCAAACAAACCAAAACTGCAGACTTGTACACGGTACAGGATATAGACATTTAAAAAAAGCCACTGGCAGTCTGCATCAGCCCCAACATCCCTGGTAGTCTAGAGGTCCCCACCCCTAGTAGTCTAGTGGCATCCCATCCAACTAATCTGAATCCCCCTTCCCTTGACTTAAAAATAAAAATTCCCTGATATCTAGTGGTCTCTAACCTGACCCCACCTGATACCCCTGACTTTAAAAGAAATCCCTGCTGTCTAGTGGCACCTCCTCCTCCCTGATGTGACCCCATCCTTTCCCTGGCTTTAAAAAAAATCTCTGGTTTCAAGAGGACTGCGAGATGAGAGAAGACAGGGGAAGGGTGAGGGGAGATTAAAAAGGGAGGGAGGGAGAAAAAGAATGAGGAAGGGAGAGATGGGCAGAGTTGAGAATAAGGGGAGGATGGAAGAGCGAAGTTGAGGGATAGAAGAAAATGGTTTACACACCCTACTCACTCATTCACACATAATGCATTACCGTAAGTCCACTCACTGAGTTATACTCACACTCATTTCCTACATGCACAGATTCCAGCTACCCACCACCCCACCTATAACTCCCACCTACAACCCACTCCCACTCGTATTTAATTCACATTCTCAGATCTTGCTTAGAAAAATGCATTTTTGCATTATGATTTTTTTTTTCCTGTTTAAATATTTTTATTTAGAAATACAAGATAAATGATACAATACTCTGAAAACAAATACAATCATAAACCAAAGCTCAGGATAAGAGAGTCAACCGCATGGTTTCTTCGCGGAGACTGAATGAACCCAACAATAAAAACAGATAGCGGATAACGTAGCTGGTTTTAAGAAAGGTTTGAACAAATTTCTGGAGGAAAAGTCCAGTCTGTTATTAAGACATGGGAAAGCCTCTGCTTGCCCTGGATCGGTAGCATGGAATGTTGCTACTCTTTGGGTTTCTAGAATCTTGTTACTCTCTGGTATTCCAAAATGTTGCTAATCTTCGAGATTCTGCCTGGAATGTTGCTACTCTATGGGGTTCTAGAATCTTTTGTTACTCTTTGGGATTCTGGAATGTTGCTATTCCTTTTTTTTAAAATTCTTTATTTAATAATTTCTATTCTAATACAGTGATCTCATCACAAAACAAATCAACAAAGAATGTGATTCACAATCTTAATACATTAATAAATATAATGCAACTTATCTATCCTACTATTAAAAGAATCCTAACCCCTACTTCCCCCACCCCCACCCCTCCCCGGAGACCTGACTCCCCAATCTTTAAGAATAAGACAGTATACCTTTTAATTCTTTCATTAAACTTCTTTTTCCATTTGAATGTAACTCTTCCATATATCATTAAACTTTGCCAATTGATTTGTTAATAGGGCCGACAGTCTATATTTCTCAGAGACTATTCCCAGACATTCCCTCATATCTTTTAATGTTGCTACATCTCGCATGCACCATTGCTGGAATGTTGCTATTCCTTGGGTTTTGACCAGGTACTAGGGACCTGGATTGGCCACCATGAAAATGGGTTACTGGGCTTGATGGACCACTGGTCTGACCCAGTAAGACTATTCTTATGTTCGTCTTATGTCCTAAGCCTCATTTTTCTAATTAAGTGAAAGGGTGTAGGGCAGGCCTGGAAAAAGAACCAAATGGCTTATTTTGGACTTCTGAATCCACTAGTGGAATCTGCTGGAACAGAAAGACAAATGAAATGCAAGTGCTGGCAGAGACCCCCTCCCCCCTCCCACCCCTACTCAGAGCCCTCTATGCTTCTGAGCATTCTTAAATTCTGCCATTTTGGCTTGCTCCAGAAAAAGGAGGACGGATTGAGCCATTCAGGTTTTACTTCCATTCCTTTCAATGGGAGCCAAACCCAGATGTCTCAATCTGGCCTCCTTACTTCCACTGCATTCAATGGAAATAAAACCCGGATTCTCAATCCGTCCTCTTCTTTCTGGAGCCATATGGTAACTCTAACCAGCTCCCCTCAGGAGGCTGCTCCATATACCTAACCACTCTTTTTATGAAGCGGCGATTGCTTGCAGGACTCCTCCATCCACCCCTTCTAGCCATCCACTTCTCCCACAAATTCCTCCTGCAGAATATTTACTCTTGTGAGGCATTTAAATGTCAAAAAAGATGGTTAAACCCAGGTCACCTATCCTGTTTTGTTGAAGTCATTAGGACTCATTTAGAGTAATTAAGGTCTCATTTTTGCTCTCTTTCTTCTCTCCTCTCACTCTGCAGAACGTGAAAACTTACTGGCATATCTCTATGGCAACTGGCAAACCTGCTCTTGCAATACTGTACAAATGAATCGGCTTCAGACACAATTGCACTGATAACCAGCGGCAGATTACCCAAAGGCACCCATCGAACTGACCTTGTAGGAGAAAATAGAGCCAAAGTGACCATTGAGAGCACAGACATTGCAGGAAAGAGGGGCAGGCATGCACACCACGTCCTTGCTTCAATTTTCCTGTGGCTCATGGCTTCCTTTTATCTGACATATGGGTCCATGCACCTGCTCTGGCTTCTTTTCCTAATTTTTTTTTTTTTTTTAAATCCACCTCTTGCCACCACAGATGTTTCCATGCGTTACACAAATATCACCTGCTATGATAACCGCCCATCTCGGCTTCCTATTCAGCTATTTCTTCCAACACTCCTGGGAAAACCCTTCCATCTGACTGCAGAGTGAAATGTATGTTATAACAAAGATGTTTGAGTTTGCAGCACAAAATGCATCTTTCCAGAAAGATTGGGGCTTTAACCCTTAACCTGCCAGTAGTTATTATGTCTGTTCATTTGTCCTTCACTTTGTTTAAGGCGAATAATAAACACCATCCAATCCAATACGAGATGTGGTGTTTGCTTCTTTGGGAAAGGTGTGTACGTATCAGGCACAAAGCACCTTTATGGATTCCGATGTAGCTCACACCTTTTAAAAAATAAATCCACAATAAAACATAGCTGTCCAACGGCTTCATATAATTGCATCTCACTCTGATGCTAACTCAGTTGTGAATTGATTTGCATTCTGTTGTTCCCCCCCCTTTGGTTTTGGACAGTAAAGGGCCCAGGTCAGCAAAGATTGCCCCAATTAGTATCTATTGCAATAGAGTTTTTGCAAATTGGTCCATCATATATTCTTTCTGCAGCATTGGGTTTCAGACAGGGCAGCGTCTTTCTCTTAATGGCTTCCTCAAATAGTGGAGACCACCCGGTTCGAGCTCCACTGGTACTCCTCCGCTGTGCGGATAGAACACTTGATTTATGTGGACCTTTGGAAAGCCCTCTTGCAGTGCTGTATAGGCCGAGAGCCGTCGGAGGCCACTTCAGCATAGCTATGGCATTTTTCCACCATTGTTTATTACTCATAACATAACATAACTTTATTCTTCTAAACCGCCAACAATCAAATGACTTCTAGGCGGTTTACACAGAAGAGAAACTGGACAATCAGCGAAGTACAAAGTATTGAGGATAAAAGTACAACATGTTATCTAAAGTATAGACAGTATAAAAATTATTGTTAAAAATAAAACTTCAGTTGAATGAAATTATCAAATAGTACAGTCTTAATCCCTTTTCGAAATGCACTGTATGATTGCATTTTGTATGATGTCTGGGACAGGTAAGGGGGGGTTGAGTAGGGTGGTTTGGGTGTGGTTTGACTGATGAGATTGGTGTGGTGCGAGTGGGGGTTTGGATGCTTCAGAGATGCTTGGTTTGGGTGAATGTTTGAGGGGCTTGGTCTATATCTTAAAAGGAGGATTGCACTGTGTTGCAACCCACGGGCTCCTGATCACCGCAGCGAGCTGGGTTCACCGTGACCGTAACTGCTCCCAGCGCGTTCCCTTCAACCAGAGAATCCTTCAGGCTATCTAGGCAACCGCCTAGGGTGAAAACAATAAGATCCAATGTTCAAAGTAAAGACAGGCAAGGGAAAACACACACTTTTATTTTTGACCTCTGGTTAAACTGCCTGGTATTATTAGCAGTTTGCAGTACTTTTCAATATATTTTGTATAAGAACCAAAACATAGAGCTCTGGGCCAACCTGGCCACACTGGCTTCACAAACAACAGCCTGGCTCCAATTTAAAACACAAAATCATACAAGACTTTGGCTGGACTTTAGTCTTTCTACCTCAGTCCTCTTCACCAGCCCTCTGAGATTAGGATAGTCCCAGGAATATTCCCTCACCAGGAAAGAGCAGGAGAGAGGAGCAAACAAAACTCTTGTAGTATGAAAAATAAAGTTTTACAAAACCAAAAAGGAAAACTGCTAACCTTGAAGCCCTCCTGCAAAATACCTGCAGATAGGGAACTCATTCACATGGAGCTCCTCTGTGTCTTACGTTCCTTCAGTATCTTATCTCCAACTAATTAGCCTCCAGCTGAGCTGAAAGGGAAGAACACAAACCCTGGCTGCGTAGTTTGGAATGTTACACAGTCCAAGGCAACGGTTCAGGTTCTTGAGTGATTCAGAGGCTAGCTCTGGGAAGCTCAAACAATGCAGCATACAAACTAACTTAGCCCCAAAACTTTTAGACAAAAAGGTAAGAACAAAAAATAGCAAAAACACTTCCAACCTTGCTCAGCTTGTGTCCATTGCATTCAGTCTCCATCCAGGAATAACCGGCACACTAATGTCCATGGGTTCCCAGCCTTTTAGCTGCCTCTCAGCTGTAGTCTCAGGCTCGTCTGAAATGTCCACCATGTTCCAATCATTGCCCAGCTCATCAGAATTCAGCTGGAGAGGCAAGCCTTGCTGCCTCTGAGGCTCTCCTTGCAGCCCCCTTTGCTCCTCCCCCCTCTCTGGGTCTCAGCTGCCCTGTTTTAACAGCCTCCAATTCACCCCTCTCTGCTCTGAAGAGGGGGAAGGGAGAAAACTCTCTCTGCAGCTGTGTCTGCCTATGTGACAACTTCCTGCTATGACTCTGGCCTTCTGGGAGCTGTAGTTTCCTAGCTCCTGAGTTCCTCTGAGCTCTAATAGCAGGCTTGGGAGAGTAACCTGCAACTGGACTGAACTCTCCCTGGCAGTCACTGTCTGGCTCAATGTCGGTACAAGTGAAGTCAGCGCTTTCATAATCAGCAGGGCCAACCTGGTCAGCTCTCCTGCATAGGGTCTTACTGCTCTTCCTGGCAAATCCTGTGCCAAAGCTAGACGGAGAGCTAGATTTGTCACAACTGGGACTGTAGATCAGCCTGGCACTGTTTCATCATTGGTGATCTATGACTTTAAAGATGAGTGTTCGTTCTCCCACGGTTTTTATAGCTCTGTTTTGTTTTATACCTGGTTGTGCTAGTTACTGGTTGTACAGTCATTGTTAGAACATAAGAACTGCCATCTCTGGATCAGACCTTCGATCCATCAAGTCTGGCGATCCGCACACGCGGAGGCCTGGCATAATTTTAGTCCCCCATATCCCTCTATGCCTCTCGTAAGGAGATGTGCATCTAGTTTGCTTTTAAATCCTAGAACAGTGGATTCCACAATAACCTCCTCTGGGAGAGCATTCCAGGTGTCCACCACTCGCTGCGTGAAGCAGAACTTCCTGATATTTGTCCTGGACTTGTCTCCCCTTAGCTTCAGTTGCAGTTTTCAATAAAGATTATATGAAAAAAAAAGAAATGAAATGACAAATCATATCTAACAAGAACATAAAACAAGTGGGGAGTAGGATAGAACACATTAACCTTGAAACAAACAATATTTATTCATATATACTCAAATTAAAATACATGTAAAAGTGCTATATAGGATGTAGGGCTAGATTCACAAAGGGCACAGATCGAATCTGATCCGTGTCTGGGGGGCTGATTCACGAATCACGCTCATGCAATAGAGAGCGATTGGAATCACGCCCCCATCCGACTGCCGGGATTGCTCACTGTAGATGGTCTGCGCATGCTTAAGAGCAGCGACCTTTTTTAAACTTTTTGTTTTGTTTTTACTCTTCGCGAGCCCGTGGTTTCAACCCGCGGGTTAAAACCACGGGCTCATAGTGCGGGGAAGGGCAGGAGAGTCGGGGCAGCAGGAGAACATTTTAGCTCAAAGATCAAGTCTGATTGAATGAAAGTGAAGGCAAATCCAGTAGACCAGTGTTTTTCAACTTTTTTACACCTATGGACCGGCAGAAATAAAAAAAATATTCTGTGGACCGGCATCAGTCCGTGGATCGGCGGTTGAAGAACATAGGGCTAAGTCGTGGGCCAAACCCCGCCCCCATTATAGTACTAATTGCACCTTGTACGTCCCGTGCCTCATCTGGAAGCCTTCCCTCTGACGTTGCAACGTCAGAGAGAAGGCTTCCGGTTCAGGCGCAGGATGCCCGTAGGAGCCGATGCCCGTGGCTTTGTGCACTGAATCAGTGAGGAAGAGGGAGCTGGCTCGAAGATAACGCCGCATCGATCGCACCGTGGACCGGCGGTTGAAGAACACTGTTTTGGGCCTGATGCACGTGCTGGCCCTGTGGACCGGCAGGAAATTTCTGTGGACCGGCACTGGTCCATGGACCGGTGGTTGAAGAACACTGCAGTAGGCAACAGGGTGCAGAAGATAATTGAGAACTGATACAGATAAGAAGATTAAGCACTGAATACAGTGTTTTATTGAAAGGATGAAGTTATCTTGAATTTTAACTTTTTCTATATGTTGGATAGATTGGGGGGGGGGGGGGCTTCACTGTTTGGGAGAATAATTGTGTGTATGTTTAGTATGAAATAACGTTATAATATGTTTTAAAAGTTTTGATGGTGCTATATTATAATAAATGCTGAAATATTTATAAGCATAAGAAGCAGTGTGAAACATAGCTCTTATTTGGGTATTTTGTTTATGCGTATTCATTAGGGAAATCCTGAAAACCTGACTGGGGTTGCAGCCCTTAAGGACCCAGGTTGCTCATCCCTGCATTAAAAGACGAGGAATTGATTTTCTTCACAGCTGGAAAAAGTCTGTGGGTGGCAGTGACTTGGAAGCGGAGGGAAGATTAACACCAGAGGGTACCAGACATATGGGTCTACCAGTTAGACTCTAACAATGCCTCAGCGTGCACCTGGAAAGCAATCTTGAAGCGGTCTGCAACACCTATCATCCATCATGGCTGACACTTTAAATATTGAAACTCAGTTAATTCAAGTTCTTCACATAGATGGGAACAATCCAATTATATTTAAAGATGTCTCAAGAGGCAATATCCTCAAACTGATTTTAAACTTGATCAGACATAAGTCTGCTATAAATACAAATATCTCAGCCCACATCATATCCTGCAAATTGTTGAAAACCTCAACTGATGCTTTAATTTAATATATAGACTTGTAATCCATTTCTTTCCGTTACACAAAAGCAAGTTACCACGATGCAGCATTTTCCCTTCAGCATCGTTATATGGCAAATGGCTTCTTAATATATATTAATAAAATGAGTAGATGCCTTTGAAGTCTTCCTTTCATTTGATATTTATTGCAGTTTCTAAATATGCAAGAAGAATAGGTTGAAGAAACATCAGATCCATTCAATCATGTAATAAACCACCTGTCAATGGATTCTTTACGAAGTCCACTTTCCAAAATGCGCAGGGCACAGATCACCATGATGGCTCTTCAACCAAGCCTTTAACAGAAGATGTAACTAACTTGCTAGTCACACACACAAGGAGTGACAACAGCAGCACATATTATATAGCAGGATATGTTCATCCACTTAGCCTAGCTAATTTAATATTCAATCATCTTTCTGGCCTCATGTGCAACATCCGTTAAAGTATTTTCCTTATTTTCATACTTCTGTTACTCTATCTGTTATACCTATATACTCCATCTTTGCTTACACTCTATGCTGCCTACTAAAATGTTTTATTTTATTGCATATTGTGTTGACATTGTAATGTGATGTAACTATGCCATACTTTGCATTGTAAGAACATAAGAAAAGCCTTCCCAATCAGGAGCTGCGTGTCAAAGCAGCTCCTGATTGGTGAGGCCCGACTTTAGTACAGGAAGAGGCTGTCAGAGCATACAGTGAGTGATTTCCTTCACTCGCCGGCGCTCCGGCCACCCTCTCCAGCTGTCCTCTCCTGGTTGGTGGTTCGTGGTCGGAAAATACCGCGAATGACCGAGATTGAGAACCGCCGACCGTGAATTCACGGGGGAGCACTGTACTCCAATAGAATAAGCTGCGTACTCTCAAAACATAATAGGGTCAATTAACGTTATCACTGAGGCCCTTACAGAACTCATCTAGAGGGGTCCACGTTGTAGAAAAATTAGCACTATTATTTTGCTTAATCGCTATTATTTTCTCATATTTCCAAATAACAGAGATGGTTCCACCATTCAAGGAAGTTTAGCTTAGAGTTATCTTTCCAATTGCAGATAATATGATGAATGGCTCACGCAATCATAGAATCAAAGATTTTATTAAATGATACTGGTAACGAGATATCTGGGTTAGTGGAACATAGTATGATAGATTTAAATGTCAAAGGTGACACATTATTATTCACAAGTATTTAAGCCCGTTACATTAGCAGGTGCTAGAGTAGATGTGGCTGTCTGTTTTTCTTTCTTTTTCTCTCTCTCCTTTTCCGCTCTCTGTCTGTCTGTCTTTCTTTCTGTCTCTCTCTCTCCTTGGTTGCTTTCTACACTCAGGCCCAACAATTGTCCCTTTCTATTCCCTCCCTCCTTCCTTCCTATGTCTTTAGTGCCCCCAGTGCCTCCTTCCTATGTCCTTAGTGCCCCCAGTGCCTCCTTCCCATGTCCTTAGTTCCCCCAGTGCCTCCTTCCTATGTCCTTAGTGCCCCTTTCCATGTCCTTAGTGTCCCCAGTGCCCCTTCCCATGTCCTTAGTGCCCCCAGTGCTCCTTGATATGTCCCCCCTCATTGCCTTCCAGCCTTTGTCCCACCCCCCTCCCCCGAAGCTAGCCAGCCTACTTCCCTCCCTATCTGCCACACTAAAGCCAGCCTGCCTGCCTCCCTCCAGCGCCGAAGCCTGCCCCCCTCCTTCCCCATACTGGCCTCCTCTGCTGCTACCTACCATCTGGCCTACCGCCACTTCAAACACCAGCCCCCCCCCCCCCCAGTCTGCTGTTGCCCGCTAAAACTAAACAAAAAAAAAAAAGAGTCCGCCACACACAAACCGCTGAACGCGTCAAACACTGCCACGGAGCTACGGATCACGGAGGCAGGGATCATGGAGGTAGAAGTGTGCATGCGCACTTAGGGTTTTATTATTATTGATAAGTATTATCGCTTGAATTCTGGACCAAATACCCGACCAATAAATTTGCAAATTAGGGCATGTATAGGTTGTATACTTTTTAACATCTGCATAGTTCACTTAGCTCTCCCTCAAACACTTTGCTTTACTTCTTTCATCTATGTTGATAATATGAAATTCTGGGGCTCATTTTCAAAAAAAGATAGATGTCCAAAAGACAGCATAAACTAGCAACTTGGACATCTTACTAGTTAAAATGTCCAAGTGGGCAATCTCAAAAACAGACTCTCCAGACATCTTTCTGGTTGTTTTGTCTCCATTGTGTCTAAATCTTAAAGGGGTGTTTTAGAGGTGTGTTTTGGGCAGGCTTAGGACTTTCTGCAGACATAATCAAGCCTTTAACAAAACAGACAGGCAGAGGCGTTCCTAGGCTATGTGACACCCGGGGCCCATTGTATTTTGACACCCTCCGCCATCATTTTTGACACCCCCCAATGTAAAAAAATATTTTTAGTAATGTTCCCCCGGGCGCCAGCCATGAGGGGGATGTTCCCGGCCTGGGAGTCATGGTCCGGGAATTTCCCTTCTCATGGCCCGGTGCCAAGGCTTTGGAGAGTCCCCGTGGCCCAGCATGTTCCCAGCCTTCTCTCACTTTACCTTCCGTGAAGCTGAAAAAACTGCCGGCCTTGGCAGTGATTCAGCTACGTCATCCGCAACTCCCCTTCCTGCTTTCTGTGTCTGTCTCTGCAATCCACCTGGGCAGAAACAGGAAGTTGTGTCATTGGCAGACGCAGAAAGCAGGAAGGGGAGCTTCGGGCGATGTAGCTGAATCACTGCCGAGGCCGGCAGTTTTTTCAGCTTCACGGAAGGTAAAGGGAGAGAAGGCTGGGAACATGCTGGGCCCCGGGGACTCTCCAGAGCCTTGGCACCGGGCCGTGAGAAGGGAAGTTCCCGGACCATGACTCCCAGGCCAGGAACACCCCGTTATGGCTGGCACCTGGGGCGGACCGCTCCCCCCCCCCCCCCCATGGTACGCCACTGCAACCAGGGCTTCTTTTTAGATGTTTGAAGCTAGACCTGTTTTAAAAGTGTCTTCTCTAAATGCTAAAAAGGTACTCAAACTGACCAGAAGACCACTGGATGGATTAAAGCTTGACACATACCCTCTTACTCCCCCAGTGGTCACCGACCTCCCTCCCACCACCCAAAGATGTGAAAAAAAGACAGTACATTCTAGCCTGTATTACAAGGGGGTTCTGAAGCTGGAAACCAACCAAATTCCTAAATTCTGAGCATTATTTTTGCCACTGTAGCCGAAAAGAGTGTTATGTTATTTCATTAAGTGCCAATTTGCAGAAATAAAATTCTATGTTTTAACATTGTTTTGCGTCATTGATTGAATCCATGTCATTCTCTTCTGGTTGGGCTGAGAACTTTTCAGCTCCTCCTCATACTAACATTCCAGAGCTGCGATTGTGATGTCATAATACCTAAGAGCCAACCTCATGAGTGATGTCACAATGGCTTGATTGTCCTGCACTTAGCTCACAGAGGGACATAAAAACAGCCATATTGGGTCAGACCAATGGTCCATCTAGTCCTGTATCCTGTCTCCAATCCCCAGGTTACAAGTACCTGGCAGAAATCCAAATAGTATGAGGGGGTGCAGAAAAGTTCTCAGCCCCACCAACCAACTTCCTAAATTCTGAGTGATCTTTTGCCACTGTAGCTAATTTGCAGAAACAAAATTCTGTGTTTTGACATTATTTCAGATCATTGATTGAACCATATCCACGTCATTCTCTTCTTGGTTGGGCTAACTTTTCTGCACCCTCTCTTACACTTCAGACGGCCACACAAACAACTAAGCCCAGTAGAGAAGAGCAGAGGGACACTCTTACGGGGGTACTGTAGTGAATGCCATATTTAAAAGTCCCAGGAAAACATTACATTACATTACAGATTTCTATTCCACCATTACCTTTCGGTTCAAAGCGGATTACAAAAAGAGTTATGGAAGAAGGATTACAACGTTAGATCAGAGAAGGTTTCCGAGAGAGGGAAAAGTAGGATCTGGGGTTAGGGAGGGGATGGTAAGAGGGGGGTTAAGCTTTATTAAGGGATTTCTTGAAGAGTATAGTTTTTATTTCCTTTCTGAACATCTTGTAATCTGGGGTTGTTGTCAATAGGTTGGAGACTTGGTTGTCTATCTTCGCTGCCTGAGTGGCCAGTAGTCCGTTGTATAGTTTTTTCTGTTTTACTTCTTTGATTGGGGGGTAAGTGTTTTTCTATGCCTGGTAGAGGTGGTTTGGATGAGGCGGTTGTTTAGGTAGGTTGGGCTGTCTCCATTTATAGTTTTAAATAGTATACAGTAGAATTTAAATTGTATTCTTTCCTGGATTGGAAGCCAATGAGAATTGATGAATGCCTCAGTAACGTGATCATGTTTTTTCAATGAATAGACGAGTCTCAGGGCTGTATTCTGAATTGTCTGTAGTTGTTTAATCATTATTGCAGGGCAGGGGAGGTAGAGGATGTTGCAATAGTCTAGGATACTTAGGATTAGAGATTGTACTAGGAGTTGAAATTGTGTTTTTTCGAAGAATTTTTGGACTTGTCTAAGGTTTCTCATAACTGTGAAAGATTTCTGTATTGTTTTGTTAATTTGTGGTTGCATGGTGCAGCCTCTGTCAATAGTCATACCTAGAAGTTTTAGGGTGGTTTGCAAAGGGTAGTTGATAGAGTTGATTTCTAAGTTGGTTATGGTTGGGATTTTGTTATTTTCTAGGAGGATGAATTTAGTTTTGTCTGGGTTGAGTTTCAGTCACTATAACCCTCCCAAAACCTACTGTACCTACATAAAGATGACACCTGCAGACATAAAGACTATTGTTGTGGTGTGCAGGTGGGTACAGTGAGTTTTGGGTGGCTTTTGGAGGGCTCATCATACAATATAAGCAGATTATAGTGACATGTGTACCTGGGAGTTTGAAATGTGACAGTCACTGCAGAACCCTTGCTCAGATGTTTGTGTGACCAGTTTGCTAAGAATGTTGGCTGATAGGACATCTGAAAAGCTGTCTTTTGTGCGTTTTTTCATGTGGATGTTTTTATATTCGAGAGTGACCCGAAAAGATAGACGTACTAAGGACCAAAATGTCTAGATAAGCCTTAAAAAAAAAAAAAGACAAGACATCTTGCTGTTTTGAGAATGGACATTTTCTCTATTGGATTTCTAGATGTCTTTCTGAAGACATCCAAACTCAAACTTAGATGTCTTATCAAAAATGTCTCCACATGCCTTTGCCTTTTTACTCCTAGTTCTGTTGGCCTTCTGTTCTCTAAACTGGATTAAATCTTGGACCAGATTTTGTTCACAGTCTATTCAAATCTGACGCCATATTCTTTACTTCCTTCTCTCTGCTTTATTCTCCTTCTAAGAAGGTTTTTGACACCCTCTTAAAGATACGGTGAAAATTCTAGAACAGTGTTTTTCAACCTTTTTACACCTATGGGCCGGCAGAAATAAAAGAATTATTCTGTGGACCGGCATCGGTCCGTGGACTGGCAATTGGAGAACACGGGGCTAAGTTGTGGGCCAGACTCCGCCCATCTCTACCCAATCTCCACCCCAGACCCCGCCCCCAAAATCATACAAGGAATGTGATAATAGCAAGCCAATAAAGGAGTAATACAATCAAACTTTTTCTTACCAAGAAGCAATTGTATTAGTTGACGTCTTCACAATTAAATTGAAGAAAGCACTTGATACAGATAATTACAGTAATCAAGTTTTGTCGTGACAAGCACAAAAATCAAGGTTTGAAAAAATGGGAGATTCAGAATAGAGCAAATGGAGTGAATAAGTGCAAAGAAACATTTCTGAACCATTGAGGAAATTTGAGGAAGAAAAACCGAGGGCTTTTTAAATCAATTATGAATTCTAGAACAGTGTTCTTCAACCACCAGTCCGTGGACCGGAGCCGGTCCACAGAAATTTCCTGCCGGTCCACAGGGCCAGTACGTGCATCAGGCCCAAAACAGTGTTCTTCAACGGTGCGATCAATGCGGCGTTATCTTCGAGCCGGCTCCCTCTTCCTAACTGATTCAGTGCACAAAGCCATGGGCAGTGGCTCCTACAGGCATCCTGCGCCTGAACTGGAAGCCTTCCCTCTGACGTTACAACGTCAGAGAGAACTGGAACGTTGCGTCAGAGGGAAGGCTTCCGGTTCAGGCGCAGGATGCCTGTAGAAGCCACTGCCCATAGCTTTGTGCACTGAATCAGTTAGGAAGAGGGAGCCGGCTCGAAGATAACGCCGCATTGATCGCACCGTTGAAGAACACTGTTTTGGGCCTGATGCACGTACTGGCCCTGTGGACCGGCAGGAAATTTCTGTGGACCGGCTCCGGTCCACAGACTGGTGGTTGAAGAACACTGTTCTAGAATTCATAATTGATTTAAAAAGCCCTCGGTTTTTCTTCCTCAAATTTCCTCAATGGTTCAGAAATGTTTCTTTGCACTTATTCACTCCATTTGCTCTATTCTGAATCTCCCATTTCTTCAAACCTTGATTTTTGTGCTTGTCACGACAAAACTTGATTACTGTAATTATCTGTATCAAGTGCTTTCTTCAATTTAATTGTGAAGACGTCAACTAATACAATTGCTTCTTGGTAAGAAAAAGTTTGATTGTATTACTCCTTTATTGGCTTGCTATTATCACATTCCTTGTATGATTTTGACTATTTCATTTCAGGTTTTGCTTCAGGTCTTCCAATACCTTTGTCCTCCCTTCTAACACCATAAAGTTTAATGTGTAATATTATCAACTCATTAGACTTGGACCACACTAAGGAGTCTTGTTTTACAGTTCTCTCTCTCCCCCCCCCCCCCCCAAACTCTCAAATTGGTGTCTTCTTTTAAGAGCTGCAAATCTCTGTTGAAAACATTTTGCTTCTGTCAGGCATCTCCTTGCAAAGCTTAATTTACCCCCTTCCTCTTTTTTTATGAAGCTGCATTAGCATTTTTTACCGATGGCCGTGGCAGTAAAAGATCCAATGCTCATAGAATTCTAAAGGAAACCTTAATTTTATAGACTGGGTCATCAACAAAAGGAGCGCGACTCGGTTAACAATAATGCAAAAACATAACAAAGGAAATCAACTAGAATGGTTAGTTTCCAAAGTGTTTAGCAATCAGGAAAGCTTTCAGGGATTTCCGGACCTAAACTTCTTAATACAAGCGGGAAAGCATTCCAGAGTTCGATTGATTTAAAAGCGAAAGACTGACTGGGTCCCCTGAAAGATCTGTTTTTAGCTCTAAGGGAAAGAAATATAAGTTTTAATTTTTGAGAGCTTCTGGCACGATGGCATCGATGCACCTTCCAGTCTAAAGGAATCGGAGTCGTAAAAATGCCAGGTAAGATCTTAAATGCAATACCAAAGCATTTCAATCAGATTCTGAGATACGCTGGAAGCCAATGTAATTCCTTGAGCAGAATTCCTATCAGCGTCGTAACGTTAAACCACCACAACCAGTGATCAAAAATGCTAATGAGCCCTGTTTTAAAATGTACATCGCCTAAAAGTATTATAAGCGATACCGTCAAATTTCAAATAAACCTGAAATCTAACACGGCTTCATAAAAAAAGGGTAAGGGAGGTATATTTTCCTTATCCACCCCCCCCCATTTATCCTTCTTTTTTCTAAGAACTTGATATGATCTGCCCCTTTACTTTATCCTCCTATTCTGCAACAACCGGAAAACAGAGCGAAAAAGATCTAAACCATCAAATATAAACTCTCCCATAAATAGCTGTATTTAAGACAAGATGAGGATACTTATATGCACAGGAATTCTCTATTGCAAAAAACAAAAACAAAACCCAAACCCAAACCCAATAACTGACATGTACAGTACCATGACAGTTCCTTTCAGAACTTTGTTGTTCCCCTTAACTGTATCCATGACATCATGTTTGTCTGCCTTGTCTGTTTAGATTGTAAGCTCTTTGGAGCAGGGACTGTCTTCTTTGTGACTCTGTACAGCGCTGCGTGAGTCTGGTAATGCTATAGAAATAATTAATAGTAGTAGTAGTAGTAAGAATGATCAGAAAATCATTTATGCTCTCAAAATTGTTTGAAAGGGGGGAGGAGTAAGAAAAGACCCTGATAATCCCTGGTGGCAACTAAAGGTGAATAATTGGGAATGTATATACAAGAAATTCTCTCCAAAAGGAAACTGGGAGGAGATATTGAGATTTTTGGGATGTCATCTTGAATCTATAACCCTGTGGGAGGGATTTCGGTCATTTCTTTCTTCTATTTCCACCACTTTTGTAATGGGCACAGGATCCAGAGTAGGAACTCCAGACCTACGGATCCTACATTTATGTTCCATGCTTTCTTGAATTTAGATAAAGCCGTTGTCTCTCCCACCTCCACCAGGAGACTGTTCCAAGCATCCACTACCCTTTCCATTATGTATTTCCTCAGGTGACTTCTGAGTCTGTCCCTTTTCACCTTCATCCTATGCTCCCTCGTTACAGATCTTCCTTTCAATTAAGAGACTCACCTTCTGTTCATTGAGGCCGTGGAGGTCATATCTCCCTTTTCACCTTTCTTCCAAAGTATACTGAGATCTTTAAGTTACACTGATTTTTAGTGTTACTGAGATCTTTAAGTTACACTGATTTTGCTTGTATTTACTCCGTAAAGACTCTTGGGTAAATATTCAGCTTCAGGTGGCAACCGTTTGTTTTTAGAAAGGCTAGGCATCCTACCTTCCTCATCCAGGAGAGAGCTGAAGCTTCTGGACTCATTGGCTAGAAGTCCTGGGACTTGGAAGTCTTGATTTCAAAGAGTCATTCAAGGAATCTAGAAGAGGTTTTGGTTCTCACTCTGGAAGCCTTTCTGGTACGGGTTAAGGGGTACCCTGAACTTGCAGAAAAGGCTCCAGAGGGACCAAGGGATGGAAAAAAGTGATGATACAGAGTTTTGGGGGCATTGGTCCCAAGACCCTTTATAGTTCCATGAGAGAATTACAAAATAATTAAAAGTAGTAACAGAAACATAGAAACATGATGGCAGATAAAGACCAAATGACCCATCCAGTCTGCCCATCCGCAGTAACCATTATCTTTTCCTCTCCCTATTGGCTAAGACTCTTAACACTTGCATTGTGATGTCATAGAACTTTCTGGTTATAGAAATATAGAAACATGATGGCAGATAAAGACCAAATGGCCCATCTAGTCTGCCCATCCACAGTAAGCATTATCTCTTTCTCTTTCCGAGAGGTCCCACGTGCCTATCCCAGGCCCTCTTGAATTCAGACACAGTCTTTATTTCCACCATCTCTTCTGGGAGATTGTTCCACGCATCTACCACCCTTTCCGTAAAAATGTATTTCCTCAGATTACTCCGGAGCCTATCACCTCTTAACTTCATTCTATGTAGTAGAATGAGCTGAAGAATTTGCAACTCGTCCAGACAGTCAAAGACTTTCCTAGAGCCTAGAAGAACCAGAGGAGAATCAGCAACGTGCTCTTTGAAGACTGAGTTACAGCTCTTTGAAATTGGAGAGGTCTAAAGAGCGACATGAATCTCAGAGTAAGCAAGAGGGTCAATCTGCCTGGGGTGCATTCTGTGTCAGCTAGACAAGAGAAGAGACCAGCATGTCAAAGGACATGGGTGTAAGGTTTTTAACAGGTAGTAAATGGGTTTAGAAACATAGAAAGATATAGTGGCGCTAGAAAAGGTTCAAGCGACTAAGTTGATAAAGGGGATGGAACTCCTCTCGTATGAGGACAAGACAAATGGTTAGGGCTCTTCAGCTTGGAAAAGAGATGGCTGAGGGGAGATATGATTGAAGTCCTCAAAATCCTGAGTGGAGTAGAACGGGTACAAGTGGATCGATTTTTTTACTCCGTCAAATATTACAAAGACTAGGGGACACTCGATGAAGATAACTTTCAAAACATAATAGGATCAATTAACATTATTACTGAAGCCCTTACAGAGGGGCCCACGTTGTAGAAAAATTAGCAATATTATTTTGCTTAATCGCTATTATTTCCTCATATTTCCAAATAACAGAGATGGTTCCACCATTCAAGGAAGTTTAGCTTAGAGTTATCTTTCCAATTGCAGATAATATGATGAATTGCTCACGCAATCATAGAATCAAAGATTTTATTGAATGATTCTGGTAACGAGATATCTGGGTTTGCGGAACATAGTATGATAGATTTAAATGACAAAGGAAATATTTTTTCACTCAAGAGAATAGTTAAGCTCTGGAACGCATTGCCAGAGGTTGTTGTAAGAGAAGATAGTGTAGCTGTTTTTAAGAAAGGTTTGGACAATTTCCTGGAGGAAAAGTCCATAGACTGTTATTGAGAAAGACATGGGGGAAGCCACTGCATGCCCTGGATCGATAGCATGGAATATTGCTACTCCTTGGGTTTTGGTCAGGTACTAGTGACCTGGATTGGCCACCATGAGAATGGGCTACTGGGCTTGATGGACCATTGGTCTGACCCAGTAAGACTATTCTTATGTTCTTACGTTAAAATGAAGGCAGTTAAAGACCATCTACTATTCCTTTCTCTTTCTTAGAGATCCTACATTTTTGTTCCATGCTTTCTTGAATTTAGATAAAGCCGTTGTCTCTCCCACCTCCACCAGGAGACTGTTCCAAGCATCCACTACCCTTTCCATTAAGTATTTCCTCAGGTGACTTCTGAGTCTGTCCCTTTTCACCTTCATCCTATGCTCCCTCATTCCAGATCTTCCTTTCAATTAAGAGACTCACCTTCTGTTCATTGAGGCCGTGGAGGTCATATCTCCCTTCTCACCTTTCTTCCAAAGTATACTGAGATCTTTAAGTTACACTGATTTTTTTTTTGCTTGTATTTACTCCGTACAGACTCTTGGATAAATATTCTGCTTTGGGTGGCAACCGTTTGTTTAAATAAGTGCTGCAGTGATTAATTAATAAGCCATCTATATTAAGTGGCACTGTCCAGATTGCAACAGAGTCGTATTGTATTGCGCTTATTTATTATTCATTCTATATAAAGAGAAGCACAAGTAAACATAAATAAATATACCAAGAAACATAAAATCATACATAAAAGCAATCAGAAGCAAAACATTCAGCAAAACAAGGCATTCAGCTACAACCCTAGCCAATGCTGCCCAAAACTCACCCTCGCTGCCCCGGAACAGTCACACCTTCTTCAGAAAAGGTTTTTAAAATAACATAACGTCAGATTTCTAGACCGCATAACCATAAGTTCGATGCGGTTTAACAAAAGATCACAATATGAAAAATATAATGAAATCAATTTAGTCAGAAATTTTGAAAAAAGGAAGGTTTTCAACTGTTTTCATAAGAACAGGATGTGAACAGCAGCGGTCGAAAATCTTTGTCGTAGGAGCTGCTTAGTATGAAAGAGCATGATCAAGATATTTCTTACTTTTACATCTCTTAACTGATGGAAAAGTAAAAAGGGCATGTGATTTTCTGCTGTTCTTATAGGACGCTGTAATGAATGTATCGTCTAGATACGAGGCTGAAGCAAAGGCAACTTTATAGCATAAGCAACCCAATTTAAAGACAACACGGGCCTCCACTGGAAGCCAGTGCAGCTGGTTGAAAGGTGTCACATGATCATATTTTGTCAGGCCGTAGATCAGTCCAACCGCAGTATTCTGGGTCAGTTTCAGTCTGGCCATATTTTTCTTAGTGCTTGTCAAGTAAATAATATTACAATAATCGAGAAGACTTAGCAATAATGACTGAACCAGAATTTTGAAGGCAGAAACTTCAAAGCACGATCTGATGGTGCACAATTTCCATAAAGTGTAATATCCCTTTTGGACCACGGCGTCGATCTGGTTTTCATGGTCAAATACTGATCGAAAACAACTCCCAGTATCATCAAATTCCCTTGTTGCAGTTTATATTGTGGAAGCTTGTCCCATTCCTCAGGATCTGCGCAGAAAAACACTCCCACCCTTATTGTTTGCAATCTAATCTCCTTTCTAGTTGGGACTGTTAAGTCCCAATGTCCAAAGGAACGCAACTTAGGGAGCACAATATAATACGAAAGACATTCAACTCGTGCTAGCATTCAATCTGCTGTCTGCATAACTATCCTGATAAGTACAGCGCGACTTTTTACGTTTTACCCGCAGGCTTTGTGAGTAAAAGAGCCCAATGCATTCCACTTGGACCTGCTTTATATTCCACTGAGGGGGACATGTCCTTGAACCTTACATCTGGGATCAACCAGGCTGCAAAGGTTTGCATCATATGCCAATACACGCAACAATATATCATAGGACTCAGGCTCCATAACAGGATTCCTCTTTTGGAGCTCCCTGGAAGAGAGGGGCTGGAACAGGACACCCCTGCTTCTCTGGAGTCAGGAAAGTGCTGGAATGATGCCATATAAACATTGAACAATAAAGCCAACAATGCCGATCCTTGAGGAACTCCTCTTCCTACAGAGGCTTCTGTGGACACTTCAACCCCATTCGATACGTGAAAAGTCCTATTGAACAAATAAGTTGCAAACCATTGCACGACTTTACCACTCATCCTGACACAACAACATAAGAACAAAAGAATAGCCTTACTGGGTCAGACCAATGGCCCATCAAGCCCAGTAGCCTGTTCTCACAGTGGCCAATCCAGGTCACTAGTATCTGGCCAAAACCCAAGGTGTAGCAATATTCCATGCTACCAATCCAGGGCAAGCAGTGGCTTCCCCATGTCTTTCCTCCAGAAACTTGTCTAAACCTTTCTTAAAACCAGCTTCGCTATCCACTCTTACCACATCCTCTGGCAATGTGTTCCAGAGCTTAACTAGTCTCTGAGTGAAAAAAAATTTCCTCCTATTGGTTTTAAAAGTATTTCCGTGGAACTTCATCGAGTGTCCCCTAGTCTTTGTAATTTTTGACGGAGCAAAAAAAATCGATCCGCTTGTACCCCTTCTACTCCACTCAGGATTTTGTAGACTTCAATCATATCTCCCCTCAGCCGTCTCTTTTCCAAACTGAAGAGCCCTAACCATTTTAGTCTTTCCTTATACGAGAGAAGTTCTATCCCCTTTATCATCTTGGTCGCTCTTCTTTGAACCTTTTCTAGCGCCACTATATCTTTCTTGAGATAAGGAGACCAGAATTGAATGCAATAGTCCAGATGAGGTCGCACCATGGAGCGATACAGGGGCATTATGACATTATTAGTCTTTTTAACCATCCCTTTTTTAATAATTCCCAGTATCCTGTTTGCTTTTTTGGCTGCCGTCACACATTGGGCAGAAGGTTTCATTGTATTGTCTACAATGATACCCAGATCATAATCTTGGGTGCTAACCCCCAAGGTGGACTCTAGCATCCGATAACTGTGATTCAGGTTATTCTTCCCAATGTGCATCACTTTGCATTTGTCCACATTAAATTTCATCTGCCACTTAGACACCCAGTCTTCCAATTTCCTAAGGTCCACCTGCAATTTTTCACAATCTAAATGCATTTTAACAACTTCGAACAGTTTAGTGTCGTCTGCAAATTTAATCACCTCACTCGTCATTCCAATTGTAGGTTCACCAAGTCAAATGCCTCAGATGCATCTAACAAAATTATGCAATATATTTCTTTTTGATCCATTCGTAACCTCAAAACATTTATACTATACCATCAATAACTCAACACTATGTGGCAGTCTGAATCCAAACTGATATGGATTAAAGCAACCCACATCCTTAACAAATGCACATATCTGTCAATACTATTTCTTCTAAAAATTTTCCAATGAATGGCACAGTAGAAATGAGTCAAAATTAACCAATTGATTAGGGTCAGCATCTTCCTTCTTCAATATGGGTCTACCAGAATTCATTAATAACCTTCTTATTCCCTATAGTTCTACGATTCTCAGATCTTCTTCTAAAAATCTATTATCTGTTCCATCTTTGAAGATTATCGACACAATGAGGTCTACCATTTTCTCTGTCAGCGCTCCATCTCTTTGGAATAATATACCGGTCCACTTACGTGAAGAATCCACTCTTCATCATTTTAAGACAAATTTAAAAACATTTCTTTTTCTTGATGCTTTTGAGACCTAAATGCCCTTTTTAGGGCTACATAGTTTTATTCCCTCACTTATTGTTCTTTCCCTATATGTTCTCTCTTTTACTTGATAAATTGTAGTTCTACCCTTCTTCCCTGTTTTCTTTTTATTCCTGTTTGTTTTGTATTGTTTTTAAATGTTTTTAACAATGATTATTGTTTTAACGGATGTATAGTTACCCCATACATGTTTTTAACTTAATGTTCACCGCCTAGAAGACCAATTGGGCGGTTTATAAAATTCCTAAATAAACTTGAAACTTGAACTGTTGATTGTTTACATCCATCTGGAAATATACCATCTCTCAGGGATTTGTTCACAAGCTTACTCATCGCTGGAGTTACCTTCTCTGCAACTTGCCGAATAATTCCCGATGAGCATGGATCTAACAGAGCACATGTAGGTGTGCATCCTCTAATCTTCCCAATTACATGATCTTCTTCAACCTCCTCAATTTCCACCCATTTCCTAGCCATTCCATAAATTGCATATCTAGTCAAACACACCACCCAAAACATTCCCATTAGAACTCAATTTATATCTCAAAAACTTCATGTAATGCTCATCTGGTTCCTTATCTCCTCCAAACTCATTTTATCTCATTTCCTTTTCAAATTGAATAAAGGAAATTAATTTTAAAAAAAAATTATAATAATCTGAAAGGATGTACATTTATTCTAATTTATCTTTAGCAACTGAATGAAACCAAGATGAAAGGGAAGGGAGGAAGCTTCCTCTGCCTTGGAAACCATTCATTTCTATTGATGGACACTTCAATATAACCCATCGTACAACCTAGAGTGGATTATTTTCTACAGCTGTGAATCTGAAATACAGTCCCCAAGCAGTTACCTTGCTGGGCCGTGGTAGAAACATCAACTACGGCTTAGTACAACCCAACATAAGTTATTTAAAATCTACAGCAGTAGCACAATCCATAAGACAGCCAAAATGGTACAATAATTAATTAGCAGCAATTGTCAATAGCAGTTAAAAGATAGTCACATATCAGGGAGAGTTGGTATTACCAGAAATGAATGTTAGCAGATTTGTTTTCTTTTAAGTGGCCATTTTTCTGTGCTGTTCGTTCAGCCTGTTTTGTGTGTATCTTGACTCTTGCTTGTTCCAAGAGAATGACATGGGGGATCTCAATATCCCCTTCCTGTCCCCTGCAAGTTCTGTCTCTTGTCCTCAACCACACAAGTCTCAAACACTTATGATTTTAAAGTGTTTGAGGCTTGTGCAGATGAGGACAGAGCTTGCAGGAATGGGGCAGGGACAGAGTTCACGGGGACGGAACAGGGATAGAAAGATTCCACGGGATTGGGGGAAATTTGTTCCTGTGTCATTCTCTGCAGTGTCTGTGTCCCAGTGCAATGATAAGAATTTAATCCCTGGGCTTCAGCCTTAATACCAGAGAAACACTGTTTTGTATCAGACAGAATCAGACATTCTTATTACTGGAAACCCCCCCCAAAAAAAACCCCACAGAGAAATCTTTGATACTATATCACAGTAGTTCTCAACTTTGCAAACTCTGTCGTATGAGCTGGCCTCTGCAGTCATTCAGTCCCATGAGTTTGAGCTTTTCTATGTCAATTACTGTACCAAAAAGAATTTGGGTCTCCTGTGAGCTTTGTTTCTATGCCTGACATTCACACTTCCCTCCCCAGCACTAGGCTGTGGGATGTCCTTGACACCAAGACATCATAAGCATTCAGGGCTCCCGGAGACTGACCCAGCCTCTGTATATTTTTATCGTAAGGTAGACATTACAAAGTTGGAATATGTATACTGAAAGAATTACCACAGCTGGGCTTCTCTAGGCTAGATCTGAGGTCACAAATTAGGCATTTCATAAAGTTTTTCCTGCTTGTAAGGTGTGGTATTACATATGGAAAGCAGTTCTTTTAGAATTGAATAGACAACTACGACTGGATGTTGTAGCCACCATCAGAGCTTCCAAGCAGGTTTAAACAGTGCCCCTAGTGGCTACAGCCAAAATTAACCTGGGCGTGTGACTGAATGGAATCAACCCTGCAGGGACTGTAATCCTTTAGACAAAAAAAAAAAAAAAACCACAAAATTCCAGGGATACCAGTTATCAAAGTAGATTTAAGGCTCCTTTTACAAAGATGCACTAGCGTTTTTAGTGCACGCACGGGATTAGCGCACGCTATAGCATGCGCTAGCTGAAAAATTACCGCCTGCTTGGGTCAGGAGAAGTGCCTCAAGTTTGCTTTGACACGCAGCTCCTGATGGGTGAGGCCTGACTTTAGTACAGGAAGAGGCGGTCAGAGCATACTGCGAATGATTTCCTTCACTCACCAGCTCTCCGGCCGCCCTCTCCTGTCTCCCCTGATAAAAACCGTATTCACGGTTTGTCGACATTCGCAGGGGTTCCTGGAACGGAACCCCCGTGAATATCGGGGGAGTACTGCGTATAAAATCGGCTGTATCTGTGTGTATGAGTGTGTATGTTCCAGCATAACTCTGAAACGCATGGAGGGATTTCAACCAAACTTGGTATACATGTGAATTACTATCTGGGGTAAAATACTGTGAGGGTGGGAAGGGGGTGACATGTAAAAATTTATCGATAACGACAGATACCCTGTTTCCCCGATGGTAAGACACTGTCTTATTTTTTTTGGAAGGCCAAAATATGCTCTAGGGCTTATTTTCGGGGGGATGTCTTATTTACATTTTTTTCTAAAAAGGGGGGGCTGTCTTATTTGACGGCTGAAGAATCGGTCGGCCGAAAAATCGTACCGTGTATGGCCAGCTTTATCCATCATACCATATATTGTACCATTTAATGTCCCCAATGTTCTCCATCAGGGAAACACAGTAAAGAGATTATTCTGTAGTGCAGCATCAGAGGGGACTTGACAATGTGAAACCATTGTTTATATACCGTATGCATTTTAAACAGGCTTTATATACAGTAAGTGGTATTGCTCGCAGCAAAAGAAACCTGTCTGCGTGTCTCACTTTTGGATGTTCTGGCCGTGAACAAACTCCTGCAGTCTCCGTTAGGGAGGGATGAGGGAAGCTGCCTGTGTTTCCTGGCGCGGAGTCGCGTGCGCGCGCTGCAGTCCTGTCACTTCCTCCTCTTCACTTCATGACGAGGCGTGGCACGCAGCCATGGAGGCAAATACGGTAGACGGAGGGACCACATGGAGTCACCCACTGTACCACCCGATTCGGGTAAGCGCAGGTATCGGTGGGTGGCTTATTTGCGGGGGGGTGCCTTATTTTACATTTTTTTCTAAAAAGGGGGGCTGTCTTATTTGATGGCCCTGCCTTATCATCGGGGAAACAGGGTATTACTGTCTAATGATAGTTTTCACAGCATAACTCTGAAACGCATGGAGAGATTTCAACCAAACTTGGTACACATATGATTTACTATCTGGGAAAATTTCATGCCGGCATGAAATTTAAACGGACTTAGCTCCTACATAAGCCACGACAGCTGGGAGCAGAAAAGATTAGCAGCATCAGCGGGTTGAGCTCCTGAGTTTGCCCCTGAAGGACACGAAACGGGGTACTCTGTAGAGCAATTAGCCACAGCACCCCTTTACAAAGACAAACCGCTACGTGCTTCCACAGATAAGCATTTTTCCTGTTTCTGGATTTCCATTGATTATGGATTTTTATGGCCTGTTTTAAGTAGGGCATAAGATATGTTTAATATTTGAAGTTTCCCACTCTCATTGCACTTTATCTGGTAGAAAAGATAGACACTTGGTGATGAATATATGTGATGTTTTTGGGTAGTTCCTATGGCGCATGCCTTGCTGTGGGATAAACCCTGGTGGAGACTTTAAGATTTATTATATTAAAAAAAGAAGTTTCCCCAAGAACTGATTTTTCACTTAATTTACTAAAACAAGTGTTGCTTATTAAAAAAAAAACAACCAATGACGTGTTGGCTTTATTGCTGACTGCTGCTTGTGCTCTGAGAGTCGGGAATCTAAGAGCAGAAAGATGGCTATGGTCCATCTTCATCAAAGCAGAAGTACAGAGGAGGTGGGTGCTGCAGAAACGTAGGGAAGTTCTGGCTTAGTCAATGCTTCTTTAGAGCTGGGCCTGGAAGTAGTCCTGGAGGACCAGCAAAAGACCGCTGTAGTTCCCAATCTCGTCCCCTTTTGTGGAGAGGGACCTCTGTGGTCAGCCTAACCATCCTCAATGGAAATGCTTCTCCTTCTCTCCCCAATTTAGCCTTTTGTCCTTCAGCAGCAGAAGTTTCAGCTTAAGGAGGATATTCACTTCTGAAAAGAAGCCTTGATGCACGGGAATGAATGGACAGACAGCCAGACAAATTGGGGACAAGAGGAGCTATCACTGGAGCCAAATGGGTTTAAAATACGATCAAGGCAAAGAGCAAAAAGAGCCTCAAAGTTCCACAGTAATAGAGGGGATGCAAAAAAAATGAAAAGGAAGGCGGAGACTGTGGAATACAATGTTCTTGAAATATTGTTGATTCAAAAATAAAATCAAGGCAAATACATCCACTTTAAGATGCAGCTGACCCTAACGGCGGATGTGTTTGCCTTGATTTTAATTTTTAAAATATGATCAAAACATTAGAAAATCCCCAAAAGAAGATGCTTAACAATTTGAGAAGCTTTTCGTTGAAATCAATTTAATGTCATGACAGATAATAAAGAGACAAACAGGCCTAGAAGACTTTAGTGACATAACCCAAAGGGTTGACAATTGAAAAGGTATTTTGTGCTTTATTTTTTGTTATATATTTAGGAGTCCTTTTATTAAGGTGCGTCAACTGATTTAGTGCACACTAAATGCTAAGATGCCCATCCACTATAATAAAACCCTTAGCGCGTGTCTCCGTGGCGGCGTGCTGCGCATGTGTAGTGCCTGCCTCAGCTGATTTCCTGCCTTCTGACTACGCTGCTGCTGACGGGATGCCTCTTCTTCTCGTCCCCGGACCAGCAGCGGCAGCAGCCGCAGTTTCATCAAGCAGCTGTGGGGCATTTGCTAGGCCGGCACACTTCGATAATGTGAGGTGGGCCGGCCTAGCAAAAGCCCCCAGGTTGCCCAGGCTAGCGGATGCTGGACAGGGGAAGCAGGGTAGAGGTGCTGCTGGATAGGGGGAAGTAAAAGGAAGGGAGAAGGGCTACTGTTGGACAGGGGGAGCAGGAAAGGGGTGCTGCTGGACAGGAGGAGCAGGAAAGGGGTGCTGATGGACAGGGGGGAGGTAAAAGGAAGGGAGAAGGGCTACTACTGGACAGGGGGAGCAGGGAAGGGGTGCTGCTGGACAGGGGAGAGGTAAAAGGAAGGGAGAAGGGCTACTGCTGGACAGGGGGAGCAGGGAAGGGGTGCTGCTGGACAGGGGGAGCAGGAAAGGGGTGCTGATGGACAGGGGGGAGATAAAAGGAAGGGAGAAGGGCTACTACTGGACAGGGGGAGCAGGGAAAGGGTGCTGCTGGACAGGGGGGAGGTAAAAGGCAGGGAGAAGGGCTACTGCTGGACAGGGGGAGTAGGGAAGGGGTGCTGCTGGACAGGGGGAGGTAAAAGGAAGAGAGAAGGGCTACTGCTGGACAGGGGGAGCAGGGAAGGGGTGCTGCTGAATAGGGGGGAGGTAAAAGGAAGGGAGAAGGGCTACTGCTGGACAGGGGGAGCAGGGAAGGGGTGCTGCTGGACAGGGGGGAGCAGGGAAGGGCTACTGCTGGACAGGGGGAGCAGGAAGCAAAGAAAGAAAGAGAAAGAAAGAAAGGCCTCAGCACCCCATTGTGCTAAAACTTTACACATCTATTCTAGCACTCGTTAATGTAACGGGCTTAAACACTAGTAGGAATATGATGCATGTGTTAGCCTTTAGCACAGGTTAAATCAGTTAACGCACCTTAATAAAAGAACCCCCCTTCGTTTTTATTGTAATCTGCTGTAACTTTACATTGAAAGAGCATTATAAGTCAAAAGATATATTTGGGGGTTGAGGTTACGAGGCTGGGGAAGGGGATGGCAGAAGACCCTGAGTTATAGGGTTACCAAATGGCTCCAGAAAAAGGGGGATGGACTGAGACATCTGGGCTTTACTTCCATTGCTTTCAATCAGTGGTGTACCAAGGGGGTGGGGGAGTTCACTCCGGGTGTAGACCATAAGGGGGTGCTCCCAGGGTTGGTGTCATGGTCCAGGTACTTCATTGCTCTACCAGCATTGGGCCTTCCTCTTGGCCGGGTCCTGCCTTTGCGGAAGCAGGAGGAAGGCCTGACATCGGCAGGACAGCGAGTTAAGGCAGTCAACAATGAGAGAACACTCTGAACAGGATTCTTACGGCCCTCCGGGGCTTCCCTCTGCCACATCACTGATAATGTCACTGATGATGTGGCAGAGAGAAGACCTGGTGGAGCAGGCCACAAAAAAATAACTCATGGTTGGATGGAGTGGGGGTTGCTTGGGTCTGGAGGTGCTGCACAGGGGGGTGGGAGGGAGGGATGAAAAGCTGCTGCACAGTGAGATAGGAAGGAAGAATAGAAAGCTGCTGCACATGGGGGAGAGAGGAAGAATTGTTGGACATGGGCTGAAGAAGAAAGGAGATGCAACAAAGAGGTTGAAAGGGGTGAGAGGGAGAAATCCTGCATATGGTGAGGAGAGAGAAAGAAATGTTGCAGATGATAATGGGCACAGGGCAGGGAGAGAGAGAGATGGTAGACAATGGGAAAGAAACAGAAAAGTTGGATATGGCAGTGGGAAGGGAAAGTACAGTGATGGAAGATGGATGGTGAGCATGGAGAAAGAAGAAAAGGTCAAATGGGTAGGAGACTCTGTTGAGCGAGTTAACAGAAGACAAACAGAAACCAGAGCCTGGGACCAATATGATTTGAATAATAAAATGACTGGACAACAAAAGGTAGAAAAAATAATTATATTTTCTATTTTGTGATTACACTATGTCAGATTTGAAATGTGTACCGTGACAGAGCCGGTGTTAGGTCCTACTTCACGCTCGCTGTCTAACAGAGAGAGGAAATTTCTGTTTACACCTCAGTGCCTGCTGAGAGGTTGTAACCCTATATAGTGTTATATTGTAACACTATGAACGTTAAACTGTGACCCGTTCTGAGCTCTCTGGGATGATGTGATATAACTACTAATTACTAAAAATAATTTTATAGGTGTTGGGGGGGGGGGGGAGTGTTAAAAAATGATTGGCCCCAGGTGTAACATACCCTAGGTCAGTGGCAGGCAATTCCAGTCCTCGAGAGCTGGAGCCGGGTCAGGTTTTCAGGATCTCCACCATGAATATGTATGAGATGGATTTGCATGCACTGCCTCCTTGAGATGCAAATCTATCTCATGCATATTTATTGTGGATATTCTGAAAACCTGACCTTGCTCCGGCTCTCGAGGACCGGAATTGCCTACCCCTGCCATTGGTTTATGTTTTATTAACATTTGATATACCACGTAAGCATATTAGAGGTGCTTAGAACTTTCCTATCTGTCTCGAAGGCTCAATGACTCAATGGAAGTAAAATCCTGCGGTCTCAATCTGTCCTCCTGGAGCCATAAGGTGACCCTAGTTTTGGTCCACTACCTGTTTTTCTCCCTAGGCAGTCTGGCTTTCAAGATAATCACGTGGAATATGCAATGATGGCAGTGCAGACAAACCTACAGTACCCCCAAGTGTGTTCATGGGACGGTTCAGGGAGAAACATAGGTGGGTGGTGAGCACTGAGGTAAGACTTGCAAGGAAGCAGCTTCAAGAATCCTTGCAGTCAGCACAGAAAAGCTGGACTTGCTGCTAATCCTCCCTGGTCGGCTGGCCTTGTTCCCGCAGCGCGTAAAGAAACTGGTTGAGCTGATTTCGGTCCAGACTGAAACCGTGAAGAATCATTTATATATAGCAGCCCGTGGGAGCGAGGTGGCAGGTTTCTGGAGATTAGCTGAAAGGTCATATTATTGCCTAGGCATGCCTCTCTGTGAGCTTCAGTTACGATTTCATTCAGGATTGGTTTTATTCTACAATGACATAATTTGAAGAATTTATTCCCCCCCCCCCCCCATTATTGGAACACTGAAATGCTCTCGTGAGCCAATTTAGCTGTATATAAATATCCCAAAATTGCAGCATGTTTCTGTTTATTTTGAAATTTGATGGATCACCAAAGTGTGTGTGTGTGTGTGGTATGTATTGTGTGTGTTTGGTGTGTGCATGGTGTGTTTGTGTGGTGTGTGTTATGTGTGTGTGGTGTGTGTTGCGTTTGAGTGTGGTGTGGTGTGTGTGTTGTGTTTGTGTGGTGTGAGTGGTGTGTGTGTGTTGTGTTTGTGTGGTGTGTGTGTTACGTTGTTTGGGTGTGTTGTGTGTATGGTGTATTGTTTGGGTGTGTTGTGTGGTGTGTGTGTTGTGCTGTTTGGGTGTGTTGGTGTGTTGTGTGGTGTGAGTGTTGTGTGTGTGTGTGGTGTTGTTTGGGTGTGGTGTGTTGTTTGGGTGTGTGGTGTGTGTTGTGTGTGTGTGGTGTGTGTTGTGTTTGTGTGGTGTATTTTTGTGTTGTGTGTGTGTTGTGTGTTGTGTTTGTGTGGTATGTGTGCTGTGTGGTGTGTTGTGCTTGTGTAGTGTATGTTGTGTGTGTGTGTGTGTTGTGTTTGTGTGTGTGTGGTGTGTGTGTTGTGTTTGTGTGTGGTGTGTGTGGTGTGTCTGTTGTGTGTGTGTTGTGTGGTGTGTGTGTTGTGTTTGTGTGGTGTGTGTGTGTATATGATATATGAAATCAGTGGCTTTAAAACAGCTTTTGCTGAGTCACAGTAGAACTAGTTGCAGAATCGAATCGCCCTTTGGCGGAAGAAGTTTTCAATTGCAAGGATTCAGGTGTGATTCCCTAAGAATCTGCAGCCCAGACACGATCCCGATCCCCCCCCCTCCCCCCGGTCCCCTTCTCTCTCTCTAGACGTCTCGCGCGAAAGCTTTGACCTTGGGGAGCTGCGTCCCCGGGAGAAAATCTTATGAATGGAATTCCAGAGGAGGCGCGTGTGTGTTTCTGGCTCTCTGTGCGCGTGCATCTGGGCCTGTGTGGCGCGTGCGCTGCAGACGCACCGTCTCCTTGTTATTCCGATCACAGCGCCTCTGATTCACAGGCTCGGGAGCTGATCATGAATATAAGTGAACACTTTGACGTCAGAGCTGCGCTTTATCAGCAGACCCAATGGGGCAGAATATTAAGTACAAGTCAAAGGCAGCAGCCTAGCAGGGAATGAGGCTTCATCCCGAGGACTGCAAGGAGAGCTTCAAGAATTGCAAAGGTAAAGCCAGAAAGGAGACGACCTTGGTGTGCCCAGGGGGAGGGGGTTGGCTTAGATTCCTCGGGAGCCTTTCCTCTCCGCAGTGAAATGCGACGCAATTATTTCTGACCTTTGCAACTTTTGCAACATATACAAACGGACAGATGGCATGGTCTGAGCACGCAAAGGCTTTGAATGCCACCTGGATGCTGCAGTGATCGCAGCTGGCTCCTTCAAACGGGAAGCAGCCCTTGCATCCGTGGTCCAAGCTGCGGAAGTTCAGTTCCACGGTAGCCTTTCCTTTTAATGCCAGTGGGGTCCCGGGATTTACCTGGCTCCTTCCTATCCCGCTGCCGGCTAGTTTGATTGCTGGATCCATTGCGGTAGGCTCTGCATCCTGTAATTTGCAATCGGTACGTGCAGCTGATGCATTGTAATGGACCGTGTAATCATCTCAACATGAGGAATAATGTTAAGTGCAGAGGCAGCTCTAAAGAGTGCACCGGCTTCTGCCTTTGAAGCAGGTAATGTGAATAATTAGAGAGAGAGAGAGCAAAAAAAAAAAATGAACGTCGGATGGAGCTTTGGACCAGGCTGCAGTTGGTAGAGGTGGAAGTTTGGAGCCTGGGCTGAAACTGGGCCATAGGATGGTGGTGGTGGCGGCGAGGGGCCATAGATAGCAGACAGCGGCAGAGAGGGGGGGGGAGGAAGAGTCATGCATAATGTGCTCTGGCAGGGCTTCAGGATCAGGGCAATCATGGTGGGGTGGGGGTGGGGAGCTGAGACCACCGAGCACTTGGGTTACCGTTTTGCTGTTGCATGTACTTGTGTTGTGCAGTGTGGCTGGGGTTGTGTTTTTAAAGCGGAAACCCTGGAGCCATTTATGTGCACTGTGACATGTTAGTATGTATGAGGGTGGTGGAATGTATGAACAGAGTGGGACGGGGTAAAAACGCGGACCTGACGGACCTCGCGGATCTAAAAATCTGATGTCCGTTTCACTTGTAGTTAGTTTCTGGCTCCGACAGACCTCGATGGCAATTTAGCGCCGACGGATCCGTCAGCGCAAAAGGAGGGAAAAGCATTAGGATCCATCGGCGCTAAAATCTCACCGAGGTCCGTCAGAGCCAGAGACGAGTGCTGGAGCGGCTCTAAAACGAATCCTTTAAACCGGTTTCCTGCAGCCCCAGTAAATTAAAAAACCTGAGGTCCGCGGCTCTGACAGACCTCGATGACATTGTAGCGCTGACGGATCCTAATACTTTTCCCTCCCTATGCTGAGACGGATCCGTCAGCGCTAAATTGTCACCGAGGTCTGTCGGAGCCAGAAACTAACTATAAGCGGCGCGGACCTCATATTTTTAAGGACGTGCGGTTTTAGATCCGTGAGGTCCGCGTTTTACCCCTTCCCGAACAGAGTAAAGGATTACAGTGAGAAGTTGGACCACACTTTAAATTCATCCTCCAGAGGCAAGCCTACGTTCCCCACCATGTAGGCTGGTAAATGTAGGCTGAAGACAAAAGAGCTGATTGGTGTTGCCCTGGTAACCTCACTCTGAGGGTGGAGGCGAGGGGGGGGGGTAGTTAGTAAATATCGACAGGGAACCAGGTTTTAGCATGAGAAATCGCAGAGTGCGCAGCAGCCCAGAGAAGTGTGACTGAGCTGTGATTGGCTTGCAGTGATTCGATGGTGATGTGCATTACCGCGATTGTTCTCGGATCAGCGTAGTGCTATAGAAATGCGTGTTTAATGAATACATGAATTGCAGAAAGTCTAATGAATAGGTTTAAAAAAAAAAAGAAAAGATGGAAGCGTCAAGGAAGAAAGAGAGCGATTTAAAGGATAAAATCAGAATAGAGTGAAGGTGTTTCTGTGTGATGAGTAATGAGTAAACAGCAGAAAGGATGAAAGAAAGCAAATTAAAGTCAATGGTGGTCCCTAAATTAATGTATTAACTGCCTTTATGAAGAGGTTCACTCAAGGTGCTGCACCGCACGTACAAATAAACATAAGTACAATGAATGCGGTAAAGTCAAAATCAGTAAATTGAAACTTAGGGCTCCTTTTACAAAGCCACGGTAGCGGCTTCAGCGCCCACGACGTTTGATCCCGCGCTAACCCCCGCGCTAGCCCAAAAAAACTAGGAGGCGGTAGCGGCTAGCGCGGCCGGCGGTTTAGCGCACGCTATTACGCGTTTAAACCGTACCGTGCCTTCATAAAAGGAGCCGTTAGGGGAGGGTTTTGCATTGTAATTTCAATATACGAGCATTTTGGATTACGAGCATGCTCCTGGAACGGACTATGCTCGTCATCCAAGGTACCACTGTATATTGAAATTGTTTGTTTGCACGATGGTAGTTTGGAAATTTAATAAAAGATTTACAAACCCCTCCCCACCCCAACTTAGGGCTCCTTTTACTAAGCTGCGATAGCGTTTTTAGTGCGCGCTAGGCGGCTAGAACTAACGCCAGCTCAATGCTGGCGTTAGGGTGTAGCGCATGCGGCAATTCAGCGCACACTAAGCGTGTACTAAAACCGCTATCTCAGATGAGTAAAAGGAGCCCTTAGTAACAGGACCACCATGAAACAGTTTCAAAAATATACTTATTAATTCAGATGAGAAGCAGAACATTCGAATAACAGAGATAATACACTAATGATTTTCTTTAATACAACTCATCCATTAAAACACCATTAACGAGCAGCCCCCCCCCCCCCCATCGACGGAAAGTAAGACAAGCAAGCAATGCGGGTAAGAAAGGCAACGGGAACTGTAATCGTGCAAGCGGTGCTGCTTGCCCAAAGCTTCCCTCTGACGCAGCTTCCTGTTACCGCCTGGGCGCATGGTGGGGTGGGGCGGGGCGGGGGGCCCAGTGTACTTGTGTGCCTAGGGGCCCTCGATGAATTATTTTTTTAAAAAAAATTGGCTTTCCAATTATAATCTAGTCAAAGCCGCGCTAGCGTTTTTAGCGCCAGTCGCGGTGGTAACAGCTCAGACACTCGGAGGAATTCTATGAGCATCGGAGCTGTGACCGCGTAGGACGGCGCTAGAAACGCTTGCGCAGCTTTGTAAAGCAGAGGGTTAGTCTCTCTTGGTATCTGCATAGTAAATCAGATGTGTTGTGCCTTGAAATAGGTTTATCTCTGGTAAAAAAAAAACGGAACCAATTATTCACCCCACCCCCACCCCTTTTATCAAGCCGCAGTCTAAGCCTAAGGGCGGCGTGACATTTAGCTCATGCTGAGCCTGTGAGGGGCTGATGCTGTCATACAGAGAAACCAGAGCAGAGTGAGAGACTGGCTGCGAGAGCTAAAAAGCTGGAAAGAGGTTGTATCACTTTGCTTGACAGTATATGAAAAATGGTGTTGTGAACGGTGAGATAAAGATTTTCTTATCAGATTTATCCTTTATTTTCCTCAGAGAAAGCACATGGTAAAGACATATAAATATGTTGAATACTAGGGTGCTTTTTACTAAAGTTTAGCTTGTGCTAAATGCTAAGACACCCATTTCATTTCTTAAGAATACTGGGACAGAACGAAGGTCTACCAAGCCCAGTATCCTGTTTCCAACAGTGGCCAACACCTGGCAAAAACCCAAAGAGTAGCAACATTCCAGAGCTGAGATTGTGATGTCATAATGCCTCATTCCACCAATGCCTAAGAGCCAACCTCAGCAGTGATGTCACAATGGCTTGATTAGATGGAACCTAGGACAATACCGGGTGGACTTTACGGTATATGACCCAGAAATACCAAAGAAGATAAGTTAATTTAATTATGTATTTTTAATGGATATAACTAATGGGCAGACTGGATGGACCATTCAGGTCTTCATCTGCCGTCATTTACCATGTTACTTTGTTACCTGGCAGAAACCCAAAGAGCAGCAACATTCCAGAGCTGAGATTGTGATGTCATAATGCCTCATTCCACCAATGCCTAAGAGCCAACCTCAGCAGTGATGTCACAATGGCTTGATTGTCCTATACTTGGCTCACATAAGAGCTGCCATACTTGGGACAAACCGAAGGTCCATCAAGCCCAGTATCCTTTTCCAACAGTAGCCAATCCAGGTCCCACATACCTATCTAGATCCCAAGTAGTAAAACAGATTTTATGCTGTTTATCCTAGGATTTAGCACATGCTAAGTTTTAGTAAAGGGTCCCACAGGCTATATTTGGATGCAGAAGATTATGAAGACAAGTTAGATAAGTTTTTCAAGTTGATTTTGTAAAGTCAGGATAGTAGGTGCAGGTCCCATGATCCAGACCTATTCATCTGAAAGTGAAGGACTGGAGCAGATAGAGGGCAGGGCAGAGCAAAACTGGAAAGACCATACTGAGGGGGTGTGAAGCACAAGAGGAGATAAATGTGCACAACACACATAGGCACTCCTATCCCCCCAAGCACTACATTTCCCTCCCTGTGGCCACTTGCTTTCCTAGAAAGGCAACAAGAAATCATTGCCTTCCTCTCCCACATGCTCTCTCACTTGCTCCCTCTGCTTGCCAGGCCACCAACTCCCCGACTTGGTAGCTGCAAACAATAAGAAACTTTAGGACCGTGGTCCTTTGCACACTACTAGTGGCTCTGTTGATCCCACCCTCCAAAACAGGAAGTGACATCATAGAAAACATGAGCTGTAAAGCTGCTAGTGGTGCGCAGAGGGCTATATGGTCTCATGATTCTCATTGTTTGCAGCTAACGAGTTGGTGGCCCAGCAGGAAGAGTGAGCATGAAGGTTATGGATTCTATTTCTTGTCGAGTAATGACTTGGCAGAGGTGCTGGTGAAAGACTGAATGAAGGGGGTGGGGGAGGGAAATAAGATAGGCAATGATGCTGGCATTCATTGATGTTGGGGGAGGGAGTTGAGAAGATGGGAATTGAGGATGAAGGTGATTGATGGTGTTGGGGGGGGGGTGACAGAGAAAGAGGTGAGTTGAGTGTGGCACAGTGGCAACAGCCTCAGCCCCCTGAGGTTGTGGGTTCAAATCCACACTGCTCCTTGTGACCCTGGGCAAGTCACTTAATCCCCCCATTGCCCCAGGTGCATTAGGTAGATTGTGAGCCCACCAGGACAGACAGGGAAAAATGCTTGAGTACCTGAATAAATTCACGTAAACCATTCTGAGCTCTCCTGGGAGAACAGAATAGAAAATTGAATAAATAAATAGTGTGAAGAGTTTCAACCTCTGATAACCAGAGCTAAGATTGTGACATCATAATGCCTCATTCCACCAATAAGAGCCAACCTCGTCAGTGATGTCATAATGGCTTGATTGTCCTACACTTGGCTCACTTTTACTACATTATGATTTCTAGAGTGGCGCAGTGGTTAAAGCTTCAGCCTCAGCACCCTGGGGTTGTAGGTTCAAACCCACGCTGTTCCTTGTGACCCTGGGCAAGTCACTTAATCCCCCCATTGCCCCAGGTATGTTAGATAGATTGTGAGCCCACCGGGACAGAGAGGGGAAAATGCTGGAGTGCCTGAATAAATGCATGTAAATGTTCTGAGCTCCCCCTGGGAGAACAATATAGAAAATTGAATAAATAAATAAATACTTGATAGTGGGATGAGAGGGGAAAAAATGAGGCAGTACTAAATAGTAGTTGATTGAAGGAAATACGTAGGAGAGAGAGGGGCGATGCTGGATGTTAGGGGAGGAGAGACAGGACAGATAATTCTCTTGAGTTGGTTTATCTTGTATGTTACAGCCCATCTCCGGTGTTCGACCTCCCTCCAACACTTCAGAAAACATCTGAAAACCTGGCTTTTCGCCAAAATGTAACTCCCCCCTCCCTTCCCCCCTCACCTTTCTACTTACCAAACCCTCCTTCCTTCCATTGGAGTTCCTTTCTTTGTTTTTAATTCCTGTAAACCGTGTCGAGCTCCACTTCTGTGGAGATGACGCGGTATATAAACTTAAGGCTTAGTTTAGTTTAGTTTAGTTTAACACGGGTGGGAGGGGGAGGGGCATGACGGAGGAATCCTTCCCTACAATGTTCAGAAGTGCTGACACAGGTGTTACCACCCGAAGGTCTAAACTTGCTATGCTTCTATCCCCCCCCCTGCCCTGCAGAGAGCTAGATGCACTACAGTCAGCGATCGTATAATAATCGTCACCAAACCAGTTTTGACTGGTTTAGTGACGATCACATTTGCAAACTGATGCAGAAAATGGTTCACCGCATGGTTTTCTGACCATGCAAATGAGCTCATAAATATTGAAATGCCATGTACTGTAAACTAGCAGAGTGATTGATGCTGTAACTTGGCTTCTCGATGCACAAAACAAGTGGTCCGAAAAAGCACAAGGGGAGGGGTCTTAGTCATCTGAGCCAATCAGGGCCATAGGGCCCCTCCCCAAGCATTACATGATGCACTGAGGGGAAGGCCCACATTTTGGATTGGTGGGCCTTAGAGCTGGAGGGACCGAGACTCCCTCCTCTTTTCAGACAAAGGTACTGTGGGTGAGGGGTTCAAGGGAGCATCCGGTGGCTGGAGGGAGTGGGCATCCATCCTGCCTTTTTTTGGGGGGAGGGGAGGGGATGGTTCAGGGGGGCACCTGGTGTGAGCGGTCTCTATTGGCAGGAGGTAGTAGGCATCCCTCCTGCCAATTTTTTCTCAGGCTGGGGAGTCGGCATGGCGGGAGGGAGTGGGCATCCCTCCTGCCGTTTTCATTGCTAATGCCCCTAAGTGTTTTCATGTGGATCTGCAAAGGGTGTGTGTCAGGGGCATTCACTTAAAATACACACAGTTATAGATAATGCAGATCTCCCACCTAATGTGCACCAAATTACACCTGGTTTTAGTTGGTGTTCCTCCTTGTGGATCCTGGCACTGTGCACTATTTTATGAAGGGCGCCAATTCCATAACACCTGTATTAGAATACCATTCAGCACCAGTTTTGTTTTTGTGGGGGTTTTTTGCACCAAATTTTGGGCACCATTTACTGAATCCAGCCTTATAAGAACATAAAAATTGTCATACTGGGACAGACCAAAGGTCCATCAAGTCCAGTATCTTGTTTCCAACAGTGGCCAACCCAGGTTACAAGTACCTGACAGAAACCCAAAGAGTAGCAACATTCCAGAGCTTAGATTGTGATGTCATAATGCCTCATTCCACCAATGCCTAAGAGCCAGCCTCATCAGTGATGTCACAGTGGCTATGTTGTCCTGTACTTGGCTCACTTCAGAACATATGACTTGCCATACTGGGTCAGACCAGTGGGCCATCTGGCCCAGTATCCTGTTTTCAACAGTGACCAACCCAGGTCCCAAGTACCTAGCTAGATCCCATGTAGTAAAACAGATTTTATGCTACATTATCACACCAACTGATTAGCACAGGAATAGCACATGAGCCCTTACTGCCAACTAAATGGTGGAGGTAAGTTCATATGCATTATTTTACAAAATGGTCACACTCTGATGACAATCCAACAAAACCAGCACAAAGGGCTTCAATGAACAGGGACAGGTTTCAGGTTTATTAAAAATCTGATATACCGCCTTATCATATATCAAAGTGGTTGTACAAAGTATTATTAAAAATAGAAAGACCCAACACCAGCCGTGTTTCAGCATACAATGCCTGCATCGATGATAAACGCGATGCAAATATCAGACCTCAAAACTGGAACGCAGTCCTTGAGCCAGAGTGCAAATTCAGTCACTGCATTCAGTGCACAGTGATAGGAATTCCACCACTGGTGCCCATCAATCGTTCGCAACATCCTGTATCGCATCAGCAGGAAACTGATGGCAACATTAGGGCATGGTCATTAATACAAGGAATAGCAAAAAGGACATCTTTATGGTTGTAGTAAAAATGGGGAAAAAAAACGATGTAAGGGCGCATTAGGGCCGCTTGTGACTACAGCGAAGTGCAGTTGCAAATCAGCGCCAATTAGCATCCATTAATTCCAATTATAGCTAATTATTGACTACTAACAACAGTTAGGAGTAAATTCTTAAAGATATGCTGAAGGTTAGCCAGCAGTAGGGCATTCTACTGCCAACCAATCCAGAAGCACATTTTCTAAAAAAAAATGAAGGCACCGCTGTCACGCTTACAGAAGTACTTGGGGCCTACAACCAGCGTGGGCATGCCTTGCACCAGAAGTGGCCTTAAGCGTCCTTAGGTGCCCCTTGGCACTGCCATAAGCACGACACTGTTGCCTTAAATGAAGGCTTCTAAAATGCTGGCCTACATTTAAGGCATTGGTGTTTAAAAAAAAAAAAATATCGCTGATTCGTGATTGACACGCTTTCAGCGGCCGCTGATTATAGAATTCTCCTTATGTGCCTAATTTAACAAGTTAGGTGCATAACTGGCAGTATTCTATAACCTGAGAGTGAAAATGGGTGTGCAAGATTATAGAATTAGGAGGTAAGTGCTTACGGCACTTCAATAACAGGGTTCTGAAGCTATCGCTTTATTGTGAGAAAATCCAGGTGTAAACGCAATGGAAGCCAAGATCAGAAGGATATTTAAGCTTTCATTGCAGAGATGTGAATATTTTTTGGGTGTGGAGGGAAGAATCTTTCAGGCATGCTGGAGTTTCCTTCTTCTGATACTCCCTCTCACATTTTGATGTTTATTTGTATCGCAGCTATGCTACACAGGCCGGTGGCTGCAAAGATGGATCCATTACTGCAGCTCTTCAATTCTTCCTTCTCCAACAAAGAAGCTTCAGGTTGGCCTTCCGCAGACTACTGGGACACCAACTCATCTTCAACCATCACAGCCTCCGATCTGTCCTTGCCGGAGCCTGTCAATGCATGGGACATTGTCCTATGTGTCACTGGCACAGTTATGGCTTGTGAGAATGCCATTGTGTTGGCCATTCTTTTCTACACGCCCTCTCTGAGAGCCCCTATGTTCCTACTCATCGGCAGCCTGGCCCTAGCTGACCTTCTTGCTGGCCTAGGCTTGGTCAGCAATTTCATTGTCCTCTATGTTTTCAATACGGAGCTGGCCATCCTTAGCTCTGCCGGGCTGCTGCTGACCTCCTTCTCTGCTTCGGTCTGCAGTTTGTTGGCCATCACTGCTGATAGGTACCTGTCTCTCTATAATGCCTTGACTTACCACACAGAAAGGACTTTGACTTTCACTTACCTGATGCTGATCATCGTCTGGGTACTGTGTCTCTGCATCGGCTTGCTACCTGTAATGGGCTGGAACTGTGTTTGGGACCAGTCCACCTGCAGCATCCTGAAACCAGTCACTCAGAACTATGCAACTGTGCTGGCTGTCTCCTTCCTTCTCATCTTTGCCATCATGATGCAGCTCTACCTACAAATCTGCAAGATAGCCTTCAGGCATGCTCAGCAGATTGCTGTCCAGCACCAGTTTATGGCCACATCCCAGGCCTCCAGCACCAGGAAGGGTGTGTCCACTTTGTCATTGATCCTGGGCACTTTTGCCGTCTGTTGGTTGCCATTTGCAGTTTATTCCTTGGTGGCAGATTCCAGCTACCCCATGGTTTACACCTATTCTCTTGTGCTACCAGTTACCTGCAACTCGGTCATTAATCCCATCATCTATGCTTTCAGAAACCCAGATATCCAAAAGTCTCTTTGGGTGGCTTGTTGTGGCTGCATTTCCCCCTCCTTTTCTTCCGGACCAAGGACATCCAGTGATGTGTAGCATTTGCACTGCATGGACGGGAAGAGTCTGCTGAGCACTCTTATGAAAAAAAAAATCCCTTTAAAGATGTCATAGTGCTCCAGAAGTGGTCTTTGCTTTCTGTTATTTTAAATCAACGCGATGCTTTTTATTGCAAAGTGGGAGCTCCATGTTCTGCATCAAGATCTGAGCTAATCAGGTTGTCCAAAGCACTTCTGTACTGTAAATGATCCTTTTTATTCTCAAAAGCAGCACCATGCGGGTATTCTTAATAACTGTGTATCACAGTCCTGTGAGGGAGCTCTTCTGCAACCTGCATCGTCTCATAAATACATGAATGGCACACGGTTTGGTGGTGTTTGGATCAGTGCGAGATGGGTCCGCAGAAGATTGTAAGTGAAAAAGGGTTAGTTAGCCTTAGCCAGAATCCCAAATAACAAACAAGGATTCACCTTGTCGCCATGTGATGTCTCCAGATGAATGTGTGCCTACGTTCCATTCTTTGTTCTTTTTTTAAAAATATCATACTATCAGCCATTAATGAAAATACAGCAGCATGATTAGTTAAAAGGAGACCTGTTGTGGGCCTGCATAGATATTTAAATTCATAGCAATGATACTTTTATAGACATATTTTTTTAGAATACATTTTCATAACTTGAATTTGCCTACAGCTGTGAATCTATATAAATTTTGGGAAAGTCATTGCCTAATTTTGAAAGGTAGAGCAATGCAGATTTGTCAAATCTTTGTGAATATTAGCAAAATATTTTGCACATCTTTTTATGTTCAAGAGCGCTTGACATGAACGTTTGCAAAAAGCAGACATGTCTACATTTAGGTTCATCTGTGATTTGACCATGTTCATAGTATCCTACATGTTTCAAGAGTGGGGCCTGCCAGAGATTCTTAATATAGGACAAAAGATCGTCCATTCATGTAACTCCTTCGACTCACAGTGTCTGGAAGCAAAACAGAGAATACAACCAACCTACTTAGCTAAACCATTTTAGGAATGTCTTTTGGGTTCTGCCAAGAACGGTAAGGGCTTACTTTCAGTTATTCTCTTTTAACTGGGGGTAGGGAGGGGGAATCCCTATATTTTCCAGGTTAGATTTGATGAGTTTCTAATTGTCAAATTATTGTACTTCCATACTAGCTAAGGGCCCTAAGGATTATGGACTGGCTGATATTTGAACTATAACAAAGGTGACTGAATAATCCATTGTTAAGTCCAGGGTGCTGTTCTTACCCATCTCTTCCTGCCTAATAAAATTTGGCTAACATGAGACAGCTGCCATTGATGGAAACAACTGGTTTATTTAACCAGTTGTGCCCAAGTTATTTATTTAGTCATACTGATGCACCACCTTTCAAAAGCCTCATGCCAAATCTGAATTAGGCTTGAAAGCTTTGATTGTGCTTTGAACTGTGTTCCAGTCAAATTGGAAATCTAGACAAAATAAATTGCCAAGATAACCCCATCTAATCCAGAATCTGAGCACCCTTTTCCTATAAAGAACCCAAGTGTAAAGAATAGATCTTATGCCTTGGCATGGTGAACTAGGGGCATCTGCCATGAATTGAGTTTTCCAACCTTTTAACATTCGTAAGTTTTCAGGACTCCAAACCTGTCCCCATAAGTCTTGCTCCCCTTCTCCAGCCTTGCTTCTCTATTCCCCATCTAGCCTTCCTCCATAGCCTTTCCCCCTTCCACTGTCAAGCCATGTCCTATCTGTGTCTCTCTTCCCCAGCTCCTCCCTATAAATCACTCTTCGCCCTCAGTCCCTCCTTTCCAGGGCATCCCAAAGCTCTCCTCAATAGTGTCTTTCCCAGAAGCCCCTCTCTGTTCTTTCACCAACCTCCAACTTGCCAACAGCCTTCCCTTAGTGATTTTTCGCTTTGGCTATTTCCTCTCTCCTTTTCAGCTCCCCCTTGATGACCACTCCTGCTTTCCTTCAGCACCCACATTCATGGTTCCTTTTTGAATGCTGTATACCTTGGTCATATCTCAAGTGCCATCCCCCTTGCCCTGTTTCCACTCGCACATATCTTCCCAACCACAATCCCTCTCCCCACTGTGGACCATTCCTCATTTCTGCTCCTCCTGTTACTAGTGCATGGGCCTTTTCCAAGTGCTCGTCTTGTCTTCCTCTCCCAAGTGTGTTTCATCTTGCTGTATTTCTATGTTCTTTCTCTCTATCCACTCTTGCCCTTTCTGCTCTCCTTCCCCTCTCCCACCACAGCCATATTACTACTCATTGTAGCTGTACTCTCAAGTCAGCAGCACCAACAGAACACATGCAACAATGCTTAAAAATGGTTCTCAATGTTACTACGCTGCTTGCCTCCAGTCATAGAACAGATGATGTTGTATCAACATAGTTTTCCTCTTCTACTTGGTGTGGCTTCAGTCTCTTGGTGATAGTGATCAGGTGTATTCTTTCGCACCTGTTCTCTATCTTTTCCAAACTCATGATGGTGGTGACCATTGCTGCCTCTACTCCATGACAATTTGGGTTTCTCAAGATCATTCTTCGTCTCAGGAGGCCTCTTCTTTCTTCCCTTTATTCTCTCTGAACAGGTTTGGGCTCCTTAAAAGTGCAGTCTTCCCCACTTGGGCTTAGGCAACAGTGGCATTAGAGCAGAGCTCCTTGGATTTGAGGTCCGCCTGTTCTTTTTCTCAGCTGCTGCATTTTGGTTGTCTTGAAGACCCCTATGATGGTCTCATGGACTTCCAGGTTTCCACATACTCCAGGTTCAGAACTATTGGTCTATTTTATATGCGACAATATCTTATTTTAACACAGGGATATTTTGTTATGTGCTAAACACCATCCCCCAAATTTGATATATGGCCCTTAAAACTGTGCATTAATTTGGCCATGCACCTAATTTGTAAGTGCAGTTTCATTGAACAAGCCAATTGCCAACAATTTGAATTTATACAAGCATCTTTGCAGTCAATATTCTGTGAAGATGTGTGCATAAATTTCTACACGAGGATCAGAAGAGGGGGCATGGAGGGAGCAGGGGTATTCCTAGAACTTGTGCAAAGGGTTGGAATATGGCAGATCTGCACCTAACTTCAGGTGTTAGGATTCACCAAATTTCAGTTGGTGTAAACCCTCGCACCTAAAATTGGGCACTGATCCTGGCACTAAGGAATATTCTATTCTATAAATGGCACCAAACTTTGAGTTCCATTGAAGAATAGCACTTAGGCCCAGATTCTGTAATTTGGCCACTGATCGCATATCAATCACAGGATGGTGCTCTCTTTAGGTCACTTAATGCCACTTCTGGTCCTAGCCATGCCCACAATGGTGTTAGGTAGCCTAAAATGCCTGTGGAGGCATGATTCTGGCACCGATTTTTTTTTAGGCAGTAGTAGGCGTTTTGAAACTCAGTTAAAAACATTGTAAAACCGGTGCCATTAGTGCTCCTTTTTTAATACTTAAATTTGGGCACCGTGTCTAGAATTTAGTGCCAAAAGCCCCCAGCATATATCTACCCTGTATTTATTTGTAAATAAGCATCTATCACTTGACGTGATCTACCAGTATAACATTTAGGGCCCCTTTTACAAAGCCACAGTAGCGATTCTCCTGCGGCAAATGCATCAAAAGCCATTCAGTTCCTAATGGCTTCGGTGCATTTGCCGCAGTAGAACCACGACCGTGGCTTTGTAAGAGGGGCGCTTCATTTATTGAAGGTTTTTCTGAGAGGAGAAAACCCTATGGTACACCTGGCACCTCAGCCATGATGTCACACACTATGACAATCCAGTCCAGGGAAAGAAAGATGCTGAGCAATTTTTGTCAAACAATGTACAAAGCATTCTTGTCATCTCCAGTCAGGAAACACTTTTCGTCGATGCTGGAGGCGCATTGAAATGTTTTGTACTGTTAGTAGGATCACAGTTTTCAATATGGAAATGGTCATAAAACTGATACATTATTTGGTCTTCAAACTGAGTATCACAAGATGGAATAAAGCTCAGTGCCACTTTCACCCAACAGCTGTAACCAGCAACCCCAATACTTGTTTAGAACTAAAATTCCTTAACCGCTCCCTTTAATTATAGCACAGATGCTCCAGCTGTATTGATTTTCTATCGGAAAGAAACTGTGATCGCCAATATTCCTAAACTTCACTTTGCCAACATGTCTTGGGCATCACACATGACAAAAAAACAGAAGACCTCCAAAATTACATACCGGATTAACAGAGGAAGGACAAAACATGTGTATTTTTATGAGGACATGCCTTTGTTTTATGAAGATCATCTCCAACTACAGGTATAGCATTGTATTGAAGGATATAGACCAGCTCACAGATGAAAAACCAAACTGGAACCGTGCATGTCAACCTATTGCTTACTGATAACATCCAAGATGTTCATTGTTTCATGTCTGGTTGTTGCTGCAAAACTGTTTATAACATGTACAAATCTGAGTCTATTTTTTTATAGTTTTATTTAAGATTAATTTATTTGTCTAGTGCTCCACTGAATTTCTGCATAAAACTTCCAGGCCACAGATGTGAAAATAATCAATAGAGAGTTTATGTTTTTATACAGAGGGGGCAGAGAACTGCCTTTCTCTGGGCAGCTCATTTTGTATCTTCCAGAAAAATGCAGCTTTAACAGTTTAAATCTGTATGCAAGGAAAATTAAATATCTGAAATAAACGGTTGGTGTTTTTTTTTTAAATCATTTGCATTTCTTTTTCAGTTACATGTTAATGTATATACAGATCCCACAGTGGTCACCACTTTGTCATAAGAACATAAGAAGTTGCCTCCGCTGGGGCAGACCAGAGGTCCATCCTGCCCAGCGGTCCGCTCCTGCGGCGGCCCATCAGGCCCACTGCCTGAACAGTGGTCTCTGACTAATTTTATAATTTACCTCTAATCCTCCTGTCCTATAACCTTACCTCTACTCCTATCTGAACCCCTCAATCCCTTTGTCCTCTAGGTACCTATCCAATCCTTCTTTGAAGCCCTGTAGTGTACTTCTGCCTATCACATCCTCCAGCAGCGCGTTCCATGTATCCACCACCCTCTGGGTGAAAAAGAATTTCCTGGCGTTTGTTCTAAACCTTTCCCCTTTCAATTTCTCTGAGTGCCCCCTTGTACTTGTGGTTCCCCTTAGTTTGAAAAATCTGTCCCTGTCCACTTTCCACTTTTTCTATGCCCTTCATGATCTTGAAGGTTTCTATCAACAGATAAAAGATGGTTTATTAATTTATATTCTGCTTATATCTAAACAGATCACATATACTAAAAAAAATGAAAATGCATCTTAAAATCACATAAAATTTTCTGATATCTACCTGGATACAGACGTTTGCTATTATATCAATCATTCATATGCCTTAACAAAAAGTTGCTCTCTCAACATCCTCTTGAATGTAACAATGTCTGCCCTCAATCTAATCTGCAGTTGCACATCAAAGGGCCTGCAATAGAAAATGCTCTCTGTCTACGTTCTTCAAAATGTATTTCCTCAAAGCTGGAATAAAACAAAAATGTTGCATGACTTCTGATCTCAATGTACAATTTGATGATATACTAAGATCTCCGGGATTTCTAGGGCAATGTCTCCGATGGGGTAGTTTTGTGTACACCAAGACAAATATAAACATCATTCCTAAGCCAGGATCAATGCTCACCATAGTAGCTGCATTGTGAGAGAGCGAGCTTCCATTTGAACCTCATAACATGTATAAGCAACTTCGCAAGGTGTGCTCAAAATCTCCTTTTAAGACCTATGGTGCCCAATACAATGGTGCTTAGTCGAGCTCGGTGGCAGCGGTGGTTTGCTTACAGCCAGCACCCTGGAGCCGGGGTGCACCATCACCACCCGCAGTGAGAGGCAGCGAACAGCAGCAGAGAAGGAGAACTGGAGGAGCCGCGTGGATAGGTCTGTGGCAGAGGCAGCGGTGGAGGCTTCGCTAATGGTAATTAAATTTTTGGGGATGTGGAACGAATTGTTCTAGTTTACACTAACTCTTATGGGAAAAGTTGCTTTGATATACGAGTGTTTTGGTTTACAAGCATGCTTCTGGAACGAATTATGCTCGTAAACCAAGGTTCCACTGTATTTGATTTCAATGCAATATTAGTAGGGAGATTAACTAATCTAGGTCCGATCCAAAAATATAAAAACATCCAGAAAAACTGAAAACCCACACTTTAAAATCTACTCACCCCAAACCCTCCTAACCCAAATCACCCACTTAGCCACTACCTTAGCCAAACTTAATAAACAGGTCTTCAATTTCCTCCAGAACATCAACAAATCATTTTCACTTCTCAGTTCCACTGGTAACAAATGCCAGTCTGAGACAGCAATGCACATATTGGAAGTGATGCACATCTGATTATATGCTAGGGCTACTGCTATTTGTTGTTTTTGTAGTCACACTTTACTTGGCACCAAGAGTGGTAAGCTGTGCCCTTCAGTAATTGAATCATCAGGGGGAGATGACTTGCACAAATATGCCACAAATTTTCATGCTATGCCCACTACAAAATAGAGTGGAACCTTAGTTTACGAGCATAATTCATTCCAGAAGCATGCTCGTAAACCATGCCTCTCCCCCGACTGGGCCTTGAGCATCTGCGCATGCTCAAGGCCTTCTGGCTCTCGTTCTCTCCAAGAATCTGAGAGAGGTGGGAGCCAGAAGGCCTTGAGCATGCGCAGATGCTCAAGGCCCAGTCGGGGGAGAGGCACGATCTTCAGGCACCGGCACCTCCTGTGGGTTGGTGCTATGTGTCTGTGCCACATTGGGGATAAGCATTCAGTTTGGGCGGGCAGGGGATGTGGGGGGAGGGGGGACTCGCAAATCGAGTCAATGCTCGGATTGTGAGTCACGATTTGCGAGAATGTTTTAACACTCGTAAACCGAGGTTTGACTGTATTTGCCATCCCATGTCTACCGCCCTAGGTTCTATCATGTTACATAGCATATTGTCATATCATACTATGTTAGCCACACTTCTGTACCTTTTCCCATGCTATGCTTGTATATATATATAATGCTATGTTTTGTCATACACAATGCTCATCATGCTATGTTTGTTTTACCATCTTTGTCAAAGAATGTTCTGGTTTGCCATCACCTCACATAAATTCATGTTAATATGTATGGAAACTTTTAACCCGTTCTGAGCTCTCCTGGGAGGACGGGATATAAAACCAAATAAATAAATTAAAGCCACACTGAAGATAGTAGTTTACGACAGAGACAGCATTGTGCACTAGAAAGTTGCACATGGATAGAATTTCACTCATCCCCAATGGAATCTAACCCATACCTATTTGTACCTGCTAAGATCTCTCCCGTTCCCACCTGTATGTGCAGGAGTCAACACTATTATTTACTTCCCAACTGCAATAACCTCCTTTGGATTTTTCTATGATATTCACTATTCAACCAATGAGCTTTTCAAGCCTCAGTCTGGTGTTCCTGCTGTCTGGGCATTCCAAGCCTCATTCTGGAGTCACCAGAGATTTTGACTACACTCCTGCAATTTTTTTCTTGCGCACAGGTTCCACAGAACTCCTGCAAATTCCCATTCCGGTATAGCTCTCTATTGTGCACATCAGGAGTCAGGCTGAACCCTTCAGTGACTTGCACACTTAAAGCTGTGGTGAAAATAGCACACTACCACAAGAGAGCAAGGCCTGCAACAAAGCAGTATGCCCCTTTGTAAGCACCAGAGGACATGTTGGAGGGTTTGAAAGAGACAACATGGGGATTTGTGGGATGGTTTGGGCATTTTCTTTGAGTTGTGTTTTATGGCAACATTGGGTTTGATAACAGGGACTTGATTTACTAGGATCACAATGCAAGAGAGGTATGGCATGCATTGACCTTTTCATACTTTTCTTGTCAAGGCAAACTGACTGCAGGAAGCCACCTCTGCTGAAATGGTGCTTGGAAACTCCTGATGCAAGCTCTCAAGCCAAAACATGATACATGTTTAGTCAAGTAAATATTTTCCAGGTATTCTCATGACAGTTTAGATGGTGACTATCATGTGTTATACCTCTCAGAAACTAAATATATCAGCAATTGTAAAATATAATGCTGATCTGTCCAGATGGAATCTCTCCATTCTTTCCCATATTCAACAATAGTTTATGCAAATGTTAACTGAATATTTCCTGTGGTGATAGAATCACCACAAATGAAAACACTGGACCGATTCCACTGTACTCCAGGTTATTGCATTCCTTTTGATGAAGACATGAGGACTTGTGTGTTAAGTACAGGCATGAGATGAGTGCTCCTGGTTTCCAATAGCACCTGGATCCACTCCTGTTTGCTATCCATTTTTCAATAGTGGTCATTGCCTTTCAAATTTGCAACCTGCACCTTTTTTTCGTAATTTTTGTTTTCTAATCACCTTAGAAATCTTTCCTAACTTGCCTTCTTTCACTCACTGGCTCTTTTTCTCTCTCCATTTTGATTTTTTTTAAAAAAAATACTGTTTAACCGAATCAAGCTCCTTGTTTCGAAGATGATCTGGTATACAAAGTTAAGTTTTAGTTTAGTTTATAAGTTTTTGTACCGATACAACTTTTGACTTCAGCAGCTGCAAGCCAAACAATGGTTCCTACAAAAATTCATCATTTTTTTTTTTGCAGTTGATGTGCTAGTGTCTCATTTGCTGTGTAAGTACAGATTGCCTTTTTTGAGCCTTAGTAAAAGAACTGAGTTCATGCATCATTCCTTTCCAAACTGTTACTCCTCTGGGCCAGAAGTGGATACTAGGGGACATTGCCTCTTTGTTAACATCAATATTGACGTCAGTGCCATACTGGCTAAGGCTAGTTTTGGAGTTGGACAAAAAGGTTTGTTTTCGACAAAGCTGGAAGTCCTCGACTCTGTGCTTTATGGACACAAGTCAGACTTTATACTGTCACTAAATCGAGAAGCTTCATTTCCATGTACCCTGCATCTGGTGGGAAGACAGAGCCTCAAATCACTAAGCTACATAATAGAGAATGACACGGGGAAAAAATCTGTCCCCGTCACCGCTCCACCATCCTCTGCACCGCCCCCGCCGTTCCCTTCACCGCCCCGTCACCGTCACAGCCATCCCTTTCACCGCCCCGTCACCGCCACTGCCATCCCATTCACCGCCCCGTCACCGTCCCCGCTGCATCCATATAAGCCTTAGTACTGTAATATTTAGCTTATTCCTTTCTTATAAATCAAAGTTCCTGCTGCTGAACTAGAGAAAGAGATGTTCAGCTGGCAGGGCTTTGTTTATAAATTTTTATCAACACAACTAATATACTATTTTATCCTAAAGCAAAAAATAAATAAATAAATATAATTTTTTTTTCTACCTTTGTTGTCTGGTTTCTGCTTTCCACATCTTCTCATTGAATTCCTTCCATCCACTGTGTGTCTTCTCTCTGCGTCTTCCATTTGCTGTTACTGTGCCTCTCCCTTAACCCCCCCCCCCCAATTGGTCTAGCACCCATCTTCTTCCCTCCGCTCCCGCATAGTCTGGCATCTGTCTTCTTCCCACTCTGTCTTCCACATTTCCCTTGGGGGTCTGTTCCTCTCCACCCTCCTTCAATGTCTGTTCTATTCCTTTCCACCACCACCCTTCCCTCCCTCCTTTACCATCTGTTCCTTTCTACTACCCTTCAGCTCCTCTCGCGTGGCCTATCTACCTTCCTTCCTCTTATTTTCATGGCACGTTACAATGTAATTTGTGCAAGCCACTGGAGCCTGCAAGCTCGGTCCCTGTCCCATCCCCACAAACCATCTCGCTTCTGTGCTATTTTCTCCATTTCTAATATCTCCCCTATGTATCTGTCATTGCCCCCCCTGTGTCCATATACCATCCCCATGGCATGTCCCCTTTATGTCTCTGTCCCTATGCCCCATGCACATAATTTCCCCTCTTTCTGTTACCTTCCTGTGTCCAGATTTCCCCTATCTTCCTCTTCCATACCAGTGTGTCTCTTCTTTTCAACCCCATCTAGCTTTTTTCCCTCTTTCTTCTCCCCCCCCCCCCCCCCTGCTTCTAGCATCTGGCTCACCTGCCTGGCCTTCCCTTTCTTTCCTGCTGTGGGTTTTTCTTTCCGACTTCATCCCCTTGGCCCAGAATCCTTTTCCCTTTCACTCCCTCCTTCCAATTTGAGCCGGGAACACTAGCGATCGCACGGTCCCCGCAGCCACTACCTGCCTGCCCAATCGATTCTAGTGTTTAGCCAGCTCTCTCCCTTCTCCTCACCTTAGTTTATAGGTTTTCTTTTTCGGCGACCTGCACGCTTTCCCAAAGAGCCGCGCACGCGCAGCTGCTCAGTGTTCAATCTTCTGCTCTGCTGCAACTTCCTGTTTCCGGTTGCGTCAGAGCAGAAGATCGAAACTGAGCAGCAGCGGGTGCGCGGCTCTCTGATAGCGTGCGGGTCGCCGAAAAAGAAAATCTACAAACTAAGGTGAGGAGAAGGGAGAGAGCTGGCTAAACACTAGAATCGATTGGGCAGGCGGGTGTGAGCTGCGGGGACCGCGCGATCCTTCATGCCTCACTGCGGGGACAAGATCATTCACCGCCCCGAGGGCGGTGAATGGCCTTGTCCCCGTCGCCGCAGCGACTGCTAGTTTTCTTCCCCGTTTTCGGCGGGTGACCCGCGGCTAAAATGCGGTGGCCGCGGGTAAACCGCCACCGTGTCATTCTCTACTACATAAGCAATGAAGCAATGCTGGTGGCAGCTTAGCTTCCATGGCTGGTCATAGTGAATGTATGGACGTTCCCAAAAGAAGTTTCTTTTGGCAGCTGGCAAATGGGCAACAGCTGGAAGGCTGGAAGTTAATTTAATTCTTTTTCTTACCATTCTCTTCCACAAGTATTTAAAACAAGATAGAGTTTTTAAAAACAATATGAGGGCGAATCAAAAACTAAAGGCAATTGTTAAATTGCATGATAATCAGAACAGAGCTAGCGAAATGCAACTCATACATTGCCTGTTGGATAGTTTGTCCACACAGTGCAACGCTCAGCCTTTAGTCATGCGGCAGCCATGAGGTCAGAAACATGGACACTCCATTGCAAGATTGCACATCAAAGAACAATGTGCAGTAGTGCATAGAGAATGATATGGTGACAGAATTTGTCACTGTCTCCATCCCTGCAGATAACCATCCCACGCCATTTTTTAGTGTCTATCTCAACCTCATAGTAACATAGTAGATGACAGCAGATAAAGACCCGAATGGTCCATCCAGTCTGCCCAACCTGATTCAATTTAAATTATTTTTTTCTTCTTAGGTATTTCTGGGCAAGAATCCAAAGCTCTACCCGGTACTGTGCTTGGGTTCCAACTGCCGAAATCTCCATCAAAACCTACTGCAGCCCATCTACACCCTCCCAGCCATTTAAGCCCTCTCCAGCCCATCCTCCCCCAAATGCCCATATACAGACACAGACCGTGCAAGTCTGCCCAGTACTGGCCTTAGTTCGATATTTTATATTATTTTCTGATTCTAGATCCTCTGTGTTTATCCCACGCTTCTTTGAACTCAGTCACAGTTTTACTCTCCATCACCTCTCTCGGGAGCGCATTCCAGGCATCCACCACCCTCTCCGTAAAGAAAAATTCCCTAACATTGTTCTTGAATCTACCACCCCTCAACCTCAAATTATGTCCTCTAGTTTTACCATTTTCCTTTCCCTGGAAAAGATTTTGTTCTATGTTAATACCCTTCAAGTATTTGAACGTCCGAATCATATCTCCCCTGACTCTCCTTTCCTCTAGGGTATACATATTCAGGGCTTCCAGTCTCTCTTCATACGTCTTCTGGCGCAAGCCTCCTATCATTTTCGTCACCCTCCTCTGGACCACTTCAAGTCTTCTTACGGTCTCCAAAACTGAACACAATACTCCAAGTGGGGCCTCACCAATGACCTGTACAGGGGCATCGACACCTTCTTCCTTCTACTGGCTACGCCTCTCTTTATACAGCCCAGCATCCTTCTGGCAGCAGTCACCACCTTGTCACACTGTTTTTTCACCTTTAGATCTTCGGACACTATCACCCCAAGGTCCCTCTCCCCTCAGTCCTTCTACACCAGTATTCTTCAATGCAAGGCTTGAGGGATAGTGGCTGAGCTCATTCATGTGCTGAGTCTTCCCTCTCTCCTTAAAGAATGGCATGGGGATGGTTTCCCGCGGTTATCCACAGGGGCAGAGACAGTGAAAAATTCTATCGCCATGTCATTCTCTAGCAAGTGTACTTTCTTTGGGTAGAGGGAATGAAACCTGTGGAAATTCATCATTGGAAATTGGCTCAGTATGGACATAGCACCATGAATCAACGAAAGGTTTAAAGCGGGACAAATAAGTGTAACCAATAAAGGTCATTCTGGTCGCCCATCAACATCGTGCACACAAGAGTGCCTTGATTACATTAGAGGCAAAATAATTTTTATTGAAAAAGGGAATGGCACCATTCTTTTATGTATTCTAGGAAAGTTTTTTGCAGAGTCTTTTGTAAAATACTGCAAAAATGTGATGAGCCTGACCTGGCTGCTGTTTCTCATGTTGAACCCATATACAAAATGGGGCTTTAGGTTTATTCTACTAGGAATGAGGACTTCAGTCTGTATTTTGAAGACTGACTGAACAAGATAAGAGACATTTACACACTCCCTGTTCGATAGTGTTTGTGTATAGTTACTGTCGATGGAAACCGTGGTATCTAGAAAGTTGACTTTCTATGAGTAGTCAAATTTGAATACGAATGAAAATGGTATACACTAAAAGAACTGTAAATTTGTTAAAGAGTCTTTTCCCTCAGTCCAAATCATAAAAATGTCAAATACCGGTAGCATTTTAGAAGTTTAGTCTGATATGTATACAAAAATGTCTCTTCCAGTTATGCCATGGAAAGGTTTGCATACTGTGGTAGTCAAAAAATGACAAGCCCAATAAAAAAGGTATCTTATTTTCTTTTTATTACCTTATAAGTGGATTAACATGGCTATAACACTTTTATTCATTAATAATGCATAGCTCTTGGCCTTCAGGAATCTTCTTGCTCTCCAGAATATATCCGATGAGAACATATACAACCCTCATTATTCTCTTAAAAGCTTTATTGTCTTTCATTATTACTCGTACATTCATTAAGACTCAATAATATTCATTTTTTTCAATATATGTTAATTACAAGTTCATCTCATGTCTTTACAGAGGTACTGTAAAATAATTCTTATTTCTTTGTTTAGCATTTTTAAATGGGAATAACCCACAATACTGGAAACACATACCTGTTTACATTTATCAACTAGGCACAGAGGATAAAATATAAGTAGCAATATTTATACTGATATATTGATCAAGTGCACATGGTTAAGAGACCCCATTGGACAGTGAACACCTTTTTACCGACTATATGGCCATATGAATCCATAGGAGCCTGAAGCAAACTCACAAAATCAAAGATATCCACGGTGCAACAATTTTTGGAAAACAAAAACTTATATATTTTCAAGTAACTGAAGGGATTGATTTCTAGAATTTCATTAGTATGACAGACATTAGGTGACTGTTTTGAATTTAGGTTGAGGAAACCTAAGGACACATTGAAGGTTTACTATTGGATGGAATCATATCAGCAATGCCTTTCCTAATCCAATTAACATTCAAATCTGCCCATGTTCGTATATTTTATTTAAATACATACAGGCATAGCACTTAGCTTTCCTGTTGTAACAATTTAGGAGACAGTAAGCTAGCACTAGTCTAATATGCTTCCCAGGGCACTCTAGTACCAGTAGTCCTCAAGAACTCAGCACTGGCCCCATCATCTATGTAGTCAGCTCAGAATTTACTGCATAAAATGGGACCTGCGATACATAAGGCAAGTTAGTGCATAATGTGGTAGCACACATTACATCAGACCATTCACATAGATGCAAGAAAACATGGACTTTGAGAAATCCGCCAGTCTCCAGGAAAATCCTTACAAGTTTGCAGCTTCATACCTAATACTTTACCTCATTCACATGAGCAAAACTAGCGAAATTCAATTATTTGTCCAACAGCTGCTCATTTCTACTTTCTAAGGCAATGCCTGCCAAGCCATTTTATCCTTCAGTTTATATGGTAATAGGCAGGAATGAGAGAAGTACATCAGAATGTGTTAACTCACAGGAAAACATTCGACAACAATGGGTCTAAACTTTTTAAAAGTATTTAGGCAAAACTCCCTAATCCTACTGTGGAGAGCCAGTCGGGCTTTGGGATATCAAGAATGAAATGTCCATATACTGGAGACCCAGTTTAAGGAAACCTAATCTCATAACTGGCTGTGAGATCACCAAGATGGATACGCGATGCCCTGACTTAGGTCTTTTACTAAAATGCATTACGTTTTGGGCTCAACATGCTTTAATGCATAGCAAGCCAAAAACTAACAAGAGGCAGCATTCCTGCAATTTTTATTGTAGCAGGTTGTGCGTTAGATTCACACACACTACCAGCTCCAAGATAATATGGGTGCACTTCCCACCCCCTATTTAGGAGGCACACAGTTCTCCTGTGTTAAGTGTGTCAGCCACTCTGCGCTCATGTCACACCCCAAATGAAAAATTTAAAAATTCTGTAGAGCACAGAACAGGCAAACTACCGCAAAGTCCTTTAACAGTCATGCAGTAGCCTGTTTCTGTATGCAAAACCTGCATTAACAGCTTAATATCCTTTAGTAAAAGGGTCCCTTAGTCTTTGAATCTGAGAAATCAAAATTATAAGAAAAAATACTATAAACCTAGGAAGTGATAGCAGCCATTTCCCCCCTGCTTGATCTTAAATGAAAACAAAGCTTCTTTTTTTTTTTTTTTTTTTAAGAATCATTGCCAGAACTTCTTTTCATGCAGAATCCAGTATGCGTATCAATGAGAAATTACTGCTCAAAACAATGAATTACAAAACCAGAAGATATCAGGGATGAAGGACATGAATTAAAAATTTCCCTCTTCCAGTAGCTCTCTGGAACCTGGGAAACCTTATTTTGCATCATTTGTGTAGGTAGGAATTAGTATCTCCAGATTTGGATGCTCACATTTCCCACAGTACATATTATAAAAGCCCTTTGCAAAAGGTGCAAGGATGCAAGTAATTACAAATGTAATTGCTGGCATGTACAGTAGGAGCACTGATTTCTAGAATCTATAAATACTGAAAAAGAACAGCATTTTCCACATATTATTGCCTGGAATTATATGTAATAGTATCAATTTTTACTATTTCTATATAACAGCCATAGCCTAAACCAGGGGTGTCTAACCTTTTGGCTTCCCTGGGCCGCACTGGCCAAAAAAAATGTTTCTGGGGCCGCACTAACGCTGCAGCAAGACAGAGAAAGGAGACGACAAGATGGTAAACACCCGGGGACAGCAGAGGAAAACACTGTATCGCCCTCGACCGGGGCCACACAAAATACTTCATGGGGCCGCATGCGGCCCATGGGCTGGACACCCCTGGCCTAAACATTTATAAGCACAGTTGATGGAAGGCTTTTTTATATTTAAAAAAGCTAAAGAAAAGGTATTGGGGTGGCTAAGCACAATTAACTCCCTCAATCACCTTGGATCACCCTGTTTCAATTATGGCTGAAATGAGAATCGAGCAAAACATCAGACTTGTCTAGTTGGAAGTACAAATGATGACAGGGACATTTCTAGAAGTACAGTATACACAGTATCATAATCAGGAGGGAAGCCCTGTCCCAGAGGATGATGGGACAAAAGCGCGCCAGACAAAGCCATGCCAACATTTCAGCCCAGACAATTGGGTGCAAGACTCCAGCGTGCCACTATAAAAGTTAATTTTAAAGAGCTCCGACGGGGTGAAAAGAGGGATTTTCACTAGCGTTGCTGTTATAAGTTAGAGCTTAAGCTTTCACACTCAGCAATGATAAATTAATAAAGACATTTTATGCAAAAAATCTAGCAGTATTTTATTAAATGAACAGTAAATATCTAATCTAATCTAGGATTTGTGGATCGCTCTATGCCTATAAAGGTTCAAGGCGATTTACAATTACACAAAAGCCCATACAAACATGGGGCGCTTACAGAAGAAGCCGCAGTAATGGATTATAAGAAGAGAGCTTACAAGTAAGTATTGCGGAAAACAACAGGCAAAGAACAAAATAGGTATTATATAGGACAGTCGATATAGGCTTTGGGAAGTCTGTAAAGATCATCCTGCTGATAGGTAGCTCTTATAGAGAAATGCTTTCAATTTTCTTCTAAAACTTAGGTAGTTAGGGTCTGATCTCGTGTTGTAGAAAATAACTGAAATTTAACATACTTCACTAATAGCTAAACACATATACTTTGGAGTAATAATAATAACTTTATTCTTATATACCGCCAACAATCTTGCGACTTCTAGGCGAGTAGTCATCTCCCAATTGCACTCCAAACACTCAAGCATTCAATGTCTTTTTGAGATAGACAACAAGGCCTCACGCTGCTGTGGGGTGATGCCAGGGGCAGTCAGTTATCAATTTAACACCTCGTTCAGCTGTGTCATTAACCACTTTCACTGTGACAACACTGATTTTGTCACTGGCATCACCATAGACCCAGTAGTTAATGACACAGCCCAGCGAGGCGTCAATAACTTTGGTCACCTTTCAAGCATTTTGTAATTCTGAAATATCTTTTGAGGTGCAATGACCAGACTTGCACATAATTCTAAAGGTTAGATCACACTAGAGAATGACATAGGGAAAAAATGTAGTCCCCGTCTCCGCTCCATCCCTGACATTATCAAGGTAAAGACAATCTCTTTTTCCAGTGCAATAGGTGTGTGTCATTCTGGACAACATAGAAACATGATGGTAGATAAAGGCTAAATAGCCCATCCACAGTAACCATTATCTCTTCCTCTCTCTCTAAGAGATCCCACATTTTGATAGAAACATAGAAACATGATGGCAGATAAAGGCCAAATGGGACATACAAAAGCAATCCCAGAAATCTAGTGTGGACTGACTATGCCTTCCCATAACACTGAAGACCCAAAGGTAGAATACTTTCTTGCCACAATGTTCACCCTATAAAACCTTGCAAATGTGTGTAGAGTGGACCAAGTCGAAGCGCTACAAATCTCCTCTGGAGACTGCCCTAGCCTCTGCCCACAACAAAGCTACACTTCTAGTCGAATGCACCTTAACAGAAACAGGGGACCGTTTCCCATAGCGAAACGCCCCAACCCCACCCCCCGGACCCTCCCCCAATTAAACCCCCCACCCTGGAACCCCTCCCCCCTTGGGCTTACCCACAAGTTGGCCAGACGGGTCCTCGCACCGTCCAGCCAGCAGGCCCGCCTCTATCCTGTGGCAGGAGGGGTTGGGCACTCTCCTGCCATGATCATCGGGGGTGGGGGGGGAGGGGAAACTGGCAGCCGTAGCCGCAATACTAATCGCAGCAGGGAGATCCCTTGCTGCAATTAAGTATAGCGGCTGCATCTACTTACCATGTAGGCCAACATTTTGAATGGCCTATATTGTAAGCGTCTCCTGCTCTATTAGGAAGATGCGTAGGGCCGCCTAAGGCTACTGCCTAGCCTTAGACAAGCTTAGGTGGGCTTGCGGGCCTCCCTAGGCTCCCGGAGGTGCCTTCAACATAGGCGACCTGCCTGGGGAGCATTTTTTTTTTTTTTTTAAAACATGCCTCCCGATTGGCTGATTAGACAGCTGTAAGAAGCCTACAGCTGCCTACAATCGGGACGCACTTTGCAGAATCGGGGCCTATATCTCCTTGTTATTCTCCTATAAAGTTGCTAACTTACTGTTACCCAAGATAAGATCCTTGAACAGTTACATTTTTAAGAAAGCTATAAAGACTTCCTTGTTCTTTGAATACAATTTATCTCAGAAATTGTAGTCTGTCATTTTTTTTTTTAGTTATCAATACTGTCATTTTTGTATAATTTGTAATTCTTAGATAATTGTTCTACAAGTAGCTCTTGATCTGTAATCAACCATGAATTTTACAATCTAGGTGAAACATAATTAATAGGTATGTAATATAAAAATTACTTTTGGAAATTGGCTTCACTATTTGTGTGTGTGGCGCACTGCCCCCCTCCCCCCCAAGTATAATATGTAAAAGCATGATGCTTTGGGTGAAGGGTTAGGAGGAAGAATTAAGGTTGAAGGTTTGCTTATGGTAGCCAGCCCTGTGCACTATTTTACGTTTATTTAATTTTCATCGGACATTTTTGGTCTATTTTTATTCTCTGTTTATAGGTTTTTGTTGTTATGATTTTAAATTTTCTTACTTTTTTCCCAATGTTTTCATGTTACGCAAGCTGGAAGGGACCTGGTGCAAATCAGGCACAAACACTGATAGACATTCCTGGCGAATAAAAGTTTCAGAATACAAAAGAATGATCAAAGAAAAGCGCCACAAATACTACTCCCAAACTATCAACTGCCCATCCCTGAACTGCAATAAACTCTTCAAACTAGTTAATTCCTTATTTGACACTGACCTTCATAAAAGCTCCCCCACAGAACTACAACCCTCCCCAACTAATCTAGCCGACTACTTCGCAAGCAAAATTCTTAACTTGAAAGCATCCCTCGCAACATCCAACACTTACCCATCTATCCAGCTACCTACCCCAGAAAATGATAGTTCAATGGCCGACATGACCTGGTCTCTCTTCAATAACTCTGATTGGAACCTATTCCTTAAGTTATACTCTAAATATTCTAAATCCAACTGCCTATTAGATAACTGCCCTCCACCCATCATGAAAACTGCCCCCCCTCCCCTTCAAAGCCGAACTCTTCAACTGGATCACTCTCTGCTTATCTACTGGTTTCTTCCCGCTGGAACTCGGCCACATCCTCGTGTCTCCGTTAATCAAAAATCCCAAGGAACCATCCTCTGCAGTCGCCAATTACAGACCTATTGCCAATATTCCTCTCTTCCTCAAAATCATGGAAGGTCTTGTCAATTACAACCTCATGGATTACCTAGAAAAATTTAATATCCTTCACGATTCCCAGTCAGGATTCCGAACCAACTATAGCACAGAAACCGTTCTAGCCTCATTAACTGATCACCTCTTATGTTCTTATGCTTATGTTACTTCTGTTACAAAGTGAAATTTATCATCTCCTTCTCTAAAATGGAGAGAACCCTTTATTCCACAGGCACTTACTTATCCATATAATTTTTATTTTAACACAAGATCATGAACTAGGGTCCAATTCTGAATAATATTCAAGACCTGGCCCAAAAAAGTAAAAAATAGTTGTCCACATTTCTGCACGAGAGCTTAAAAATTACAAGACAGCCTGCAGCGAGTGCCTCTTTCCCGTTTCAGAGTAAAATTGTCTATGCGGTCTTTGGGTGTCTTTTTTTGTGCCTTTATGAGTTAAATTACACGCCCTTGTTCAATCGAACCTGCAAAGATTTGGATCAATAGGATGGGATATATTTCTCTTGGACAGGGTGTATTGAAGTGGTGAAGATGATAGTTGTCCCGCAACTTCTCTTTTTTCAGACTGTACCCCTTTGGGTGTGCCAGTCCATCTTGGAAGGTTTGCAGCAGTGCATATTGAACTTCATTTGGGCTAAGTGCCCCAGGTGGAAATGAAGGGTCTTTGTTTAAGCAAATGAGAAGGCGGATTGGCATTTCCCCACGTGGCAAAGTATCAAGCTGCTCAACTTCAAAGCTCAGGACTGTAAACCCTGGGAAGCCACTGAACAGGAGGAAGTTGGGAGGATACCTCTCCTCCATCTACCCTGGTTGCCAGGGAATTGCACGGTTGTGGGGGATGCTCTATCTGTAAGAGGGGGGTGTTCGCTGCATGGAAGGCGAAGGGTCTGGTGTGTGGGGGGCAGTTTTGGGATGCTGCAAATAAAAGGATTCCACCCTTTGCCGAGCTTCAGGATAGATATCACTTACTCTCTTGGGATTTGCTTCCTTATCGACAAGCCAAGCATTACCTGCAATCTTCAGATCTTCTTCAGGATTTGGGTGGAGGGAAGACATAGTTTGAACAATTGATGGGCCTAGTTTTGCAGAAAGGGGCTATTTTAGCCCCTTATAAGTGCTTAAACACTAGGTGAGGAGCCAAATTACCATATATGGAAGGCATGGCACTGGATTTGGGTCAGGAGTTTACAGATTTAGATTGGGAAATGAAATGGTCTCAGGTGTCCTCTATGGGGGTAGCAGCCCATTTGGTGGAGAATGCTTATAAGGTGCTCCTTCACTGGTACTACATTCCTGTATTGCTGGCTCAGATGGGAAAGGGGGACTGTGGATTAATTGGATCATATAAGCATATGTGGTGGGATTACCCACTGGTACAGGTTTATTGGATTGCTATTTTTTGGATGCTGTCTCAGAATCTGGCAAAGGATATGCAGGCCTCCTGGGAGGTGGTACTACTTCATTGGTATGCTCCTTCTATGGAGGATGGGGAACTGAGTTTTTGTAAGTTACTTTTTACAGCTTCACGGCTGGTTTTGGCTGCTAGATAGAAGTGACCGGAGCAATCAGACTGGCACTTGGTGGTGGATGTTACATCATTGGTACACTAGGTATAAAATTACATTGTACACTGCATAAGTTTGACCGCATTTGGCATCAGTTTGATATGTGAGAGCTCCATTAATTCACTTTATTTCTGTTTTCTTACTGCTGTTCAATTGATCTCTTTGGATGGGTTCTGATCTATTCAGTGTGCGGGTTTTGGGGGACTTTCTTGGTGTTTTCCTTTATAGTAAATGTATTGCGTATGTTGCCGATTGTTAGTGCTTTTGTTTGGGGGTACTGGAATTGAGGCTTTTGTATTGCTGTGACTTTTTCATTTGATTTCTTAAAAAGGCATTTTTCAAGTTAAAAAACAATAGGAGACAGCACCATATAAACAGATTTTTACCCTCAATCTCTCTCTTGCAACTGATTTATAAACACCAAGGGAGTCATTCATTTATTATTCCTATAGGTGCTGTAGCAAATAATAACACCCAAATAAAATTGATATTTTTTATATATTTGTTTGTACACTGCTCCTGTTGGAAAAGACAGTTTTACAAATATCAGCTGAAACTTACATATACCCTTCTTTGGAAGACATATATCCTAGGTATTGCACTGATCAATTTGCAAAATTATAGAAACATGAACAACAATAATGCTTGAGTCCTGCTCAAACAAAAAAGGATATATTTTCAAAATTCTTTCAGATACACAAATTAAGTTTGTTGACACTGATGAATCTGTTGCTCCAATGTCAAACTTAGCTACAGACTATGGGATGCATGGCATTTCCTGCATACTAAAAAAGATGGGTCATTAATTGCCAGTAACATACAGGCCACTTACTAAGATGCGTTAACGTTTTACATATAATGCACATCAACAGTTCAAGTTGAATAAAAATCTGTATACTGCCCATCAGTCTTCTAAGCGGTTTGTACTTAACAGTTTACTGTTAAGGGCACTCCCAGCACTTTGAAGAGAGCCAGGCTAATGGCACAGCAGATAATGTAGAATGCAGTTATCTGTGCTGCCTTATCTGCCACATTAGCACTTAACATGATGGTCATAACCACATCGTCCCAACTTTCTACACCTCCTCATGGCAGTTCCATATTAGTTAATACCTAACAGCACTGCAACGTAACTGTACATTAAACAGGTTCCTTAGGGTGCCAAAACTAGAGACCAACTCTTCATGATCCATAACACTTCTATAACTTTTCAATTTTAATCTATTAGACCCCTCCCCCCCCCCCCCCCAACAAGCCAATGATCACATCTAAAGCACAAATTGTATCTCCCCCTTGCCCCAGGTACATTAGACAGATGGTGAGCCTGCTGGGACAGACAGGGAAAATGCTTGAGTACCTGAATAAATTCATGTAAACCATTCTGAGCTCTCCTGGGAGAACGGTATAGAAAAATGAAATGAACAAATATTTAACAGTGAATTCAGTATCTCATAAGAACATAAGAGATGCCGCTGCTGGGTCAGACCAGTGGTCCATCATGCCCAGCAGTCCGCTAACGCGGCGGCCCTTTTGGTCAAAGACCAGTGCCCTGAGACTAGCCCTACTAGCGTACGTCCTTGTTCAGTAGGAACTTGTCTAACTTTGTCTTGAATCCCTGCTAAGGAATGTACAGTATGTGGATATCAACTAGTTGTGGAGGAATTTGGAGACACAGGGATCAACAAGATGACAACCATCCTCCACTTATTTTTTCTGGGCTTTCTTTGTTAAAGAGGAAATAAAGGAATATCACCCCAAAATGAGACAGGTAATTAAAATATTGTAGTCTGCTGTATAATGCGGCAGATTGATCAAGCCAAACTATTTTGTACATTTGCTGTTTTGTAAACTGCTTAGAAATTGGATGAAGCAGAATAGAAAACTGGATAGGCATGATTCTTTATCTAACCCTTAGGCGACATCTAGGGCTGAAGAAGGAATTTCTTACCTAACATCCTGCTGGACTAGTTAGTCAAGGTTCTTTTGAGCACCCAAAAAAAATCTATTTAATCTGTGTTTTTGCACCACAAGTACCATAGCTGAGTACCCCCCCAATATGCTTGTGTCTCTTAAAAGCCATCAGCAAAGGGCACAAAAACTAAGTGGAACATATAAGACAGGCCAGGGTAGGGGAGAGTTTACTAGGGGAAGTGGTATTTTTCTGCTGTTTATCCAATAAATACCTATTTTAATGAATTTTGTATTAAGGGTGTTTTATTGATTAAAGCCTAAAATCAGAAGCCCTAGGTCAATGGTCATCAGGTTCTGTCTATAGCAAGAAACTGAAATCCTGTAATAAATTCTGAAGGGGCCTCCAATGAGATGCAAGCAATCACAGGTGCAGATTTCCCACAAGTTTCAGGATTGATTAGGAGGATTCAAGGAAATTAAAAGTCAAGGACTAACTTCTCCTTATCCTGCAACTCCAGTCCAGGTTGATAGGAAGTACCCAAGCCTCTTTTAATACAGGTATAAAGACAATATCTACTCTAAGAATACCTTCCCAAAAGCTGCATCTCCTTTGCACACCTAGTCAGTTTACTGAACAAATGCAAGGAGGAATACAATAGGCGACACAGAAGTAACCAGAGCCATCATTGAGTGCACCTTTGGCCAGCCCCAAGAACCGCTTCAGATGTCTTGACGGGTCAGAGGTTCAGCTGCTTTACCAATCTAAGGTTGCTCAGATATTCATGACCTGCTCCATGCTCCGAAAAAGGCAGCCAATCCCAGATCCCCCCCCCCCCAGCAACAGCCACCAGATGCAGAGGGCCACCCCCCCACCACAGAGCTGACCAGGGTGCATTTCAGGAGAGGGTCTGCGCAAGGCAATGCTTAATACAGACAAACTTACAGTGAAGTTCAGTGAAATTAACGTTACTTCAATGTAACAAATGTAAACCACCACCAAATCCACATGTCAACACCCCACCCACACCACCAAATCCACACACCCGCTCCCCCACACACATCTACAAGAGCTGCATCTAAAGCCCCTTGCCTACTTCCCCCCTCCCTTCAGGCCCGCAATCCCCATGTCCCCTCTGAGCTCTCCCAGACCCCTCTTGACTGTGCTGAAACACAAGTGGCATCTTCTGCAGCCTCTGAGTCACTGCCAGACTCCCCCATCCTCAGTGTCACTGCTGTCATTGTCCTCAAGTGCCTCCTGCCTGTGAAATTCAGGTCATTTCAGAGGTGTGGAAGATGGCAGGTGTGGTACAGAGCTCAGGATTTGCAAATTGTGCTGTTTGGCAGTTGCTTTGCCTGTCTGCACTGGCCTAGTGCTGGAGCTGGAGGGTGTTGTAGGCTGATGAGCAGGGGACTGGTTGGTATTCTGAGGCCCAATGAGGTTCTGCAGGTCACTCTGTAGGCCTTAGATTTGGGTGCTGATGGCTGTGTTGTTTTGCAAAAGCAGCCAATGGACCTCCGTGTGCTCCCTCTGAGCTTCCAAGCCCCGTCTTATGAGATGCAGCTTCTGGTGCCAATAGTCATTAAGTGAGATGTTGTGGCCCAACAGCTTTTGAGCCAGGCAGAGCAGGTGTCTGCGTTGATGATTGGGTCCCCTCCTCTGGGCAGGCTGGCCTCCCTCATTGCCCGCAGCCGCATCAGCAAACTCATTGAGGGGGGAGAATAGGCTTCAAAGCATCAGCATCCTCACCCTCCCTCACAACAGCTGCAGCCTCCTGAGCTTGTGTGCTGGCACACCTTTCTTGCTCTCTTGTGCATCCTGCAGGACGATGGATGGCACAGCTATATCCCCTTAGGCTTCCCAGTGGCACCGGAACACCACTGGGCTCTGTGTCTTTCCCAGAGATGAGATCTGCATAGGGAAAAAGAGCATATGTGGGCCAAAGCATACCAATGTTTGTCTTTGCCCCTCCAGGTGCCCTTCCAGTGTCTAGTTGAGGAGAGGTGCCAGTATCATGCATACCAAAGGTGTGTGTCACTACATATCCTCCTACCAGAGCAAAATGTGCAGGGAAAGTGTCTAACCCAACCACCTGGGGTGAGCAGTCATACAGAGGAAAAGTGAGAGGAAAACAGATTTGTGGTTTGGGGGAGTTATGGGGACATTGCTATTTGAATGGGGATTGAGGGAACAATTTACCTAAGAAGTGTGTTCCTGCAGAGGTGTCCTGCGTGCCCACACCATATGTGGCAGTCTGTGACACAAAGCTGAGCACCACCTGTTCAGACATATTTGCATCAGCAGCCCTGTTGCCAGCCCCGAACCTCTCTTGAGGCCCTCCACTTTTTCTTGCAGTTTTCAACATCTGTGTTATGATGATGAACTGCATTCAGGCAGCTGGCTATGGCAGCCCACACCTTGCTTTCAGAATACGCCCCTAGCTGTTCTCCTTTAGGAGAAAAGAGCCTGGATCTCCCTGATCAGCATCTCTGTTTCTGATGAAATTAGACTTGTGGGACAAAGGCTGGTCTAGTTTCTGCTGCTTTATTTGGAGCCATGGTGACAAAGATTTGAGAATATTAGTTTGCAGAAAGAGAAAGACAAGCAAAAATATCTGGAAAAGTTAAGAGAGGCTGGTTGTGTAGTCAGGAAAGCAAAGATGTAAATGGAAGAAAAAATAGCTGACACGGTAAAATGGGGAGACAAGACACTTTTTAGATATATTAGTGATAGGAAGAAGTGCAAAATGGCATTGTGAGACTCAAGGGTGAAGGGCAGGAATATGTAGAAGCTGATAAAGAAAAGGCCGAATTGCTTAACAAATATTTCTGTTATGTGTTCATGGCTGAAGCGCCGGGAATGGGACCGCAGATGACAAATGTGAATAGGGATAGAGAAGTAATAGACCCTGATCGATTTTCAGAGGGTTGTGTTCATGAGGAGCTAGCTAAAATAAAGGTAGACAAAGCAATGGGGCCGGATGTTGTACATCAGAGGGTGCTGAAGGAACTTAGGACCATGTTGGACTAGCACAAAGTGGACTTCTTTTGGGATCTGTAATTCAAGACGCTAGAACTTTTAACCCGAGTCGATGGCACCTCACACACACACATATATTCAAATGCTTTGAATGTGTAACCACAAAAAGGTAGCATACAAGTCCCATCTAATTTTATCTGCTAAAGGCCAGGGAAGCACATTTCAAGAGTTGAGGTGTATCATTCACAGAAAATATGATATTTATAGTAGAAGGGGGGTGGGAGGGTATTGGAGAGTTATTTGGAAATTAATATCAGGGAGGGAGGGAAGGGGGAGGAGGGATTATTATTTATATAAAGACATTGCTGATAAGATTTTCAAGTGATTTGTTAATTGTTGATATGTGTATTGTACACTTGTTGAAAAATGAAAAAATGAATAAAGAATTGTAAAAAAAAATAAAAATAAAAAAAAAAAGAGTTGAGGATTAGATAAATTAAGGGCATCCCTTGTTACCACAAATTTGACTGGAGTACTAGAAAGAAATACATTTACATGGATATTAAGTCTCCCAATATATATGGTTAGGGATGTCATTTATAGAACTGACCCATTCCTGAGGACATCTATAAATTAAAATGCAGTGCTTCATCATCCCTGGATCTTAGAAACAGGGTATTTGATACCCTCTACCTGGTAAGGCTACATTGTTCTGAAGGAGATGTGTCTTTATAAAATGACTGCGATGCCACCTTGTCCACCCTCCAGAGTTGGATGGTACCACATAGAACAGACAGATGGGACTGTGATACTGCAAAACACATTTGCTGAAGCCTTCTCTTTACCCACCCATCCCACTGATCCCATGTGCTGTTTCAAAAAGAGAACTTCTGCAACCCTATTACTACATGGTACATGCTTTTTGTCACCCTTCATTAAATCTCTGAACATTATCATCCACTCCATCAGCCTGTCAGGACAGCTGCTCCTTCTCTTAAAGGGAAGCTCTTATCCTGCTTTATTAAACAAGCGGCTGACAGAATCCTTGAATAACTGAATACTGCCTCTTGTCTACAATTCTGAGGAGGCTTAATCCTTCAGCATGTGAGGAGGTCAAAAACTGCACACATCAACAGGCATGCTAAGTTATTCTATCTAAACACAGCAGCCATGAAGAAGATTTAAGGACATGTTTACATTTATCCTAGGAGAGGCTTTAAAATACTTCAGTGGTAGAAATAATACACAAGTACACTATTTCAATGGAGAAGTTCCAGAACAAGATTATAGAAGGTGTAAAGGCTATAGATTTAGGAATTAACATGAGAAAATATTTATTCACGGAATGGACTCAAGGTAAATGGTGGAGGCAAACAGTAAGAGAACTCAAACAATCCTGAGAAGTGCAAAAATGCAGAAATCCCCAAACCTGCAGAATTTGCACTAAAGCTACATGTTCTCTACAAACATTTCTATAACTTGAGAATAAAGCACTGGGACTATTTTTGGGGCTTTCAAAATGACAATAGAAAGGATAAAAATTGAAAATGACGTGCAAAATAAATATTTGCCTATTTTGGCCTACTCTGGTGGTTCCCCCCCCCCCCCACCAATACACTGCCATGAGGCACCAGTGTTCTCCCTTTTCATGCTGCTGGGATAATGTCTGTCATCCTGGCTATGCTTCAAAGGAAAATGAGAAAGCAGCAGGGTTCAGAAAAGTACAGAGAAAGTCTTGGATCTAACTTTTGTTCTTAATCTTTCCTTTTCTATTTTTAATGGAGTTCTTTTCTTGATAAATGTGATTTATTTAGGCCATTATGCGGTACATAAAGTTTTTAATAAACATAAACGAACAGTTCCTAGAGTCATTCCTCAAGACCCCAAACAAGTCTGCTATGCAAAAGATCCAGGTTGTTGGCACAACTGGTTGCCTCTCTCTATTCCAAACACCTCACTTATCTTGAGATGGAGTGAGGTGGGTTTCCTTGAGGATCAGACTTTACAACTGCTGCTTTAGGGAGGGAACTACTAGAGCTAAGATGAACCAAGTTAGTGCAACAGTGCTAACACACAAAAAGCCAGCAAACAAGAGACACAATGAGGCTGTTAAAATTAAAAAGTGGAAATATTTTTCAGAGGTAATAAATGCAGCTTTACCCATCTATATCATTTTTGAACCAATAAATACATATGCACTGCATATAATAAATTTTATGTTATGGCTGATGTCATATTTAAAGCATTCTAATCAATAAATATAGATCATAAATAGCAAGAGGTGGTTATTGGCTCTATCTACCACCTTTTGGTCAGCTTTTTCTCACATATATTTGCAAAGCACAAATAAGATGCCCTGTCATCAATCTGAGTCAATAAGATTCTATCAGTAGCAAACATGTAGCAATTTTAAAAGTAGGACCTAATATCTGGGTGAAGTTAGCATCTTCCATGGCTCTGTCAATGTGGATTTGTCTGTGCAACATGCTTTATTGATGCCTCACGATCAGATATGCTCTTGCTTACTCAAATATTCTAAAATTCCACAGTAATCTCAAATTTTTAAAATATTTTTTTGTAGCATTAGTACCTGAAAATTAAACATATGACCTGAAAATACAGCAAAGTTGTAAATAAAATCACATCTGCTTTCAGTCTTGTATGACTTCACTGTATGATCATTTTGCTTTCCATCCTAGCTAGAAAAATTCTAACTTTTATCTTGGCATGATGGAACTAGGGACTCTCTCAATGCAAAAGCTAACTAAGAAGCCAACATACTGACCTTTCTCTAAGCTGCTGGTCTTCCAATTATGGTTAAAGTGTAACCTTGTTTTTTAAAACCCAAGTCATCCTCCAACCATCGAAACAACTCATGTCAAGTTATATTCAGATGCTTCGTCCTTAGAAAAATTGCTTTCTGGCAAGCAGAGGATTTTCCTCTTGTAATATATGGTTTCAACTTGTCAAAACCAAATCAAAAACCTAAAAGGAGTAAAAACCATTTGCAGAGCTGTTATTATTAGCACACTGCTCAAGAGTATCACAGCCTCCCGAGGTTGGTTGAACCTAGCAGCCATCACATTAAAGGTGAAATGTTACATTCATAGCCTGGAATATTGTGACCAAGATAAATAAAATCACTTTTTAAACACAATATGTTCCAATATTACATACAGTATTTCCAAGGATGCAATATATTTAACAGTGCAAATCCTCACGCATGAGTACAGCAGGGTAAGAATGGATAAGATCTCAGAGGAAAAACACCCGGCCATGCACACCTGCTGCAGAGATATGGAACAGGGGTGTAACGCTATTTCTGGAATTTATTCTTAATCAGACCACTCATTTTCATCAAGTTCTGAGTCATCATCTGATTCGCTATACTCTACCGCAATCCTGCGGGACAGAATAGTGGCCACATCATTGCCAACTGGTTCCTTCTTGGCTTCCTGTTCCCGCTGCTCCTGAACTTTTCGGAGCTGGATGCCTAAATTAGAACACACACAGCATATACCTTTAAGGTCAGCTATTTAGGAACTGCACTGGGCATGCTCAAAGTAGTTAAAACTATATTGATAGCATCTCAAAACGTGATCTGCTCAGAACATTTAGGGCTCCTTTTACAAAGGCGTGCTAGGGCCTTAATGTGCGGAATAGCCACGTGCGCTAGCCGCTACCACCTCCTTTTGAGTGGGCGGTAGATTTTTGGCTAGCGCACACTAATCCGGTGCGTGCGGTAAAACCTGTAGCGCACCTTTGTAAACGGAGCCCTTAGTCTCCTCTTAGAAACATAGAAATTGACGGCAGAAAAGGGCCATTGCCCATCGAGTCTGCCCATACCAATGACCCACTCCCTGACTTTTACTCCCCTATAGATCCCACTTGAATATCCCATTTTCTCTTAAAATCTGACACGCTGTTGGCCTCAATCACCTGCTGAGGCAGCTCGTTCTGATCAGGTTACAAGTACAAACTCCTGTGGTATACTAAAGTTGTGCTGCTCAACCCTTTTCTGAAGTCACATCTAGTCAGTCAGTTTTCAGGATTACCACAAATGGTGCATATAAGAAAGCATAGTAAAAAGTGTTATCCAGGGGTTCCCTGGGGGGGAGGATCCGGCAGGAGGGTTTGGGCCCCCTCCTGCTGATGTTCCTCAGGGAGCGATTGGCGTTTCATGAGGGGGGTCTGGCAGGAGGGTTTGGGCCCCCTTTTGCCGGTGATCTTCGGGGAGGGGGGGGGTTTCCAGCAGGAGGGATTGGGCATCCTCCTGCTGGCAATCTTCGGGGTGGGGGATAGGCAGTCTTCAGGCAGGAGGGGTTGGGCTCCCTCCTGCCGCAATTGTTCGGGGGGTGGGGGACTGGCTGCTGCTATACTTATCGCAGCAGGGAGATCCCTTGCCATAATAAGTATAGCGGCCGCATCTACAGTAACCCAGTTCTGTAACCGGCATCTGTAATATTGATGTCTGTTACCGAATCGGGTTTATTTTGGCTATGCGTAGGCCCGATTCTGTATAGGACCGTCCCGGGCATCCTACACAGAATCCGGGCCTGAATGTCCAATAGACAATATTTTCAATAATTGTTTTAACTCTCCACTTTATGCATTCATATCAACTGTCTTTATAAAGAGAGATTCACCTAAGATGGTGTAACATAACATTTAAGTTTAAAAACAAACAAAATGCTCATGATATCTTACCATCAAATCACAATTCAGTTTAGTTTTAACATACCTGCATACACCTCTTCCAGTGCTTCAAACGTTATTTCTGCACCAGTGTGAGGCCTTCCTGTACAGGCTCAAGAGTGCTGCCACATCCTGCCTTCTGCCTGACAGAAAATGCATCATAGGAGCTCTTGTGATGCATTCTCTGTCAGACAAGAGGGTGGAACTTTGGAGTGCACTTGACTATGGGCCTGACAACTGCATCAATACATTTGAACAATATATGACAAGTCACTCAGCCTCCAGTAATATAAGCTCTACCATAACTTAATGATATTGTAAGAAAGGCTTTCAACTTACCCCTTCGAATAGCAGCAAGCAGATCACTCCGTGCATCACTCATGGGTATAAGTGGGATCTGAGGTTTCCGTGGTTCCACAGTCATAGCTGGAGGGGAGGCAGAGTGAGCTGGGGAGGCACTAACAGTTGGGGGACCAGGCGGAGGTGGGGGAGGGGCAACAGGAGGGCCCAAGGGTCCAGTCTGAGGAGAAGCAGAATATGGACAAGGAGGGGCAGGAGGTGGGATGGGTGGATATACTGAGTGGGCCATTGAAGCTACCACACTTGGTGCCAGAGGTGGAGGTGCAGAGATTGGGCTGTCAAATGCAGTCTGAGCAGATGGTATCATTGGGGGTGGGGGTGGAGGTGCAGGTGGCACAAAATACTCTACCATGGGCATCTGCTGGGGGCTAAAAATGAAAAAGAAAAAGGAAATCAGTGAAATACATTATAGTAGAATTATGGTTTGATACTTACCCAAAGGTTTTTTTTTTGTGTTTAAATCTTTATTAATTTTCCAAAGTTAACAAAAATGCAGTACAGTATCTACACAAACAACATTATTCATATACTAGTCTTTAAGCCCGTTACATTAACGGGTGCTAGAGTAGATGTCTGTCTGTCTGGGTTTTTTGTTTTCTTTGTCTCTCTCTCCTTGTACGCTGCCTGTCTGTCATTTTTTCTGTCTATGTCTCTATGTCCTTAGTGCCCTCAGCGCCTCCTTCCTATGTCCTTAGTGCCCCTTCCTATGTCCATAGTGTCCCTAGTGCCTCCTTCCCATGTCCTTAGTACCCCTTCCTACATCCTTAGTGCCATTACCTCCTTCCTGTGTCCATAATGCCCCCAATGCCTTCTTCCCATGTCCTTAGTGCCCCCAGGGCCTCTGTACTGTGTCCTTAGTGCCCCCAGTGCCTCTGTCCTGCTTAGTGCTTTCAGTGCATCTTTCTATGTCCTTAGTGCCCCCAGTGCCTCCTTCTTATGTCCCCATCATTATCTTCCAGACTTTGTCCCATCCCCACCCCCGATGCCAACCTGCCTGCCTCCCATCTCCCTGAGCAACATGTTTCCAATTAACCCCCCTGATGCCAGTCTGCCTGCCTGTCTCCCCTGAGCAGCATGTTTCCATTAAAAAACCCCACCTCCCCCAATGCCAGCCTGCCTCCCATCCCCCTGAGCAGCATGTTTCCATTGAACCCCCCCCCCGATGCCAGCCTGCCTCCCATCCCCCTGAGCAGCATGTTTCTATTGAACACCTCCCCCACACCCCCTCCGATGCCTGCCTGCCTCCCATCCCCTTGAGCAGCATGTTTCCATGGAAAGCACCCCACCCCCCGATGCCAGCCTGCCTGCCTTCCATTGAAACCCCCCCACCCCCTCTCCAATGCCAGCCTGCCTTCCTGCCTGCCTCCCATCCTCCTTCCATTGAAACCCCCCCACCCGATGCCAGTCTGCCTGCCTGCCTCCCATCCCCCTGAGCAGCATGTTTTTAACCCCCCTGCGCTGACCCTATCCGGCACACCAGAAACCCCTATTGACCCACCCAGCCGACCCTCCCACCGCTAAACGGTCGACAAACTCGCAGCTCCAGCAGCGTCTCAGGCACAGTAAACATGCTGCTTCGGGTCTTCTACTGGCCTAATTTCCTCTGGGAAGCGGCAGAGGAAATTAGGCCAGTAGAAGAGCCGAAGCAGCGTGTTTACTGTGCCTGGGACGCTGCTGGAGCTGCGAGGTTTGTCAGCCGTGTAGCGGTGGGAGGGTCGGCTAGGAGGATCAACAGGGGTTTCTGGTGTGCCGGGTAGGGTCGGTAGGGGAGGGGGGGAGTCACGGCGTGTTAGTTGTGTGAGGGGTAGGGTCGGCGGCAGGGAGGGAGGAGGGTAGGGGGGGAGTCGCAGCGTGTTACTTGGCCGGTCCTTAGACGTGCGCATGCGCACTCTTACCGCCACAGCCCGACAGATCAGGACTCAGGGAACACGGGGTAAGAGTGCGCATGCGCGCTTAGAATTTTATTATTATAATCAATCTAAATCTCCACAGCAAAGAAACCCCCCCCACCCAACCAATACCTTGCAAGAGAATAAAACCATGACATAAATATCCCTCTCCCCCTCCCTCCCCCTGGATGTGTGTGCAATATCAACAGGATCAAAGGAAAAAACAATTACAACGCATCCATAAAAGATATCAAAGGGCCCCAGATTAACTTAAATCTCTTAGTATGACCCATTATATCTGCATTCATTTTTTCTAATCTATAAATTAAGCATAAACTTGCCCACCAAAAATTAAAGTTAAGGCAATCACCCCTTTTTTTTTTATTATATAAGGTTATAAGTAGGGTGGGATTGGGATATATGATATTTGTTTTAACTGATTTATTACTAATGGGTGGGATGGGTGGGGAGGGATTCTTTTATGTTTGATGATTATAAGTAAGAATGTCAAGTGATTTGTAAAATTTATTTTTGATTGAATATTATACACTTGTTGTAAGATATGAAAACGAATAAAGATTAAGAAAAAAAATAAAGTTAAGGCAATCCCAGTTCTTCTAGTTGTGCGTAATCATTTGTATGGCTACCCCGGTTAAGATAAGGAAAAGCCGCCTTCTATATATGTCCAATGAGGGCTTCAGATGCAACATCGTCCCACATATGACTACCTCATATGTCAATGGAATCATGTCTCATGGACTCATGTCTGGACTGTAGGGAGCATGAGGTAACAACTCTCAGCTGTATTCGTGTAGTTTTCAATGACAACATTCCCTATGTGCGGGCGAGCTTTGCCGTGAAGAATGAGTGGCCCAGCCAAGAGCAACTGAGGTCGAATTTTGTGCATTTTTTGGAAAAAAATCACAATACACTGTTGTTACATTTCTTCCACAAGGAACTTTGTCTGTGATGATGATGCCTTCATGATCATAAGCAAAAATCATCATTTTTTGACTTGTTTGTGCTTGTCGAAATTTTTTTGGTCATGGGGAAGAAGGAGCTCTCCACTCATCATTGAAAAACTATGCATATACAGCTGGGAGCCATGGACATTGTTTTGCATCTCTGGAAGAGCTTTCTTCCGCCGATACCCGAGCCATTCGTCAACTGAACAAAAAGTGTCTTGGATAGAATAATGAAGCTTCCCAGACGTTAGGACTAGAGAGCTGCATGGGAACGGGGACGACAGGAACCCCGCGGGTTCCCCCCTCGGGTCGCGGGGATCCCGTGGGGACGCCCCCTCGGGTTGCGGGGATCCCGTGGGGACGCCCCTCGCGGTCTCGGGGATCCCACGGGGTTGGAGGCAGCAAGCGAAAGGCTCCTCTTCTTTTCCTATCTGCTCGCACACATAGCTGACCGGAAGTCTAACCCCCGACGTCAGAGCAAGCGTCGGCGAGAAGGCTCCACGTCAGTCACGTGCAGGGTAGCGGGCAGATCTCTTCCTGGCTGAAGAACACGTAGTTGTCGCCTCTGGCTGCCTCGTGGAGGGCCATGCAGTCCTTCTCGTCCAAGAACCAGTAGTTGAGGTAGGTGGGAACCTTGAGCACCAGTGAGCAGTAGAAAGACTGGTCGGAGATGGCGTACTTGGGCGCTCTGTACAGCGGTGGAGCGGTGGTGGAGATGCCTTTAACTAGAAAGACACAAAGCTTATGGCAAACTGCGTTTGGGGATAGGGTGAGTTAGAAGCTCTCCTTAAAAGCTTTTCAAGGATGGGTTCTGAGTTCTTCCTCCAGGCAGATCTCAACAAAAGGACTATCGGTATGGATGGTGAGAAGCAAACAGGCAATAACTCACTCCCCGTTTGGGTATCTCCCCCTCTCTCTCAAATCCAAACCCTCAGCCTCTGTCCCACCAGCAGTTCAACAACCCCCCTGCCCCCCCCAATTCTTCCAACCTGTTCCACACAACTGTCTTTCTCCAGTCTCTCGCTCCCTCTGATGCCGTTTCTGCTGTTTCTCCGGCAGAGCAGAGGGAGAGCCAAGACGAGAAGTTTTGTTGGAGGGGGCGGGGTACTGCAGAAGAAAAACAATGGGTGATTTCAGGCATGAGTAAGAAGGTAGGATTGGAGGGGGAGTGAATGAGATTAAAGTGGCTGTGTTGGATGGCAGACTGGGAAGAGATGGTAAACCACAGGGTGAGATAGTAGACCACAGGGTGAAGAGGGGTGCTTAAAGGGTGAAGGCAGTCAAATGTGTGTGACTTGGTCTCTATGGTTGGCAATTGAAAGTGTGGGTGTCTTTGGTTGAGAGCTTTGGAGAGCAGCGCCTACCTCCCCCCCATCTTCCGAATGGATCTGCCCACTGGAAGCCGAATGCGTTCATCCCTGCCGCACCGGTTCGCAGATGGACCAGCACGGCGGGATGGCCTGCTCCAGCACCATGCACATCATGGAGCAGAGGAAAAACTTGAGCTCTGATGAGCAGTGCACCTTCACCAGCGGGTAGAACTGGTGCACCTCCAGGCCGACATCCTCCTTGTTCTTGTGGCCCAGCTGTTCCAGTTAATTATCAGGTAACAGTAACTGGAAAGTGTCGCACACCCGGTACAAGCTGGTCAGAATGGCTAACGGGACGTGCGCAAGACTCCAAAATCCAGACGTGCCTTTCTCAGGTGAAAAGCCCTGCTGGTGATTCAATGTCAGCTAATATATAAAGAAAACCAGTTAGCTGAATGTTCAATGAAAAATAGAGCTGCTTTATTTGACAGTAGCTTGGAAACCAACACTGTAGCTACTGTTCTCAAAGTCCACATTCAAAGAATAGCAAGTTCAAAACAAAACCAAAATACAGCTCAAAGAAAATGGCTAACAAGTCAGCCAAGGTCTGAGCAGCCCCTTTCTTCAGGGTATATCATTGCTGGTCTTAATTAGCCTTAGTCCCAGACCATGAAAACCATAATTGATAATTGTAAGTCCATTTGCTTCTTCCAGCATAGCCTGGAATTGTACAGGCTTTCCCCTGCCAGTTCAGGTAAGCTGGCGGGGGTGGGGAGTTGCTGAATCCACTTTACAAAAACTTGCCAGAAAAATGGCCCCACAATCCCAACCCAGGATCTTTTGTGGATTCAATCCCCTCAACTCCCATTAACCTCAATCAATAGCACAATCTTATTTTCACATGAGGAAAAACAAAATCCCCACATTCAAAAATACAGTTCACAGTCCTTCCCTAATTGAAGAGATTTCTTCAGGAGTGGAGCCTTTAACAATGCTTCCCACTCACAAGCAGTTAGCACAAGTCCCAAACAAAATGCAGTGCCAAAAACACAAAGAGAAACTTAGCTTTCCTCCATGGGAATTTCCTCAGGCTCCCAGGTAAGGTCCATAGGTTCCTCAGTCTGTAGACCATCAAGCAGAGACTCCAGGTCTCTCATCTCAACTTCATTTTCAGTTTGGAACCTGGAAGCACCTGGCCATGAGTCTCCTTCCAGAGCTGGATCCAGACTGACTTTACTCAGCCTGCTCTGCTCTATTTGGCCAGCCTTCAGAGAGCCACGCCCTACTCTGAATGGGGGTTGGGCAGCCTGGTTCTGAGCTTTCAGCTGTCTTTCTATTAGCCTAAGCAGATGGGGGCTGGGCTGGATAGGAGCTTGTCTCCTATGGGAAGTTTTAACAGGAGCAACTCTAGGTTTAGAGAACCTTATGTTCTCCTCTGGTTTCCCCTCCTCCCAGACCTCTTGTTCTAGGGCACCCTTGTCACTGACAGAGCTCTGGGAACTGTTTGTAGGAGGGCTGCTGTACTGGTCTGCTCTCCTAACAGTCAGGGGTTTTTGTCCCTTCTCTGGCACAAACCTAACTCTGGTGCTGGGTTTGTGACAAAAGGCACCAGAGAATTTTCTAGCCTGAAACCCAACCATACTTGGTTTGTTTGGGCTTTTACTGCTTTATTTTGATGATGCCAGTTATAGAAAAATGCTCAATATATAGGGCCTTGATGGTCTGGTTGTAGGCGATGTCCATGCACAGGGGGATGGAGATGGGCTGGCAGAAGCCGTGGTCCTGGATGTAGATGCCCCTTTCCCCATGGAATTGGCACGCCACCCAACATTTCAGGAAGGGCAGCAGTGGAGAGGCCAGACGGTGCCAGATGCCAGGGACAGGCAAAAAAATCACTTTAAAAAAAAACAACAACTTGGGGGGAGAAATCCTCAGTTCTGTGGCTTGTGGAGACCAAACAGATCCGCCGTGCAAAGAAAGTTTTCAGGACACAAGCTCATGGGCACTCAGTATTTCCAAATAGGCCCTGCACGTGATTGACACAAAGCCTTTCCTCTGACGTCAGCTCTAACGTCGGGAGAAGACTTCCGGTTGGCTACATGTTCATGCTGTAGGCAAGAAAAGAAGACGAGCCTCTCTACCAGAGACTTTAATTCAGTAACATAATTAAATGAAATAACTATTTCTGACGTTTATAGGGACGGGCGGGGATGGAGGGGATTCCTCACGGGGACGGGTGGGGACAGAGGGATTCCTCGCGGGGATGGGTAGGGACGGGTGGGATTCTTCACAGGGACGGGTGGGGAAGGGTGGGATTTCTGTCCCCGCGCAACTCTCTAGTTAGGACTCGGTCATTGCAAAGCAGGGAGACTATATTGAAGGATTGTAAAGGAATACAGTCAAACCTCGGTTTGCGAGTACCGCAGTTTGCGAGTGTTTTGCAAGACGAGCAAAACATTTTCGCAAATCTTGACTCGCAAACTGAGCGTTGACTCGATTTGTGAGTCCCCCTGCCTGTGAACTGCCATCGCCCCCCCACTCGCGAACGCCGCCTCCGGCATCGCCCCCCCTCACGAGCACCCGCCCGCCCAGCACGCAGCACCAACCCACAGGAGGTGCCTGTAGATCGTACATTGGTTCTAAAAATACAGCTAGCTCCTCATCAGGCTGTTCCCCCTGAAGTTCCATGGGAGTTTCTTCCTCTGGTACTGGTAGTTCTGGAGGTGTTCCAGCTTCTTCTACCTCCATGGGTGTACAGCCATTACGCCTGCTTGAGCCAGGGAGGTCCTCGGGGGAGAGAGCTCTCAGCTTCCTCCCTATCCTGCCTAACAGCTGGCTTTTCTAGGGAAAGGACACGCCCTGCTCTGCCTGAGTCATCAGGGATCTGTTCTCTCTGGCTCCCCCGGTGGTGACCTGGATACTGGTTTCTCTGTGTGCTCTTAGTTCTGCCTTTGCCCTCCTGGGTCCTAATTCTACTGTGTTTCCGAGGTGTGCGACAATTTTTCCCAACCCCCGGCCCTGAATGAATAGCAGGCTCAGAGGACTCCAAATAGGACTGCGGCATGGCTCTGAACGCTCCTTTTCCTGGTTTCCTATGTCCTTTCCTCCCAGCACTCACAGGGATCCTGGCAGGCCTGGAGTCTGCTTGGTCACAACGTGAAGTCAGATGGGCAGAGATGAGAAGACGCAGCCGGCACCTTGCGAGACACCGCCGAGTCTCCTATGGATGTCCAACAGCCTGCACTTAAACCTTTGTTTGCCAGAAAGAGAAAGATGGGGATAGCCCTGAGCTCTTGACAGGTACCACAGCTGTCAGCTGCAGTCCAAAGTCTGTGTGATCTCAATGCAGGCAGAGCTGAGTAAATGCTTAGAGCACAAGAAACCCAGAAAAAAGGATGAAAAATCACCAAATAAAATAACAAAATGTGGAGAGCAGAACAAACACACTCCTGCTGGCACACGTGCAAAAGGGAAAAACTATAAGTGGAGCTATGAAGCCCAGTTAAGTACAGCAGAGGCACAGAGAAAAAAAAATCTGGTTTGTTAAATTGTTTATTTAGGAGCTTTGCAAAACCATCAGAACAGTTGGATTAGAGCAGGGGTGTCCAATGTCGGTCCTCGAGGGCCGCAGTCCAGTCGGATTTTCAGGATTTCCCCAATGAATATACATGAGGTCTATTTGCATGCACTGCTTTCATTGTATGCTAATAGATCTCATGCATATTCATTGGGGAAATCCTGAAAACCCGACTGGATTGCGGCCCTCGAGGACCGACATTGGACACCCCTGGATTAGAGAGTAGCTCAAGGACTGCATCCCAGTTACAAAACATATGACATGACCTGTCCATGGTGCTGAACAACTCCTTTTAACAGTGCTTCATCTGTTTGAAATATTTTGACTGCTAGACTACCCTAGTGAGACAGGACATAATGTTAAATTTTAGGTCACTGAACACCACAGAAGTCATTACCTTTCTGTATTATACTTTGCAACATCTTGGCAAAGCACATTACAGTATTATGGTTTACTAATTAATCATCATGAATAATCATGATTAAAACAGTGTGTGTAACCAACACTATAATTGCAATTACTGGAAACTGATTAGGAACCTCTAAATTTTTGTCAGTATTTTATATTTTAAATTATGTATTTTATTTTCTTGTGTTATAGTTCTTACTTAGCATTCTACATATAATGAAATTAAAAACTGTCTTAGAAATCCTTTAAAATCCCCAAGTAAAATGGAAACCTCATAAAAGTCCTTATACACCAAGAAGGGGGGGGGGGGGCATTTTCAACACCCCAACCAAGGTGCAAAGTTCATGGATATCTGCTGACCTCATCATTTTTAAAGAGCAACAATGAGCATACTTTACTTGTTTTTCCCTCATTGGTGAATCTTTAAAGTACAGTTCCCATGGCCTTTCCACTTCTTTTTTTCTCTGGGTGGAAAACCTGGGTGAAAACTCTTATACTCATTTCACACGTTTTATTCATCGAACACATGCTCACAGAAATGTTGCTTATTATTATGGCTCAAGGCATTGTGAACTCAACACATGTGCAGCAGATGCTCTGCTGAAGGGAGAGGGAAATATTTTTCAGTCAGGCCAATTTAGCAGAGTTAAATGACTTTGAAAACGGTTGTTGAAATTTCTAGCCTGTAAAAAGTAGCAGATGCTCTTTGGCGTTTCTATGGGACATGAATTTGTTTGAAGCAAATTATCAGTTCACAGGGAGGACAACAGTGAAAAGAAATAACAGGTCAACAACAAAAATTTATTGGTGCCTTGGGTTTTTGACCTGTTCCTGCATTATCTGGGGCGCTGATTCAGAAAATTGCATTGGGTAGACTGCATCAGCTCTAGTTTCTTAGATATGGTTATGGGATAAATATGCCTTTGGGATAGTAGAGCCAAACATTAACATTCGGCAAAAAAAGATTGGCCTCTGAGGGAGTATATGGTGGTTGGAGGACAAAATGTAATCAATGAAACCTTTGGTAACATGAGATAGAATCATACTGCCACCACTACAAATGATGAAACAATTCGTAAAGTCTCTGAATAAAGACGGTTCATGCATTGAATACATAGCGCATATGTTACCTGGACTTACCATGGAAAATCTGAAGTAAGGCATTTTCGATGGTCCACAGATCAGACAACTTATAAATGACCCACGTTTCATAGCATCAATGAATGAAATCGAATCATGTGCATGGTCTTCATTAGTTTTTCTTGTGAAAAATTTTATTGGCAACAAGGCGGCAGACAACTATACACAATTAGTAGAGGATATGCTCTTTCATTTCAAATGGCTTGGTTGTAACATGAGTATTAAAGTCCATTATCTGTACAGGTAACATGAGTGTTAAAGTCCATTATCTGTACAGTCACTTTGATCGCTTTCCAGAGAACCTTGGTGACTTAAACAAAGAGCAAAGTGAAAGATTTCACCAAGACATAAAAACAATGGAAGACAGATACCAAGGAAGATGGGAGGCACATATGATGGAAGACTATTGGAATCTTATGCGGGACTGCCCTCACAGATCCCACTCTCAGAAGTCTTACAAAAGGAGCTTCTTGTGTGCCGAATGACTGGAAAATTTGTATCATAAACTTGTGCTTTTATTAAGAAATATGTAGATCTTCAATTCTTTTAATTTTTAATATGCTTCCTTCATGCTTAAAAGATATTAAACACTGCATTAAAATATCCTGATTTTTTTAATGGGCAAGCAGAGTAAAGAGTGGTTTATGGCACATGTTCTGTATCTCAGAAACTAGAGCTGATAGGAGAAAACTGGTGCCATTTTTGGAATCAGCAGGTCAAATATACCCAGAAACAGGTCTAACATTTGAGGCACCACAATGAGTGTTGGCCAGTGTAATCTATTGCTCTAATTCATTGGGGAAATGTTTGAGCTCCATAAATGTTTCTGATTTGATATGGTTATTTTGATGATTTGACTGTTCAATTAAAATGTTTAACATGTTTATTATACTTTCAGAGCAGAACAGACCTGTAGTTCAGGGAGTCTCCATGTACCCCCTTCTTCTTATCTGTTCCTATATATAGGGCTATCATCTGCTTTAGTACAAACTGAAGGGGGCAGCAGAGCCCTCTGGAGAAGGAGGTGGAGTTGAAAACCTGGAGTGGATTCCTTCTGCGTGTCTCACAGGCATGGGGAGAATATCCTACTGTCCAGAATGACACACCTATCTACTAGAAAATATATTAGCAATGTAAGAACTTAATTCTTCATGTTTATGTTTATTAAAAGATTTGTTATACTGCCCAATCATACTTCTAGGCACTTTACATCCAATAAAAATGAAAAATAAAATTATACAAATACAATATTACAGACATCAATACTACTGAGGTAGAAATGAAACAATTTAACATAGACTAAGCTCAAACAGTAGGAAAGGGTAAAAAAAAACTACAATAAAATTTTAAAAAAGGACAAGAGGGAGGGGAAAACACAGGGAGTCGCCGGAATGCAAGTTTAAAATGACTGTAAAACGTCCTTAAAAGGATGATCATACACCAAAGGCATCCTTAAACAAGAAATTTTTTAACATTGTTAGGAAGGGGTGTGGGTGGTTATTATTTTATTCATCTCATAATATATATGAATTTCTCAATATTTTTGCTGGATTAGGTTGGTATTTCTGCAATGGGTGGGGAGGGGATGAGAAGGTTTTCTATTTTAATATTAATTGTCTTACATATTTGATATATTACATAATATTCAAGATATTACAGAATATGATTGTAGAATGATATGTTGTATTTTAAATGTTATATTAAGGAAAATCAAGTGTGTATTTATATCATATGTTTTTTTCTGTTACATTTGTTGTAATATGTAAAAATGAATAAAAAATTAAAAAAAAAAAAAAAAAAGAATTTTTTTCATTTGGATTTGAATTTATTTAGAGATGTTTCCTCTCTCAAATGGTTTAGCACCGAATTTCAAAGTGTGGGAGCAGTGAGTGAGAAAATTTGTCCGCATAGTGTTGATATATCTTAAGGAGGGAATCTAAAGTAAATTCTGATTGACAGATCTGAGGGATCATTGAAACACAGGATTAAAAGCAAATAACATACAATTGGAAAAATTATGACAGGTTAAATTACAACTTTTGGTGGAATTCTGTATGTCATATATACAAAATGGAACGTACAATAGCAACACAAAAAGGTTATTTTGGTAAATTTCAGAAGATTTGGGAACCATTAACAGATTTTTGTAATGAATGATAAATTTTTCCCAAAGTAAGATATTTGATTAGAGGGGAATTGGGTGGGTTTTATTTTTTAATATATGAATATATCAATAGTTTCATTGTAATGGTACTTGTATGTAATACTGTAATGGGAGGGGATGGGATGGGAGGATTTTCTATTTAATAAGAAAGATCAATAGCGGTACAGAATGGAAATTATAAAAATTTTATTAAAATATGGGAGCCATTAACATCTTTCTGTCATGATTAGATGCCTTTCTATTAATTATACACCATTTAGTATTGGGTGGGGGGAGGGTTTCAAATATATGATCTTATAACGAATAGAGGGATTTGAGGGAGGGAGGGGTGAGGATTACATTTCTACTTATAAGTTATAATGATAAGATGTTCAAGTGCTCAGACTAATTGTGTTTATTATGAATATTTGTACACTTGATGAAAGTTTTAAAATGAATAAAGAGGAGGTCACGTGATGCCGTCTTGGTGAGCCGACGTGTGTGAAGGGAGCTCCCGAGCCCGCTCGCTTTTGCTGTGCTCTGCCGGCGTTGATATCGGCGCGGTTTGCTTTCCCCGACTTCCGGTTTTGGAGGGGACGTCCCGGCAGCGTTTAGCGCTCTGTTTGGGGAGCTATGGCGGCTAAAGTGACCCGCAAAGATCGGGAGAAGCCTCGGGTTGCTGATTCCAAGATGCCGGAACCGGCCCTCGTGTCTCCTTCTTCGCCACGCTCTGAGTGGGTGGCGGATATTATTACGGAGGTGCGGGCAGCGATTCAAGACACCCTTACCTCCCAGCTCCAAAAGCTCTCTGATAAACTGGATGGATTGGATGATTCTGTAAGCCATCTAAGAGCGGAGTTTGGCTCCTTTCAGCAAAGGGTGTCTGATTTGGAGGATTCGGCTGGGCAGTTTCGAGAGGCACAGACAGCGGCAGACTCAAAAATACGCCAGCTGGAACTTAAGGTGGAGGATCTGGAGAATCGCTCCAGGCGCAGCAATTTGCGACTTGTTGGCGTTCCCTAGTCGGTGTTGGATGGGCAGCTGCATTCCTTTCTGGAATCCTGGTTGGTGCAGTCTCTTCAGCTTCCTTCGACTGCGGGGCCCCTGCGGATTGAAAGAGCGCATCGCCTGGGAGTTTGCCGCCAGGATGCTACCCGTCCTAGGGTGGTAATCTTCAAGGTGTTGAATTATGTCCACAAGGTGGAGATCCTGCGGGCTATTCGGGCAAAGGGCCCCCTCACCTATGAAAATCAGAAGATTTTGTGTTTCCAGGACTTCTCAGTTCAATTGGCTGCCCGGAGAAAGGAGTTTGCCGCTGTTTGCCGTCAACTCCATGAGCTGCACATCCAGTTCGCGCTTCTCTATCCTGCACGTCTCAAAGTTCAACATGAGGGTCGCTCTCACTTTTTTGAATCCGCGGCCGCTGCCTTGGCTTTTGTGCAACGCCTAGCGGGAGCAGCACATAGCCCTTGACCTTTCTCTTCTTCCTAGTTCCTGGTTCCTGGACTGTACTAGGCTGGCTTTCTTGCTGTTTTGCTGATGCTAGCGTGCAGCCTCGGGACTTTGCCATGGGCTTCCAGTGGAGCGGCGTTGCTGGAGTTTTGGGGGATGCTGACATCTTCTCCGCCTGACCCATGAGCGCGGACTCCAGCCCTTTGGTTATGTTTCTGCTGTCGTTGTTTGACTGTGTGTTGGATTTCATGGCACTGATCCTCCGTTGTGGATAGACTGTTTTCCTGCCATGGTGTTCCTTTTGCTTTTGACATAGCTTCTCGTTCTGTTTTCTCTCAGCATAATGCGTGTTATTTTATTTTCTGCTTTGCTGTCTTCTTAGGATTTGTATTGGGAGAGTTTTCCCCCACATAGCTGCCTGTTCCTCCTCAGTAATTATTTTATTCTTATTTTATTTGTTGAGTTATTCTTTTAGTTCTATTTTTCCTGTAATTCCTCTTTGTGGGCTGGTGTTTAGTTGATCTGGAAGTTGGGGGGTGGGCTCGGGAGGGCTTTTCAGCGTGACTTGTATCTGGGTTATCCCAGATCCGTACATGGGACTTTGGGGGTTGGAGATTGGGAGGTTGCTGGGTGGGTGGGGGGGGGTTAAGTGGGCTGGGGTTGGGCTAGGGGGGGGGTTTGTATGTGTGGAGTGTTTGGATGGGTGTACTTGGGTGTGAATGGAGGTGGCTGTGAGACCCGGGGTGCTGGAGTTTGGTTTTGCTTGTTTTTTTGGACTATGGGTGATCTTTTATTCCGGGAAGGAGCCGCTGGCTGGGATGGTTCCCCCGGATGTTTATTCAGCTATCTTTCTTTTTACCTTAGCTTTTCTTACTCATGGTAATTAAGTTTATCTCCTGGAATGTCCATGGTATCACATCTCCTGTTAAACGCCAAAAAATTCTTAGTGCGTTGAATCGACAAAAGGCGGATGTGGCATTTTTGCAGGAGACCCACCTCTCTTCTGCGGAACATGTTAAACTCTGCCGTTGGTGGGTGGGCGAGGTTTTGGAGTCTCCGGGTCTGCACCGGAAGGCAGGAGTGGTCATTTTATGTCGCAAGGGTCTGCATCTGACTACCCATAAGGTATGGTCTGACCCGAAGGGGCGTTATCTGATAGCTAAAGTCACACTTAATAGGCAGGATTTGCTCTTGTGTAATATATATGCTCCTAACACTTGGGATGGGCCCTTCATGCATTCCCTCACCAGACTCCTTCATCAGGATCTCCCAGTGGTGTTGGGGGGGGGATTTTAATCAAGTTTTTGATCCCACTATTGACAAGTCTACTCCCCTTCCTCATGACAGGTATGCCCCGACTAGAGGCCTTCCCTTATTTGCTTCTTCTATGTCTTTGATTGATGTGTGGCAGGTGTTACACCCTAGAGACCGCGACTACACTCATACATCTAGCGCCCATGCAACGCAGTCCCGTATTGATTATTGGTTGCTCACGGACTCCCTGTTTTCGCAGGTGAGCTCGGCGGAGATTGGGGGATATGATGTTTCGGATCATGCTATGATTGTTCCTACTTTGGAGTTTCCTGGAGATGCCCCTGGGGGCTTTCACTGGCGGTTTCCTCTCTCGCTATATTCTGACCAGGAGTTTCATACTTTTTTGGTAGACAAATGGAAGGACTATGCTTTTCATAATGCGTCTCATAGAGGTGACTCACTTTTTTACTGGGAAGCTGCTAAAGTGGTGTTGCGGGGTGAGATCATTGCTTACTCAAGCCGGAAGAAAAAACGGCGCGACCGTCAGGTGCTCCGGTTGGAGCGCCAGGTTCAGGATGACCGTCGCCGCTATGGGGCTCATCCCACCAGAATCAATAGAGCGTTATTGTTGGCCTTGCAGTTGTCATTGCGGGAACTTTTACATGATCGGGCTATGAAATCTTTGGCATATTATAAATTTCAACTGTATTTGCATGCTAATAAGAGCGGTAAGCTTTTGGCCAACTTAATTCGGCGTGCTAAGGGGTTTTCCCCAATTCTACATCTTCGCCGGGAAGACGGTGGTCTGGTCCACAGGGATGAGGATATGGCGGCGGTGTTTCACCATTATTTCCAGGAGTTGTATGCTGCTCCACTGATTCCTTCATTGGCGGGGGATCTTTATTTGGATCAGGTCTCTCACCCGGTGGTGACTGACGCTCAGAATGCGCGACTGCAGGCTCCTTTTACAGTCGAAGAGCTATCGTTGGTTCTTGGTAGTTCTCCGTTGCAAAAGGCGGCGGGGCCCGATGGCTTTCGCAACGAATTTTATAGACTTCTACTTGCGGACGTGGCTCCGGTTCTGGTTGATGTGTTTAACAGTGCGGTCCGCGATGGGGCTCTCCCGCCTTCTCTTCAGATTGCTCAGATTGTGGTTTTGCTTAAGCCTGGGAAGGACCCGTTAAGGGCCTCCTCGTATCGCCCCATTTCCCTGTTGAATGCTGAAGCTAAATTCTTTGCTAAATTGTTGGCCAACCGGTTGGCGGGGATCTTACCCTCACTGGTGGCGGATCCTCAAGTTGGGTTCGTCCAGGGTTGGTCGTCCACTCGCAATTTACGTACTATTCTTGCTTCTCTGGAATGGGTGGAGCGGGAGAAGGTTTCTTCTTTGTTGGTCAGTTTTGATGCCCATAAGGCCTTTGATAGGGTGTTGTGGGACTTTTTGCTTTGTACTCTTCAACATTATGGTATGGGTGGTTTCTTCAGTGATGCGGTGGCTGCGTTGTATCATAATCCGCAGGCCAGAGTGCTGGTTAATGGAGTTTCTTCGGCGGTGTTTCCAATTCAGCGGGGTACTAGACAGGGTTGCCCCTTGTCTCCTCTTCTTTTCGTGCTTACCTTAGATCCTTTAATTCGCGAGATTTCTGCTAATCCGGCGGTTCAGGGTGTTCATCTCGGCAGCCGAGAGTTTAAGATTTCGGCATTTGCGGACGATTTGTTGGTTCATTTGACCTCCCCGTGGGCTTCCTTTCCTGCTCTTATGTCGCTTTTTAAGGAGTATGGTGATTTTTCTGGCTTTCAACTGAATTATGATAAATCGTTGGCATTAGCTACTGCCGACGCGGTGCGATTGGAGTGGCCGGGGCAGTTTCCTTTACGGTGGGCGGATGGTGTGTTCAAATATTTGGGAGTGCAACTCACGAGCTGTGTGGGTCGGATATATCGTGCTAATGTAGATGCTTTGCTGGCCGCTACGGAGGGTTGTTTTCCACAGTGGATGTCTCTGCCTCTTTCTTTTTACGGTAGGGTTCACTTGTATAAGATGGTTATTTTTCCCCGCTGGTTGTATGTACTCCAGCTGCTGCCTCTTTGTCTTCGCCGTCGCGATCTTCAACGGCTTCATAGGCAGCTGACCCGGTTCCTCTGGCAAGGCAAGAAGTCTCAGATATCGATCGCTTATTTGTTCGGCTCAGGGAGGATCGGCGGTTTGGGACTCCCGGATATGAGCCTATATAATCTGGCTTGCTTGCTGCGCTTCTTGGGTGACTGGTGCCTACGGAGTGATGACTATCTTTTTCGGGACTTTGAAACGGCTCTTTTCTCTCCTTGGCACTTGTTTTCGTTGTCTCAGTTGCCTGTTCGTCTCTTGCCCCCCGCGATCCGATCCAGTTTTCTTCTTCGGTCGTGGCGCTTTTGCTGGAAGGCCTTGGTCGGGTTGCTGGGGGGGGACCATCAGGTTTCGGATCAGTTGTCTATACGGGGGAATCCACAGTTCCTGCCTGGCTTCGATAACCCTGTCTTTGTGCGATGGACTGGAGAGGGGTTGCTTCTTCTTGAGCATTTATTGGACGCGGAGGGTGCTATAAGACCTTGGGTAGATTTTCCCATGCTTCATTCCTTGGGTGTGGGAGGTCTGTTTGCGTATCAGCAAATTCATCATTATGTGAGGTCCTTGGCTCGCCCGGGCTTACGGTTTCGATTGGGTGACCAATTTCGTCTCTTTTTTGCCCAATTTTATGCTAGTGGCTTGACGGTGTCTGCGTTGCATGGGGCTTTGCGTAGTCTTACTCCTCCGAAGTCTTATGCGGCTTTGGAGTGCCACTGGGGGAGAGATTTGGGCATACCTGGTACATCCTTGAACTTTCCTTCCCTTATTAGTCATATCTCTTCTATTTCTATTAGTGCAGAACTGAGGGAATGCCAATTTCGAGTGGTATATCGAGCATATTTTTCCCAGGAGCGAGTCTACAAGGTTGGGGGCATTTCTTCTCCAATCTGCCCTAAGTGTACGTTGGGTTGCAACTCCTTTTTTCATGCATTTTGGGGATGCCCTCAAGTGAAAGTTTTTTGGAGAGCCGTACTCCGCTTCTTGGAGCGGCTTGTGGGTCACTCTATTCCGATGTCTCCGGTAGGCTTGCTTTTGGATAAATATGAATCTTTGCAAGTGCCTGCTCGGGGACATCGGTTGCTGATCCGGAAAGGTGCTGTTATAGGAAAGAAGATCATTCTTAGCGTTTGGACGCAAGCCATCGCACCTGCTTACTGGGCTTGGAGGAATCGATTTCATAATTTGATGCTCTTGGAGCAGCGCCATGCTCGTTTATCCGTCAGGCGGACGAAGATTTTCCTGCAGACCTGGGACCCCTATATTTCCTCACTTTCCCCTAGGGCCAGAAGTCTGGTATTAAACTCATTTCGATGATGATACCCTACGCTCTCTGCTGTTTCCCCGGGATGGTTGGTGGGAGTTTGGTTGAGTGTGACTGGAGGGTATGACTGGTTGGATGTCTGTGGAGTTAGTTGGATGGGAGGGGATTTCATTCTGTGGGTGGGTGGATGGGAATTGGTTGTCTGGTTTGCTGTGTGCTGAGCGGCATAAGAAAACAGCTTGCTCAGCATACTCCTTTCTTGCTGGTTTAGGTAATGGGCTGGGTATCATGGTGTGGGTTGGGGTGGGGGTTTGGGCTTAGGAGTGGGGAGGATTGGGGGGATTCATTGGGGGGTGAAAAATTGTTTGGTTGTACGTTTGGTATCTCGACCTTGTTGTACTGTTGTGTTGTATTATGTATTTACTGATAGTGCACCAATAAAACATGATTTATACTAAAATGAATAAAGAATTTATAAAAAAAGAATAGTTTAAATATTAGGTGTATTACATAATATTCAAAATATTATAGAATATGAATTTGTAATGAAATGTTGTATTTAAAGTGTTATATGAGAGTTAATCAAGTGTGTGTTTATCAGTTCATATGATTTTTATCTACTACACTTGTTGTACTATGCAAAAATGAATAAAGAATTCAAAAACAAAACAAAATGCTTATTGATAAACTCAGGTTGACCGGAAGTTTAGGTTTTGAATGTTAACAGTAGGATTTTCTATATGATTCCATGCTCTACTGGTAACCAACGTGCGTTGATCAGCAATGGGGTTACATGATCGTATTTTCTTGTATCTATAATAATAAAACCCTAGAGCGCGCATGCACTCTTGAAACTTCGTGATACCTGGCGCCATGCCTCCGTGCCGAATTCGATTTTCGAACACGGAGGCAGGCCAGAACACGGAGCAACTCCCCCCTCGCCGTCACTCACCTCCAGAGTGCCACCTCACTGCTGCCGCTGATTCGGAGGGAGGGGGCACAGATGCACCTGCCAGCATCTTCTTCTCACCCTCCTCCCTCTTGCCTGCTCACCCGCCCACTGTTGCTCCTCTCTCGAATGGGCCGGGGACCACGGGCAGGCGGCCCGCACACAGGAGGCTGCTGAAACGCACAAACCTTCCCCGGGGTGGGGGGGGGTGGAAGAATGGCAAGCGACGGCGCGGCGGTTTCAGGCGGATGTCGGTGGAGGGCAGAGTTGTCAGTGTCGGCTTCAGGCGGATGTTGGCGGAGGTAAGGGTTGCTGCTGGACATGGGAAGAGGTGCTGATGGACGGGGGGGGGGGGCAAAAAAAAGGAAGGGAGGCCTACTGCTGGATAGTGGGAGTAGAAAAGAGGTGCTGCTGGATAGGGGGAGCAGGAAAAGGAAGGGAGGCCTACTGCTGGACAGGGGGAACAGAAAAGAGGTACTGCTGGACAGGGGAAGAGGTGCTGATGGACGGGGGAGGGGTGGGGGGCAAAAAAAGGAAGGGAGGCCTACTGCTGGACAGGGAGAGTAGAAAAGAGGTGCTGATGGACAGGGGGGGGCAGAAAAAGGAAGGGAGGCCTACTGCTGGACAAGAGGAGCAGGAAAGAGGTGCTGCTGTACAGGGGGGAGTTAAAACAAAGGGAGAAGGGTTGCTGCTGGATAAGGGGAGCAGTGAAGGGGTGGTGGTGGACAGCCGAGGAAAAAGAAAGACAAAAAGAAAGAAATACAGAAATAGGCTAAGGAGAGAGAGAGAAAGAAATAAATACAGACACACACACACACACATATTCTAGCACCCATTAATGTAACGGGCTTAAAGACTAGTTAGTTATAATTTTAATAGAGGTATTCTGTACAATTTGTAAACGTTGTATTTCTTTTTGGGTAATTCCTTTATATAATGCGTTACAGTAATCAAGACATGAGATAACCAGTGAGTAGATTAGAATGTTTAGGGAAGATGAGTTTATTTTTTTTTTTAATTCTTTATTCATTTTAAATCATAAACAAGATGAGTTTAATAGTTTGGCGAGCGAACGAATCATACTTAAATGGTAGAAATACTTTTTTATGAGTGAGCTGATTTGATCATGATAAAGTTTACCGTTAAAGTTAACCCCCAATAGTTTAATAGTTGGTACTGTTTCTATTGGGGTAGAATTGAGTTTGATTGGACTGAACAATAATAACCCATCTTTAATGAGGAAGAGCATAGTTTTAGATTTACTATTATTTAAAGCTAACATATTAGTACTAAGCCAATTGCTAATTTTATCTAACTTCTGATTGATGATAATCTCATTAGGATTATCAAGATCAATGGGATGGATTAATTGTATGTCATCAGCAAAAGTGAACATAGTAAAACCAATGGACTGTCCTAATCTCAGTAATGGTGCCAAGAATATATTGAATAATAAAGGTAAAAGAATAGAACCTTGAGGGATGTCTTATTTGATAGGAAAGGTGTCAGATGTAGTGTTGTTAAATATAACTTTGGATGATCGATCTTTAAAAAAGGAGAAAAACCAGTCCAATACTTGATCTGTAATTCCAATTTCTTGAAGATGATGTAATAGAAGGTTTTGATCAATTGTATCAAATGCGGCTGATAAATCCAAAGAAATGAGAAGAACTGATTGGTAGTGATCGAGGTGATAAATGATATTTGTAGTCAGACCTATCAGTGAAAGCTCCGTTGAGTAGTGTTTAGGAAAGCCAGTTTGGTTAGGGTGGAGCACATTGGTTTTTTCAAAAAATTCTGAGATTTGGGTAAAAAATTACTTTTTCAGTGAGTTTGGCTAGGAATGGAATGTTACATATCGGTCAGTAATTGGATTTTTCTGATGTGCTAATTTTATGATCCTTGACTATGGGGTAAATTACTGCTTCTTTCCAGGATTTTGATTGAGACAGAAGGCATGCCGAGAAATAACTGGCAGGGTGGGATTCCAGAATCCAATCCAATCCTTAAATTTATATAACGAGTCATCCTCAAATTTGGGGTTCGACTCGGTTCACATTATATTATAAAAGGACAATAATAGGACATAGAAGAATCAGATCTATTTGCTCGCCATTATACTAGTTAAGATCAGTTTCATATTCATCTAAGGCTTGTTGGAAGAAATAGGTTTTCACTGATTTCCTGAATAGATGAAGAGAGACAAAAGATCTAATTTCGCAAGGGAATACATTCCAAATAGTCGCAAAGATATATGCAAAGGATCTCGAAATATATCCTATAGTTTTAACACCCTTAACAGAAAGGAAAAAAAGCTTAAGCATTTGGGACTGTCTTGATGTTACAGGTCATGAAGAATTCAGAGAAATAGTTACCAGTGGTGTGAAATCCCATGTATAATTTAAAATTATACTAGTGCGTTTGAATTTAATTCTGAAATGAACCGGCAACCAGTGGAGTGCTTTCAATATAGGGGAAAAGTGTTCAAATTTCTTCTTTCCAAACATCAATCTTGCCGCCGTGTTTTGGATTAATTGTAATCTCTTTAAATTACCCTTACTCAAATAGGCTTATAAAAAGAGTTGCAATAATCCAGTTGTGCCAATATTATCGCCTGCACAAATGTAGCAAAATAATGTTGGTAAAAGAAATGTTGAACCCTTCTCAACATATGAAGATTGAAGAAACATTTTTAAACTAAATTATTAACTTGAGTTTGTAGTGAAAGTGAAGAATCGAACATAAAGCCCAATATTTTAGAAGAAAATTCAATTGTCAATTGATCTCCAGACAACAGGGGTTTATGACCGAGCCACAGTAATTTAGCCTTTGCAGCATTAAGCTTCATCTGAACGGAGGTAGCCCAGTCTTGAAGTCTTAAAATACATGAATTAACATTAGATGTTAAATTAGTCAGTGCTGGGTCTACCTCCAGTAAGATGAAGATATCATCTGCATATGTGTAAATTGTTTCAAAGCTTGTTAACTTAAGTTTTTTTTAAAGTAGTCATATATATGTTAAAAAGAAGAGGGGGGACAAAGGGGATCTCTGCAGCACACCACAAATTGATTTCCATACAAAAGAAAAATTACCCTCAACATGAACCCTATAAGGTCTCATAGTTAGGAAATCTATAAACCAACTCAATACTTCATGGGCTAAGCCATGATAGCAGTTGTATCAAAATATCGTGATGAACTACATCAAAGGCTACTAAAAGGTCAAATTGTAGAAGTATTGCATGATTCTGTGAGAATATGCTTTGGATATTAGAAATTAAGGAAATCAATAAGGTTTCAGTGCTAAAGTTAGAATGAAATCCGTGTTGGTAAGACAATAGAATTAAAAATTTATCTAGATATGTTGAGTTGTTTGGCAACAATAGATTCAACTATCTTTGTATGTTTGCTATAGGTCGACAATGTGATGTAACAGTAGGGCCCAAATCTGGTCCTTTCAACAAAGGGATTAAGACACCTATCTACTGGAAAAGATATTAGCAAGGTAAGGACCTAATCTCTTTTTCTAGCGCAACAGCTGCATCATTCTGGACAGTAAGGATGTACAAAAGCAGTCCCAGAAATCTACGGCGGGACTTCTGAGCCAGCTCATAACATTGAGGACCCAAAGACGGTGTCCTCTTATGATGCCACGTCCACTCTGTAGAACTTGGAGAATGTGTGCAGAGTGGACCAGACCATTGCCTTACAAATCCCTCTGTGTGCAATCGCCCGAGTTTCCACCCACAAAAAGGCTACGATTCTTGTGGAATGCACTTTCAAGGAGACTTGAAAAAGCACAGTTACTTACCGTAACGGGTGTTATCCAGGGACAGCAGGCAGATATTCTTGACTGATGGATGACGGCACCGACGGAGCCCCGGTACGGACAATTTTAGAGTGATTGCACTCTAAGAACTTGGAAAGTTCTAGCAGGCCGCACGCGCGAGTGCCTTCCCGCCCGACGGAGGCGCGCGGTCCCCAGTTAGGATAAGCCAGATAAGAAGCCAATCCGGGGAGGTGGGAGGGACGCAAGAATATCTGCCTGCTGTCCCTGGATAACACCTGTTACGGTAAGTAACTGTGCTTTATCCCAGGACAAGCAGGCAGCATATTCTTGACTGATGGGTGACCTCCAAGCTAACAAAAAGAGGGATGGAGGGAAGGTTGGCCATTAGGAAAATAAATTTTGTAAAACAGATTGGCTGAAGTGTCCATCCCGTCTGGAGAATGCATCCAGACAATAGTGAGATGTAAAAGTATGAACTGAGGACCAAGTAGCAGCCTTGCAGATTTCCTCAATAGGAGTGGAACGGAGGAAAGCTACAGATGCTGCCATAGCTCGAACTCTATGGGCCGTGACAGAACCTTCCAGTGTCAGTCCGGACTGAGCATAACAGAATGAAATGCACGCTGCGAGCCAATTTGACAGCATACGCTTAGAAACAGGACGCCCCAATTTATTCGGATCAAAGGACAGAAGGAGTTGGGGTGATGATCTGTGGGGCTTAGTACGGTCTAAATAGTAAGCTAAAGCCCGCTTACAGTCCAAAGTATGTAGAGCCTGTTCTCCAGAATGAGAGTGAGGTTTCGGAAAGAAGACAGGCAGAACAATAGATTGGTTGAGATGGAATTCAGAGACAACCTTAGGGAGAAACTTTGGATGTGTACGCAGAACTACCTTGTCATGATGAAAGACTGTAAAAGGTGGATCAGCTACTAGTGCATGGAGCTCACTGACCCTCCTGGCAGAGGTGAGAGCAATAAGGAAGAGTATCTTCCAAGTGAGAAACTTGAAAGGAGCCGTAGCCAAAGGTTCAAATGGAGGCTTCATTAAGGCGGAAAGAACCAAATTGAGATCCCAGATCACAGGAGGGGGCTTAAGAGGTGGTTTCACATTGAAAAGACCCCGCATGAATCTGGACACCAAAGGATGAGCTGAGAGAAGTTTCCCATGAACTGGCTCATGAAAAGCAGCAATAGCACTGAGGTGAACTCTGATGGAAGTAGACTTGAGACCAGAGTCAGACAAAGAAAGAAGATAATCTAACAAGGTCTCCACTGCAAGGGAAGTGGGATCATGATGATGCAGAAGACACCAAGAAGAAAATCGTGTCCACTTCTGATGGTAACATTGCAGAGTGGCCGGTTTCCTGGAGGCATCCAGAATGGAACGAACGGGTTGAGACAAAAGAGTATCATGAGATGTCAGCCCGAGAGAAACCAAGCTGTCAGGTGCAGAGACTGAAGGTTGGGATGCAGAAGGGTCTCCTGATGTTGTGTAAGCAGAGAAGGAAACAGTGGAAGAAGAAAAGGCTCCCTGGAACTGAGTTGAAGTAGAAGGGAGAACCAATGTTGCCGGGGCCACCGTGGGGCAATCAGAATCATGGTGGCTTGTTCCCTCTTGAGCTTGAACAAGGTTCGTAACATGAGAGGTAGAGGAGGAAAAGCGTACAGGAACAGATTGGACCAATCAAGGAGAAATGCATCCGCTGCCAGACGGTGAGGAGAGTAGAGTCTGGAGCAGAATAGGGGCAGCTGATGATTGTGAGGAGCTGCAAAGAGGTCTATCTGAGGAGTGCCCCACTGAGCGAAGATGGACTGCAGAGTTAAAGGATCAAGTGTCCACTCGTGAGGCTGGAGAATTCTGCTGAGTTTGTCCGCTAAGGAATTCTGTTCTCCCTGAATGTAGATAGCTTTCAGGAACAATTGGTGAGCTGTGGCCCAATTCCAAATCCTCTGGGCTTCTTGGCATAAGAGGCATGAGCCTGTTCCACCCTGCTTGTTGATGTAGTACATCGCAACTTGATTGTCTGTGCATAGCAGGAGGACTTGAGGAAAGAGAAGATGTTGGAAGGCCTTGAGGGCATAAAACATCGCTCTGAGTTCCAGGAAATTGATGTGATGCTTCATTTCCTGGGCTGTCCAAAGGCCTTGAGTTTGGAACTCATTCAAATGAGCTCCCCATGCATAAGGAGAGGCGTCGGTGGTGATGACTAGTTGATGAGGAGGTTGATGGGTGTGACATAGAGATTGTAGAGTTTGAAGACGGTTGGACGGCAGGAACGCTCTCATGAGGACTGTGTCCAGCACCGCTCCAATGAATTGAAGTCTCTGAGTGGGGATGAGATGAGATTTGGGTAGATTGATCTCGAACCCCAAAAGTTGCAGAAACAGGATGGTCTGATTGGTGGCAAGGAGCACTGTCTGAGGGGAAGTGGCCTTGATTAACCAGTCGTCCAGGTAAGGAAAAACCTGAAGGTGGTGAGAGCGTAGAAAGGCAGCCACCACAATCAGACATTTGGTGAACACTCTTGGAGAGGAGGCAAGCCCGAAGGGCAGCACCTTGTATTGGTAATGACAGTGATTGATCATGAAGCGGAGGTACTGTCTGGAGGCCAGATTGACCGGTATGTGAGTGTATGCCTCTTTGAGATCGAGGGAGCATAGCCAGTCGCCTTGATTGAGAAGAGGGTAAAGAGTGGCCAGAGAAAGCATTCTGAATTTCTCTTTGACCAAGCATTTGTTGAGATCGCGAAGATCCAGAATGGGTCTGAGATCTCCTGTTTTTTTGGGAACTAGAAAGTAATGGGAGTAGAATCCCTGCCCCTTTTGATCTAGAGGAACTTCCTCTATGGCGTTCAGAAGGAGGAGGGATTGAACCTCCTGAAGAAGGAGGGAAGACTGAGGAGTGTTCAAAGCAGACTCTCTTGGCAGACTTTGGGCAGGAAGTGTCTGAAAGTTGAGAGAGTAGCCGTGGTGGATGATGTTGAGGACCCATTGATCCGAGGTGATGATCTCCCAACGGCTGAGGAAAAAAGAAAGACGGCCACCTATAGGTTGAGGTAGGTGGGCAGATGGTAGGTAGCTGGCTATGCCCTGGAGAACTAAGTCAAAAGGGCTGTGTGGATTTTTGCTGTGGAGGTGGCTTCGCAGGTTGCTGCTGTGGTGGCCTAGGGGTCTGTCGTTGTTGCTGACGTTGACGCCTAGGTTGTTGGGGAGCTGATGGCAAGGGACGAGCCACATAACGGCGTTGATAGGCCGACTGTTGTCTGAAAGGCCAAGCCGGTGGAGTCTTCTTCTTTGTTTTTAGCAGAGTATCCCATCGAGTCTCATGGGCGGAGAGCTTTTGGGTGGTAGAGTCCATGGATTCCCCAAAGAGTTCATCCCCCAGGCATGGTGCATTAGCCAACCGATCTTGATGGTTGACATCAAGCTCCGACACTCTGAGCCAAGCAAGGCGACACATAGCCACAGACATGGCCGTTGCTCTGGTGGTAAGTTCAAATGTGTCATAAATTGATCGAACCATAAACTTACGGAGTTGGAAGAGAGAGGACGAGCAGTGGTGAAAAGCCTGTCGTTTTCGTTCAGGAAGGTACTTTTCAAAGGAAGCCATGGTGGTAAGAAGATGCTTGAGATAGAAAGAGAAATGGAAAGCATAATTACCAGATCTGTTAGCTAGCATTGCATTCTGGTATAACCGTTTACCAAACTTGTCCATGGCTTTACCTTCCCTGCCAGGAGGGACAGAAGCGTATACACTAGCTCCGGCAGACTTTTTAAGCGTAGATTCCACAAGAAGAGATTCATGTGGAAGCTGCGGCTTATCAAATCCAGGGATAGGAATCACTTTATACAAAGAATCCAATTTACGAGGAGCTCCTGGGATGGTCAAAGGAGTCTCCAGATTCTTATAAAAGGTTTCCCTCAAGATATCATGGAGGGGAAGTTGGAGAAATTCCTTTGGAGGCTGGTCAAAATCCAGTGCATCAAGGAAGGCTTTGGATTTTTTAGACTCAGCCTCCAAAGGAATAGAAAGAGATTCACACATGTCTTTCAGAAAGGAAGTGAAAGATGTAGAATCTTGTTTGGAGGATGGATCAGGGGCAGCAGGATCATCCTCATCCGAGGAACACTCACCCTCAGAAAGAAAAGGCTCTTCGGAGTCACCCCACAGATCAGGGTCAAGTTTCAAGTTTCAAGTTTCAAGTTTATTATTTATTTGTTTAATCGCCTTTTCAATATTCAAGGTGATTTACACATTAATAAAGTTACAAAATAAAATAAATTTAAAATAATTAAAAACTCACAAGACTAGACGATAACTAAACAAACTGGAAACAAAAGGAAGGTAGGGGAAGAAGTTACAATATAATTGAGTAAAGTGGGGAACCAAATAAGGAAAACACAGAAAGGATGGGATAAGAATAGTTGAATATGTGAAGATAAAAGAAATAGAAACAAATAAAATTGGATGATGTTAAAAAGAAAACTATAAATCAGATAATATATGCATCGTTAAATAAAAAAGTTTTCAGTTTGATTTTAAATTTGTCTAAATTAAGTTCTTCACGTAAATAGATGGGAAGAGAATTCCAAGTTTGGGGAGCCGTTACTGAGAAAATATACTGACGGCGCGTGTTTATTATTTTTAATGATGGAATCATTAATAAGTGCTGTTGGTCTGATCTTAGGGTTCTGTTGGAGGAATAAGGAATTAATAGTTTATGAATGAAGGCCGGAGTTTTAAACAGAAGAGATTTAAATGTGAGCAGACAAAGTTTGTAAGTTATTCTGTGAGCTACTGGAAGCCAGTGAGCTTCCTTAAGAAGAGGAGTTATATGGTCGAATTTTTTAGCTTTTGTGATAAGTCGGATGGCTGTATTCTGAATAATCTGAAGACGTCTGATTTCTTTTTGTGTTATACCAATAAATAAAGCGTTGCAGTAATCTAATTTTGAAATTACAAGAGAGTGGATAAGAATTTTCAAAGAGTCATTATTAAATAGCTGGGAGATAGAGCGTATCTGTCTCAGTCTAAAAAAAGAAGACTTAATAACACTGCTGATATGATCGTGAAAAGTAAGTTTATGGTCCAGAATTACACCAAGAATTTTGATATGGGAGCTACGGTCTCGAGACTCCGGAGTGGAGGGTTCCAGGTGTCGGGATTTGCGTGCCGACTTACCCGACCTCATAGACACAGTACCAGGAGATGTTACAGGCTGCATCGGTGCCGAAGTCTGAACAGCTTGGTGTTGAGCTCTCGGTTCCGGTGCGAGGACTGGCATAGAGACCGATGAAGCGGAGTGGACCGGTACCGACAAAGTGGACGCAGACAATAGAGGCTGCTCCACTGCCGGTACCGGTGGCTCAGACCGGACCGGGACTGGAAGGCTCGGTGCCAAGAGAGCAGGAAGGAGCTGTTGTAACTGCTCCTTGAGCTGCACCTGCAGGACAGCTGCAATGCGCTCGTCCAGGGAAGGCACCGGTACCGCCTTTTTCTTCTGCGGTACCTGCGGTGCCGCTCGACGCCCCGAGAATGAGGAGCCCGAGGTCGAGGGACTCACCTCAATAGGGGCGGAGCGCTTCCGCGGGCGCCTCGCGGTCGGCAGGACTGGGCTCGCTGCTATCGAGACCGGAGGACGCTCCAGCAGGGACGGCTTCTTAGCCGGCTTACCTGGGTGTTGCGACGCCGGCGCGGTGTCGAGGAAGTGGGTGCCGACTGAGGTGGGGCTGATGCCGTTGTCGATGTCGCAGGGTCAGACATATCGGCACCGAAAAGCAACCGTTGTTGAATTTGACGGTTTTTTAATGTACGTTTTTTCAAAGTGGCACAGCGGGTGCAGGTGGAAGCCTGATGCTCTGGACCCAGGCACTGTAAGCACCAGTTGTGCGGGTCTGTAAGAGATATAGGCCGTGCACACCGCTGGCACTTTTTAAACCCTGGCTGGGGGGGCATGAAAGTAAAAACGGCTTCTGCCAAATCGAAGGCCGAGGCCTCGATGGTGGCAGCAGGCCCCGCCGGGGCAAAACCGACGAAGAAAAGAAAAAAGAAAGAAACTCTTTTTTTTTTTTTAATAAGAAAATAATAAAAGAAAAAGAGGAAATACAATTTCCGAAAAGATTTCGCGAGCGGGAAGGCGTCAGGAAAAAATCTTTTCAACAGCCGTTGAAAAGTGCGTCTTCTTAGCTCTGCGGAAACTAAGAAACTGGGGACCGCGCGCCTCCGTCGGGCGGGAAGGCACTCGCGCGTGCGCGGTGCGGCCTGCTAGAACTTTCCAAGTTCTTAGAGTGCAATCACTCTAAAATTGTCCATACCGGGGCTCCGTCGGTGCCGTCACCCATCAGTCAAGAATATGCTGCCTGCTTGTCCTGGGATAAGGTAAATTTAGATATCGGTCTACTGCACTAATAGTAGCATAGTGGTTAGGAGTTACAGCCTCAGCACCCTGAGGTTGTGGGTTCAAATCCTGCGCTACTCCTTGTGACCCTGGGCAAGTCATTCAATCGTCCATTGCCCCAGGTACATTAGAAAGACTGTTAACCCACCGGGAAAGATAGGGAAAATTATTGAGTACCTGATTGTAAACTGTCTAAAAATCTTCTTTTTTTTTTTTTTTAAATAAATCTTTATTCATTTTTATCTCTTACAACAAGTGTATCAATAAATTGACAATTGAAATTTAAATACATCACTTGAACTTGTCTAAAAAATCTTGATAGGCAGTATATAAATACCTAAATCTAGCCTGACTGGTGAGCACAAATATCATGTTTCCCTCAAAATAAGACCTACCTCGAAAATAAGCCCTAGCGTGATTTTCGGGGTAGGTCTTATTATAAGCTCTACCCCCCAAATAAGCCCAAATTATATCGATCCCAGAAGCCTAACCCAAATGTTCCTGGATTCACCGGCAGCAGCACTTTCCCCCGCCGCACAGCTGAACCCCCGCCGATCCTCCCATCTTTCCATCTCTCCCTCCCATCCAAACCCCGCCAACCCTCCCACCGCAGAGACCGTAATACCTCCTAACACCCAAATGTTTCTAGATTCGCCAGCAGCAGCAGCACTTCCCCCCACCCCTGCCGTGCAGCTGAACCCCTGCTGACTCTCCCATCTTTCCATCTCTCCCTCCCATCCGAACCCCGCCGACCCTCCCACCGTAGAGACCGACACACCTCCTAACAGCAGCATCGGCAGCATTTTAAACAGGCTGCATCGCGGTCTTCTCTCACTGGGTCCTACCCTCTGCCGCATCACTGATGATGTCATCAGCGACATGGCACAGGGAAGGCCCCAGTAGAAGAAAGCCGCGAAGCAGCCTGTTTAAAATGTTGTCGATGCTCCTTTATAAATATGCTCCGATCAGATTCCCCTTTTGTGGTTACATTTACGTGCACTGCTATAGAACTGCCCTCATAATGCACAAATCTTGTAAACTAGTGGTTCTTAAATCTGTTCTGAGGGACCCCCAGCAAGTTGAGTTTTCAAGATATCCTTAATGAATATGTATGAGCAAGATTTGCATGCCTACTACTTATTTTATAGGCACATCTCGCTCATGCATATTCATTAGAGATATCTTGAAAACCCAACTGGCTGGAGTCCCCCAGAACAAAACAGGACAGGTTTAAGAACCACTGTTGTAAGTAATTTTCAAAAAGTAGTTATAAGAGACAGTGGGACAGAAAAGTATATACATACAACAGCACAGGCTATGCAGGATAACCTCAATATTTTTGGCTCTCCTCAACCTATCCATTCAGGATAGTTCTTTATTTTAAAACCCTGTCTGGAGACAAAAGTTTCAATCAAGATATGGCACCAGTTGAACTAAAAGAAGTACTTACATAATGAAGCACCTGTAATTGAAGGGATTAAGGCTCTTGTTATTAGGTAATTCTCATTACGCAAAAGCAGTTTGAAATTCTTACCCATATTCCTTCAGGATCTGAGGTCTTGGCCCATTCATGACGGCCTCTGGAGGATGTGGTATATGTTGCTGCTGCATTCTGTTAAGACTATTTTGACGACTTCCTGCACCTGGGAGTCGGTAACCATGTTCCTGCATCTGGGTAGCCATTATTAAGTCCTTGTTTTCTGCTAAATGTGGGACTGGAGCAATCATCTGTTGGGCAGGGTGATTGGGGCTGCCAGGATACGAGTGATCTCCTATATCTGACACATAAGACCTGTCACATAAAGAAAACAAATATTGGCAGATCATACAAAAAATTTACTGAAGATCTGACTAGAGAATGACACAGAGACAAAATTTTCTTCATCCCCACGGGAACTCATTTTCCCGTCACTGCCCCATTCCTGCAGGCTCCATCCTCAACTGCACAAGCCTCAAACACTTTAAAATCATAAGTGTTCAAGGCTTGTGCGGTTAAGAGCTTACAGGAATGGGGCAGAGAAAGGGACAGCGACAAAACTTGCGGGGACAGGACAGGAAAATTGAATTCCTGCGGGGACGGAGACAAATTTGTCCCCGTGTCATTCTTTAGATCTGACTGATAAATTGAGTTATCATATGATCAGTGAAAAATGTTTAATGAAATTCATTCATAAACCAATACCCAGGTTCTTTTTCAAATCTGTAAAAGGTGAGAACCAGAGCACTGGCATGCTTAATGCTTTCTATGTTGCTTGAATGCACTTTGAATATATTTCATTTTGAAAGAACAAATTTACAAACACAAGATATCCCCCCGCCAAATCAGTGCATTTGGTTTTGAATTGGATACATAGCTCAAGGATATGTAGAATCTAAATAAGCCTCCTTGAGCTATAAAAATAAAGTCTGCTGAGAGTATCAGTTCATAGTCTACCTGTTGAACATCACTCTTTCCTCATGTACCTCAATTTAACTCCGGACCTGATCATTCACAAAATGAAATAGAAATGGAACCCTTCCCTCCCCAAATTCATGAAGCCCACAAATCCCGCTGGAGGATGCATGGATTCTCAAGCCCCAGACATCTTCCGTAGAAACAGTTAAAAATGATCTTGATCTATGTTCCTGCTCAGAAACTAAGAACGAGTGGAAGACATGCAAAAGGAACCCTGCATAGTTAGGAAGGGATACTTTTCAGACTTCAGCAGCAGTTGGCAGGCAGATAGACGTATCAAGGAATGGCAACTTGAAAGCCTTCAAAGATAATATAAATAATCTATGCGCTCCTGTGCTGCAGGCCAGCAGTAGAGTACCCTGCAGCAGGAGGTCTTAATTAGTGGTAATGCAGTGAACAGTCATTGTTACTGTTAATTTAGAGAAAGAATACAGTAAAAAGTTACACTGACACTATCCGATTGCAAAAGAACAGTACTCTGCACTATTACCACCATATTTCATGTAACTTTAAAAAGTGTACCTTGCACTTAATATCATAATATGCTAGCTAGGCAAATTACATATTATAAAAACTAACAGTGAATTAGGCCATAAAGATGAAGACTGTACAAAAACCTGCCTATTGTCTGGGGACAGAGATCCCTCGGATGAGGCCCCATGATATGGAGATGGTGAGAACCTGTTATCTGGCCTGAATTCCTTATCATAGGCCATCATGTTCCACTCCAGCCGCCGGTTTCGTGCCTTCCTTACTTTCTTCACTTCACGAGTCGCATCTTCCACCAGTCTCTGCTCCTAAAGATAGACCACCCAAAGGGTATACATCTTTAACACCACATACAAGGACAGCTGACAAACTAGAGCCTTTCCAGAAAATTATGTGCACCATAATATGCTCTTATAGCAGGGTTTCCTCCACAAGGTCTGATAAGGAAGAATGAAGAGGTAACAACTCTGAACTGCTGCTTTTTATGCCACCACCTAACAACCAAACTTTGTTCAGAGCAGCTTTCTGCTCAGGAAAATCTGAAGATCTTCCATTTAAACCACCTCAACCTTTCGTTCCTCTTTCATTGCTCTACCCCATCTTGTGCTTCTTTACCTTTTGCCTCCGTTTTTCCTTTCTCTTATCTTCAGTTGCCTGCAGCATCTTCTCTTTCCATAGACTGAAGAAATATGAAGGATCTGTGTAGAATTTCAGGCCATCTTTCCTGTCATCTCTATAAAGATAGAAACAGTGCAACATATTTTCACAAAAAATATCCACGAAATGAAGTTTACAGCCATCTCATAATCCAAAGGCACAGACCACCCACACAATCAAATATTTAGAAACAGCAACACTGATGACACAAAAAAAAATTGTATAAACTGGAATAACTGGGCATACTTTAAAGACAGGAGTGTCAAATTCAATCACATAAGGGGCTGAAATCTAAAACACAGGCTAAGTCATGGGCCAAATTTTTTATTAAGATACTTAATCTTGGTAGAAGTATAGATCCTTCCTCACCCTTACATTTGCCTTCTGGTTTTATATTTGCGGTATACTAAATAAATTGAACTCGAACCCTGAGACACCATTCCAGCAATCCACCAGGTTATTTTCACCTCATAGATGTTATAATACTTAATCCCAACTTTATTCAAATAGTCATTCAGGGCATAGGCAGAGAACGCTTTTTTATTTGGGGGTGGGAGAGGCGAAAGCTCCGCCCCAGACTCTGCCTCCATAATAGTACTAATTGTAATACCATTTTTTCCATTCATTTTTCATACATACACACAATATAATCTTATTAACAACACATAATAGTTAACCACATAATAGTTAACCACAAAATTAAACTACACAAAGCACACTGTATGCTTCTCAACATTCATGCTTACCAGAACATAGATAACCCCTATGTAAATATGGGACCACAAACAAAAGTACTAATATATACAAACAAATCTCTAAGATGCAAGACTCTGCATGCAGTACAACCCCAGAGAAATAGAAACAAATGCATTTCTTCCTGAACAGTGGAAAATAGCAGATATAAATTCTCAAAACTGAAACAATTCAATCACTAAATTGAAAATAAAATCATTTCCTCTACAAATTCAAGTTAAATTTATTTAATATACCGCAAATATAAAACCAGAAGGCAAATCTATGAGGTTTACAATAAAAAGTTAAAATTAAAAAAAAAAAAAAAAAAAAAAAATTGTCTGGTGATTTTGTTTTTCAAACCATCTTTTCCCAGCCTCTGGCAGTACTTCCTTCTGTCTGTGCTCTTAACTGTGTATCCAAGGCCACCTTATCCATTTGCTGTCTTTCTCTCCTTCACTTTTGCTACTCTCACATATTTCCTGGTTGTGGCGTTTAAGACAGAATGCCAACTGTATCTAGCTTATATTAATAGTGTATCTAATGAACTGGGAAAAAATATATAATTCCATTGAATTACAAGTTAGAATTCATAATATTGTGGTATACCTTGAGTATACCTATGTTTTTATTCTAAACAGTGTGATTTTGTGTTGAATCTGCTAAAGTGGAACTAGGATTCTGTATGTGTAAGTGCTTGAGAATTCTGGGAATTGTAGTGCAGTATTTCTTTAACAAGAAATTGCTTGAAGATATATTTCTCTTTTATTATTTAAGTCTCAATAATAAAATAACTGGAATAGATTTAATGTAGTCATTATGATTTTCTTCTTTCCCAAATAGTAATAATAAATGTTTTGTGAAGGACAATTCAATGTGCCACGTTCCGAAATGAAAGTAACCTGCTTTCACTTCCTCTTTCTTCTGGCGCAGATAAAAATTAATACCCTAGCTGAATATGCTTCCTTGAATGTTTTGAAGAGAGAGCAGTGACATACTACACTGTTAACCCATAGTATGCTGTTAGTTTCTTATCAGAGCTTGTCTGTGCCAGCCTATTTTAATCAACAGGCATTAGTCCGTTTTGCTTTCATTTAAGGGAGTAAAGTGTGTTTTATAAAAAAAATAACAATTAAACAATCCTGAAAGCTCTCTCAACATATCACCTCTACTGACACCCTTGTTTTATGCTATGCTATGATCCCCATGGGACATTAGATAGATTATAAGCCCCTCAGGACAGACAGGGAAAAGATTGAGAAGCCAAATAAATATAATCTGTCCCGAGTCTCCTTAGGAAATCGGTATAGAAAATGAGACAGCTTAGATTAGTAAAGTTATGTTTTAAAAACATTATATTTGTTATCTTTAGTACACTTGTCACTGTAGCACCAACTTGCTTAGGTTTTAGAGAAAAAACAAATTACTCAGCCAATATATTAGAGCGTAGCCTATTTAAATTTCAGCATACAAGATTACCTTTTATGTTCTCTCCTTGCATTTTCAATAATATACATATTCTGTTACCGATGTTACTTAATGTATTTACTGCTGAAACAAATTAAATAACAGTTACAAATGTCCCCTCTTTATTGGTTAAGGATTGCTCCTTAAAGACATCTGTAGCATTAAACAAAACTGTTTGCTAAATGCAACTAATTTCAAAGCTTTAGGTGTTATTTCCAGTTTTATAGCTATATTGCTATTAACAATTTACCTGCACAGTTATGGACTGAAGCTAATTACTAGAAGTCTTATTCGAGGAATCATCTGTTTAATTTTTATTTTTTTTCTAAATTTTCACATTATTTAACAAGCATATCATCTTGTACAGAAAGTGCAATTAAGAAAACATAATACAGTACAACCTTGGATTGCGAGTAACTTGGTTTGCAAGTGTTTTGCAAGACAAGCAAAACATTTGATTAAATTTTAATTTGAAATACAAGCAATGTCTTGCAATATAAGTACATGCAGTATACACGTGCCACATCATCACAACTGAGCCGATGGTTCTTTTCTCTCTGACACTGCTGGAGTGTAGTGACTGTTTTAAATGAGCGAGGTCTTGCAATACAAGTACCTATAGTATTTTGTATTAAAGTTTTGGGGTTGTGGAACGAATCGTCTGAGTTTCCATTATTTCCTAAGGGGAAATTTGCTTTGATGTATGAGTGCTTTGGATTACAAGCATGCTTCTGGAACAAATTATGCTTGCACACCAAGGTTTTACTGTATTACTTTTAATCCTGAAAATAAACCCAAACTTAAAAGAAATATATTCCTCAACTTAATCGCATACTAGTCCTCAAAAATGGATCCAAGGCTTAAGAATTAGGAGCGAATAATAATACAATTTAAAAATTAAATCAAATCACATTATCTGTTGCAAAAGAGAGATTAAATTATTACTTAGATGCAGATATTTCTTCTTTTTCAAGGCGCTTCATAGAAAGGAAAGCTGTCAAGTGAGCCGGTTCAAAAAAAGATATATTTTAATTTAATTTAATTTTATTTTATTTCTTATATACCACTATACCTTTAGGTTCGAAGCAGTTTACAGAAAATATACATTAAGTATACAATAAAAATAAGATAAGTAAAGATAGGTACTTAGAAATTCCCTTACTGTCCCGAAGGCTCACAATCTAGCTAAAGTACCTTGGAAAAACAATTAATGAATAGTAAAGATGTAAAAATAAAGACAGAGATAAAAACAAGATTTGAAACATCCCAACAAGAATACATTGATCTCTCTAAGGCCACACTCTTTTTAAAGCAAAATGTATATCCCAACAATAATATAGTGGATAAACTAAATTAAATTAAAATTTTTTGAATTAGAAATAAAATATGGAAATATAAAAGAAAATATATGGACTTTGGAAGTGTGGAAAAAGGTATAGAGAGGGAATATGAATAGAAGGAGAAACCGTTAAACAATGGAATTCTAAGGAAATTTGAATGAAGAAATAAAACAAATAGGTAAAAAAACAATATGATAAAAGATATGGTAAACATGATGGTATAAGAAACAGGAGGGTCTCAATTTTGCTTCAGTCAGATCATCATTACCACCATCCTTAGCACATTAGCCGTTTCAGCTGAGCAACCGCCATCATCATCCTCTGCACACCAACCACAGGTCACCTCCCCCGATGCAAAAAGAAACATCCTTCGATCTCCAGGTCACCGGCCATTGCGCTGAACAGCTCAGCTTCTTCACAGTTCCTGCCGACTCCATTCCTCCGCTCCTTGGTCCGGATTGTACATCTTTCTGCCAGCCCTCGCTCTTGCTGACACCGCCCCTCACAACACCACTCCCATGATGGTGAGATATTGGACATGGCGAGACTTCAGACATGACGAAATTACTCTGCGGACCTCCCATCCTGCCAATGCCACTCTACCATCAGGAAATCTGGAGCTGTATCCTTGCCGGTATTGGTGTTCACGCTGAGTACCTCAAATATGGCGCCTCCAGGACTCGATAGCCACCGCATCCCGATGTCTCAGCCACCCTCCACCGACATCAGCGCCGCTCCCCTCCTGACTCTTCACCACCAGTTTCACTTGCTATGGCTCAGCCGCCAGGCACAGCTCAGACCTGCCAGAGGTGCAAGGAACATCAGGTAGGAAGGAGGCCTTTCGACTATCTGATTGTTCCAATAAGGCTGTAACATCCAGAGAACTTTCCTGTGGTTTCCCGTCATTATTTTTCTTTTGAGAATCCTGATTCTTTGCAGGTTAATAATACACTCTTGACAATGGTGGTAAAGAGTTCTCAGGTATTTTAAGAATTTCTGGAAAGTAACGATTTATCATGTCTCTTGGAGAAACTGATGAAACCTTTGGGAAATTAATTAAACGCAAATTGTTAATACGACTTATTTTCAAGTGTTTCCAATTTTCTCCTTATAATTAGATTATTTTTTACAAGTAGGTCTTGGTTACTTTTAGTCATTTTTAAATCCTTTCTTCCTGAATTTCAGTCTTCATTAATACAATGTCTTGTTTCAAAATATTAATTTCTTCTTTCTGTATTTTTAATTCCTTCTCTAAGATCTTTATTTGGGGATTAAGGGAATTTCCCAAAGTAGAAACTAGATCCCAAAGCGAATCTAGAGTGACTTCTGGGGGTTTAACAGGAGCAAATGAAATTATTAGTGCAACACTAGATTGCTCAGTTGAACTGTTTACCATCGGCAGATGTTGTTGTGAAGGAAACGGCCTCATGATTTCAACCCAACCACTTTTCTGATCCAGAGGTGGAGGTTTCTGAATTGAAGGATGCTAAGTGGAACATGAGACCATGACATGAGCTGAAAATCTGGAGTTAACCACATCTGCACTGATCCCAGCTTTCTTGGGAGGGCATGGCAACATTCTAGCTTGAAGTGAAGAATTTTGTTAACTTATCCCCTTAGGTACGGTAAGCTCATGATAGTATGAAGCCATAAAGTATTTTCAATGTACAAAAGTATAAGAATAAGGTTCACGAGGATAGGATGTTTTGATTAAATAACTATTTTACCATTCAAATATAATTAGATATTATATCTATTTTTCCCATGCGATTTACGATTGCAGAATTGAGGCCTTGCCCACTTATGATATTTTGCTTTATTAACGTATGCTATAATTTTGATCTAAATTATTTTATGCTTATAATGTGATGTCATTACCAGACTAGGACAATGATAGATAGTAACTATGCAACTATAGCCAATTAATTAATCAATTATGATGTCAAGATACCTGCCAATCATATTAGCTTAGCAACATTTTAATGAATTTGTAAAGGATAAAATTGCTTGTAAAAGAGGAACTTAGTTAGAGCAGACTCAGAGCTCTCAGACAAGAATGCATCTGAGGGTGTTGTTTCAGCTCCCACAATTGCTATGTATTTTTTTATGCATTTCATATAAGCTGCCTTTGTTTTATTATTCATTAAACTTAAATAATTATATGAAACAGCAACTGTGTTGGCATCGAGGTCATTTCGTGAAGGGCTAAGCAGCCGGCCTTTGTTATTATTCATTAAACTTAAATAATTATATGAAACAGCAACTGTGTTGGCGTCGCAGTCATTTCGTAAAGGGCTAAGCAGCCAGCCTTTCACTTCTCCCCTATTCTCATCTATCCATAAGAAAATTTCTTATCTCTTCCCTGCCTCACCCATTTGCTGTGCACCATCTCCTCCCTTTGTTTCCCTTCCCCTCCCCATCTCTGTGCACCATCTCCTCTCTCTCCCATGGTCAAACAACTCTGTCTTCCCCCTTCATATGGTCTGGCATCTTTCTCCTCTCTTTCCCATAGCCTTGAATCTATCTCCTCTCCCATGGTCTGGCATCACTCTTTCCTTCTCTCCCTCTTCCCGAGGTCTAACTTCTCTCTCCTTCTCTCCTCTCTGTGGTCTGGCCTCTCTCTTGCTCCCCTCATTTCCCTTCCATTCCGTGGTCTGACATCTCTCTCTTCCCTCCTTCTAACACCCTTCTCCGGAATCCCAGTGTAACATTTCTCCATCCCTCTTCTCCACCACTATTATGTTCAACAATTCTCCCACTTTCTGCTATTCCAAAAGCAAAAATACCAACCATGTAGATCCTCCTTCACTTATCGGTAATAGGCCTTAACTGGATTTTGCTCCATTAATAATAAGTGTGACTAATGCAGACAAATGATTGGATTCACCCTTAATAAAAACATGCTCTAGAAAAAAGCAATTCTATTCTTAAATAAAGAGGTGCTCCTTGGATGCAGCATCCTCGCAGTCTGCCATTTCCTTCCAGCCCTGAGACTGTGGCCAATAGCAGTTGTTCACCAGGTTATCTTTCCAATGCCTTTGCATGGGAGAATTGCTGTTGGCAACCAGAGCTTCTATGTGACTCACCTGTATGGTGTTAGGATGTTAAGCGGAGGTGGTTTGTCACAGCGCTGGTACATTTCCATCACAGGATTTGGGATAGAATTTCGGGAAACCACCTGCTGATTCTGGATAGTTGAACTCTTGAAGGCTTTCCTCATGTTGATATCCTGCAGGGAAACTATCAGCACAGAAGAGAAACATTGAACAACAATGGATCAGAGTCTGCTGACATTCTAACGGCATATACAAAATTTAATATGGAAATTTATATACTTTACCCACCAAGCAGTTCAAGATGGATTACAAAAAAAATCTCACACACATACACACTTCAAAAATCATCAGTTAAAGCTAAAATTGCTAAATTAATATAAGAGGGTGAATTAAAAATGAAAGGCAATTGTTAAATTACATGAAAACCGGAATAGAGCTAGCGAAATGCAACATATGTACTTATACATTGCCTGTTGGAAAGTTCGTCCACGCTCAGTGAAATGCTCGGCCTCAGTCATGTGGCAGCCACAAGGTCAGAAACATGGACACTCCATTGCAAGATTGTACCATCAAAGAACATCGTGCAGTAGTGCACTCTCTTTGGACAGAGGGAGTGAAGACTGTGGAAATTCACCATCAGATATTGATTCAGTATGGATATAGTACCATGAATCAATAAAAGGTTTATGAGTGAAAAAAAGGTTTAAAGCAGGAAGAACAGGTGTAACTAATGAAGGTCGTTCTGGTTGCCCATTAACCATGCACACAGAGCACATTGGCAGGGCGGATGCCTTGATTAGAGAAGACCGACGGATAACGATGTCTCAAGTGGCTACAAATTGGGATATCAGCTATGGATCTGCATTTGCCATAATGCATGACGACTTGGGACACAGGAAAGTCTGCACATGATGGGTTCCCAAACAGCTTACTGCATACGCAACAGCCTGTAGAGGTTGTGACCCAATTCCTGAGACGGTATGAAGAAGATCCGAGTACTCTGGAGAGAACTGTCACCGGCGGCAAGACATGGGTGCATCATTGCAATTTGGAGAGTAAAAGAGAAAGCATGAAAAAGTAAAGGAAACGGTGCTCACCTGGTTTCAGGAGCAGCCGACAAACTACTTCTCTGCAGGAATGCAGAAGCTAGTTGAACGATACAATAAATGTATCATCTTGCATGGGAACTCTGTGGAAAAGTGATATGTTCAATTGCTCACAGTTACGTCTATTAAAGCCGTTAAATGTATTTTGCCTTTACTTTTTGATTTACTCTCGTAATTAAGACAGGTATTCAATATTAATATAGGAACCTGACTAGTTAATATAAAAAAAATTGTTCTTATGTGCTCAGCCATATAGATATTTCCTAAAAGGATAAAGATGTTGATTTTCATAAGTATTTCAGGGGATTATTCTAAAAAAGGGACAGCATATTAGCAAAGAAGCTTACCTGTAACAGGGGTTCTCTGTATACAGCAGGAGAATGCAGCCACACTTGCTGGTGAAGTCCTCTGACTGAGCCTGAGTTACAGTGCTCTCCCCTAGCTATAGTAAGCTTTTGAGCTTACTGGACAAGTACAGGAATCCTGCCTTCAGAGTTCCTCTCCATGCCTTGTCAGTTTTGTCTGTAGCAAAGAAAGGAGTCTTGTTCTGTGGGGAAGGCAAATGGGCAAGTGTGGTTGCATTCCCCTGCCATCTATGGAGAGCCTCCATTACAGGTAAGCAACTTTGCTTTCTCTGGAGATAGGCAAGGGAGATGCAGGCCCACTTGCCTGTGAGTCTCTCTCTCTCTCTCTTTCATCATTTCTATAGCGCTACTAGACTTTACACATTCTTTGCCGTTACTTCTGACCCTGGTGGGCTCACATTTTAATTTTTATGCCTGGGCCATGGAAAGTATGTGACTTGCCCAAGGTAGCAAAGAGCCGTAGAGGGACTTACTATTACTAATAATCATTTCTATAGCACTACTAGACATATGCAGCGCTGTACATCAAAACACAGAAGAATCCTTGCTCAAAAGAGCTTACAGTCTAGTCAACACAGACAGACTGGACAAGAAGAAAGTGAAGATACTGGAGATGATACTCCAGTTTGAAAGGTATCCTTAAGAAAATGCATTGAAAAAGTGTGCATGGTTTCAACTCTTTTTTAAATTGGGGAGGGGGGGAAGAGTGCAAAAACGAATGTAGCCCAGAAGCTTGCTCCAAATTATTGGTCCAACTATAGAAAATGCACATGCAGATGTTTCAACATTCAGATCTGGGTCAGACACATATTTACTGAGTTATACAAGTAAATAGAGAAATATTAAATTATTCTTTTAAACTATAATCAAGCAGAAATCCAGAAAGTTATACATCCAGGAAACTCATACATGTGATGTGCAAACTGAATGGGCTGAATCAAGATTTTGCTTTCATTTATCCTAACAAAGTCATCTATTTATGTCTGAAAATATGAACTGCATTATAACCTACCCGACCCCATAACATATTCCACATTAATTAACCCATCTCAGGCACAATGTTCACTGTAATGCAGTACTCAATCCATTTGTCTACCCCTTAAATTTCAAGCAGCCGTATAGACGTACTGCCATTGAAAAACACATCAAAACCAGATTACGTACTCGAGCAATATCTACATCTCAACAAGGTAACTGAGAAACTCAAAAGTACTCCAAATAAATGTTTCCTGCACTTCGGAGCACACGCTTCACATGACCTACTTTGAAAATATGATTTCTTTCTAATGTCTGTTTATACAGTATAGTTTCTTGCTGTGCTGATTTATTTTCATTTGTCTGTATCTGAATGTATAATCATGGCAAAGAGCCCGAGAATGGCCACATTAAAAGCTATTCCAGTCAGCTGCTAACTTCTTTAAGTTTCTCAAAGACATCAGAGGTTTTACTGCACACCCACTAGTGGTAACAGGATCTTTTGTATATCAGTGAGGTGCCGCCATCCATACTGAGATAAGAACCTGTGAGTGGCTGAATCTGTGGGGTTTGTGCACAGGTGTATTAATATTGTTTCTATGGGTCAGCCTCTAATACTGTACTAGTCCCTCATGCACAAACAAGTTGGTTTCCTTACCCAGACTCCTTCAGAGGACACTTTCCTTTCTACTTTCTCCAGCTGTGCGTGCTGCTGAAAAGATAGAAGCACTCAAGCACTGAAGTATAGAAGCACTAATGCACTAAAGCACTTTATATAAAACATAACGGTCTGAGGAGGAGACTAGTGCCACATAGTATTTGGCCACTCAAACCAATTGGCTAATACTGGCACTTCTGAAGACCAATGAATGAATATGTTATGAAGTACTGTTTGTGAAGAACACGAGTGATAGCATAACAGTACAAAGGACTGCTATACACATTACTTATTCAGTATACAACTTCAGCGAAAAATTCATAGAAATATACAATAATGACAGAATTTGTGGGCTACACCGATGAGCAGGTCCAGAAATGGTTACAAAAACCTGCTCTTCTGGATGAAGGTGGTGAATCAGGAATAAAAAATCTCTGGGAGGATTGGGAAAATACTCATAAGAGAATGATAAGGGCCGAACTCCATGGGAGCACCCTGATCCAATACTTAAGAAAGGCAATGATACCATGAGGCCTGCGAATGCTCAAGGAACCACGAATGTTCACTACAGATAAAGTAGTCTTAGAAAAATGGACGGCAATCCTCAATCGCTGTAGCCGCGATTTGATGGTTTTAATAGTAGAAACTACCAATGCCGTTGAGGATGAACTGAGAATAAAATTGGCTAGTATGGAAGTTGAACTTAAAAATAACTTTCAATCTGACAAATATGATAAACAGATGAAGGACTTCCAACAGACACTTACATCATTTAAGGACTCTTTGCGACAGACTAAAATTAAAAAATTTAGGAGACGAATATGATTATCAGAATGATAGAGTATATAACTGGGGTAAAAGTAATGTTAAATCAAATAAACAGCAACCTAAAAAAAAACCTAGCCTTTGATAACTCTACAGGAGAATCAGAATACTCTAGTGATGGTGGGAATGAAAATACTAACAACAAGAGTACTACAAAGCCTTTTTAGGCACCTCAAACCGCGGCAAGAATCGGGGCAGCAAACAGGGCCGGAGTGTGAGCATGAGAGGAACAGGGGGCCCGATAACTCGCAATTATAAACTTAACCACACGGACTTTGACTATCCCTCAAGTAGAGGTTTTACAGTTAGGGTTAAATTTTATTCCAACCACATCTTATGATCCTTTTCGGATCAGAGCAGCATTTTTTAAATTCATTCGCAAGCTACAACTGAGAGTGTTTTTCCAACATAACCCTCCCAGTGTTGACATCTCTATAAAAAAACCTGTGAGTAGTTGGCTACCCCCGGGTAATACTCACCCTGCCATTATAGTGCTAGGGGACCTTAAGAGGGATGAAGAGGAGGTCCTTACCAGACACACTCATGGAAATTTAAATAAAGAACAACGGGAGGTTTTGCAACAACTTATTGAATGGAAGGATACTGTAATTCTTAAAGCTGATAAAGGAGGAACCATTGTCCTGCAATCAAGGGAGCAATATAATAAAGAAGCTCTTCGGCAACTAACAGACCAACAAGCCTACCAAAAATTAGAAGGAGACCCAAAAACCCAGCTACAGACTGAAATTAAATCACTGGTTGAGGATACATTGAAAAATTTGATGTTAACAAAAAAAGAAGCTGCTTTCCTAATGGAAAAACACCCCAGTACTCCGAAGATTTATTTTGTACCTAAGGTACATAAGGACATTAAGACCCCTCTGGGGAGACCTATAGTCTCTACTAAACGGTCTGTATTGGAACCCCTTTCCCAGTTTGTTGATTGCTTCCTCCAACCGATAACATCTAAAATTCCTTCTTTTATTAGGGACTCAGCCCATCTTATTACCATTCTACAGGAACTGGAAATACCGTGTGAACCTATCATCCTGGCTACTTTAGATGTTACCTCTCTTTATACCATGATACCCCAACAGGCAGCACTGGACATTATTAAATATCATCTGAATAGTAGAGAAGGTGAGACACGAATAAAAACTGAATTCTTACTTAGCCTAGGAGAACTGGTGATTCGTTCAAACTACTTTTGGTTTTCTGGAACTTACTACATCCAAACACAGGGGGTGGCTATGGGAGCGACCCTGGCACCCTCAGTGGCAATACTTTATTTGGCAAAAATGGAGGAGACTAGATGACATCTTTTTTATATGGAAAGACACTGAGGTTTCTTTGAAGGATTTTGTGCAGGAGTTGAATACCTTGGACCCTCAAATAAAGTTTACTCTTACATATAATAATCATAGTGTACACTTTTTAGACCTCACCATCATTCGGACACATGACTGTTTAAAAACTACACTGTATCGAAAACCAGTTGAGAGGAACACGCTGTTACAATTCCACAGCCATCCTTATAGACTTAAATTCAATCTACCAGTGGGGCAATTCTTGAGACTGAGAAGAATTTGCACAGATGAAGAAGCGTTTGTGAAACAATCAAGAATTTTGGAGACACGCATTCGCCAGAGGGGGTACCCCAGGAAAGCAATACGGAAAGCTTTCCCGAGGGCAAAATATGCCAATCGGGATTTACTGTTAGCCCAAAAGACACAACTCCAAGTAGAACAGCCTCAGATAGAACAACACACCCAAGAGGATAATAGACTGGTCTGTGTGTTACCATTTTATGATGGGTCGTACAACTTGGTGTCTAATATGAGAAAACACAGGCATGTGTTACAAATTATCCCTGAGCTTTTTGTGGATTTCCCCACGACTGCATATAGTAGAGCTAGCAATCTGGGAGAACAACTAGCTAAACACAGGTATGATGGAGGTGATATGATACAAGAGCAAGATCAGGATGTGGTACACGCGAAATGTGGAAACTGCCAGTGGTGCACTAATACAATTGAAGGTGGGGAATGGAACCCTCCGGGAAGGGAGATTATAATCCGTTCAAGAAGTAGGACAACATGTAAATCTTGTAATGTAGTATATAGCATTATATGTCCATGCGGTCTGATATACATTGGAAGAACTAAAAGACCAGTCCATATTAGACTAAATGAGCATAAATCTCACATTATGAACAATGTCCTGGAAGCACTGTTTGTACAACACTGGCAGGATAAACAGCATACTTTACAAGACATCCAATGGCGAGTGATAGATCATGTCAAAGAAGGGTGGGAGGGAGGCAACTATGAACGCAAACTAAATTACTGTGAACAGAACTGGATTTTTAGGTTGAATACGGTATACCCGGGAGGTCTAAACCAGAAAATAGAATGAATGTCTCTTATCTGATTCCTGATTCGCTACTGCTGCCCCTGATATCAGAGAAGAGGGAGGTTAAAAAGAGGAGCAAAAAATGCCGCGGCCATCTTTGTCACAAAATTTCAAATGATCGGGATGGTGTGGAGCTAAAGCAAAAGGGGTAACTATTCAACTACTAAAGGATTTGCTGGATGGGAAGAACCCCTTTCTTTAAAGATGTTTTTAGAGATGTTTGATCAAGAGAAGTTTCGTCAACAGGAAGCCTGAGGTCATGATGCCATTGTATAGAGCCATGGTGAGACCTCATCTAGAATACTGTGTGCAATTTTGGAGGCCACATTACCGTAAAGATGTGCTCAGAATTGAGTCGGTTCAGCGGATGGCCACCAGGATGGTCTCGGGGTTAAAGGGTCTCTCGTACGAAGAAAGACTGAACAAATTGCAGCTCTATACTCTCGAGGAGTGTAGGGAGAGGGGAGACATGATTGAGACATTTAAGTACATCACGGGACGGGTCGAGGTGGAAGATGATATCTTTCTTCTCAAAGGACCCTCGAACACAAGAGGACATCCGCTCAAACTCAGGGGAGGGAAGTTTCGTGGAGACGTCAGGAAGTACTTCTTCACGGAACGAGTGATAGAGCATTGGAACAAGCTTCCAGTACAGGTGATCGAGGCCCGCAGTATCCCAGACTTCAAGAATAAATGGGATACCTATGTGGGATCACTGCGAGGGTCATACCAATGAATAGGGTCGCTAGGATATAGACTTAGCAGGTCAGTAGAGTTAAGGGGGCCAGTAGACTTAAAAGGGGGTCAATGGTATGGGCAGACTTGATGGGCTGTAGCCCTTATCTGCCGTCATCTTTCTATGTTTCTAGCAGAAAGGTCTTTTAATTAAATTGATATCTTATACTGAGTTTAATGAATACATTTTATTGCAGGGGACTTTTTCTTGATACAGCCTTCGGGCAAAACATGTCGGAATGACAGGTCCCTTCCCGATAACTATTGACAAAGGGAAAACTCAGAAAATGCAGAAAAAAAGATAAGTTGAAAGATTATTTATTTATTTACTCAAGCACTGAAGTATAGAAGCACTAATGCACTAAAGCACTTTATATAAAACATAACAGTCTGATGAGGAGGCTAGTGCCACATAGTATTTGGCCACTCAAACCAACTGGCTAATACTGGCACTTCTGAAGACCAATGAATAAGTAAAAATTATAAATGAATATGTTATGAAGTACTGTTTGTGGAGAACACAGCTGAAAAGATAGAAACATAAAAACATGATGGCAGAAAAAGCCCAAATGGCCCATCCAGTCTGCCCATCCACAGTAACCATTATTTCTTCCTCTCTCTAAGAGATTCTAAGGGGCTATTTCCCATGCCTTCTTGAATTCAGACACAGTCTCCATCTCCACCACCTCTTCCAAGAGACTGTTCCACGCATCTACCACCCTTTCTGTAAAGAAGTATTTCCTTAGATTACTCCTGAGCCTATCACCTCTTAACTTCTTCATATGCCCTCTCACTCCAGAGCTTCCTTTCAAATGAAAGACACTTGACTCATGCGCATTTACATCACGTAGGTATTTAAACCTATCATATCTTCCCTCTCCTGCCTTTCCTCCAAAGTATACAGAATGAGATCTTTAAGTCAGCCCCCATATACCTTATGACGAAGACCATGTACCATTCTAGTAGCCTTCCTCTAGACTGACTCCGTTCTTTTTATATCTTTTTGAAGGTGCAGTCCGGTCTCCAGAACTGTACACAATATTTTAAATGAAGTCTCACCAAAGTCTTAAACAGGGGCATCAATACCTCCTTTTTCTTACTGGACATACCCCTCCCTATGCATCCTAGTATCCTTCTAGCTTTTGCCATCACCTTTTCAGCCTGTTTGGCCACCTTAAGATCATCACATACAATCACACCCAAGTCCCGCACTTCTGTCATGCACATAAGTTCTTCACCCCCTAAACCAGGGGCATGCGGCCCCATGAAATATTTTTTGCGGCCCCGGTCGAGGGCGAAGCAGTGTTTTCCTCTGCTTCCCCCGGGTGTTTACCGTCTTGCTGGCTCCCTCCTCTGTCTTGCTGCAGCCCCAGAAACATTTTTTTTTGGCCAATGCGGCCCAGGGAAGCCAAAAGGTTGGACTCCCCTGCCCTAAACTGTACCGTACCCTCAGGTTTTTGCAGCCCAAATGCATGACCTTGCATTTCTTAGCATTAAATTTTAGCTGCCAACTTTCAGACCATTTTTGAAGCTTCGCCAAATCTTTCTTCATGTTATTCACCTCATCCAGGGTGTCTACTCTATTGCAGATTTTGGTATCATCCGCAAAGAGGCAAATCTTACCCAACAGCACTTCAGCAATATCGTTTATAAAAATGTTAAAAAGAGCAAGCCCAAGAACAGAACCTTGAGGCACACCACTGGTAACATCCCTTTCCTCAGAGCGATCTCTATTGATCACTACCCTTTGTCGCCTTCCACTCAACCAGTTCTTGACCCAGCCCGTCACTTTGGGCACCATCCTGAGAGCACTCCATTTATTAGACGTCTGTGTGGAACACTGTCAAATTCTTTGCTAAAATCTAAATACACCACATCTAGCGCACTCCATCCAATTCTCTGGTCACCCACTCAAAGAAATTGATCAGATTTGTCTGACAAGACCTACCTCTAGTGAATCCATGCTGCCTCCGGTTCTGTTATCTACAGGATTCCAGAAACTTCACCATTCTCTGTTTTAAAAGCATTGCCATTAATTTGCTTACCACAGAAGTCAGACTTACCGGCTCCTAAAGCCACTTCATCCCACAGCTTTGGAACCAACTCTCCCCTCAAATTAGATCACAGAACAAATTGATGACCTTCCGAAGAGCAGTGAAGGCCTCTTTCTTCAACTAAAGGGTCAACTGCAACACCTCTGATCTCTCTCCCACTAACAACCACCAGCTGGCGACCCCCTGGTCCAATCTTCTGTAATGCTCCTCCAGGAATTCCCTAAGAATGTCCTCAAGTTACTGTACTACCCAGCCTTACCCTTTTGTGACTGTATTGTATCATCAAATGTACTCTCTAATGTAACTTCTGTGAATGTTGGCTTGTAACCTATTCTGAGTTCCCGGGAGGACAGGATAGAAATAGAATCAAATAAATAAATAAAATATTTCTTCCTTACTTCCACTTTTGTGGAGAGGGACCACATCCGCCCTTCTCCAGTCCTCCGGTACCACTCCTGATTCTAGAGATTCATTAAAAAGGTCAGTCAGCGAAGCCACCAGAACTTCCCTAAGTTCCTTCAGCTTTACTTTTAGCTAGCTCCTCACGAACACAACCCTCTGAAAATTGATCTGAGTCTACCCTCCTCCATCCCTATTCAGGTTTGTCTTCTGTGGTCCTGCTCCCGGCTCTTCAGCCATGACCACAGAACAGAAATATTTGTTAAGCAATTCAGCCTTTTCTTCATCAGCTTCTACATATTTCTCTCCTTCGCCTTTGAGTCTCACAATGCCACTTTTACACTTTACTACTATCACTAATGATCTAAAAAATGTCTTAATTCCCCGTTTTACTGTGTCAGCTATTTTTTCTTCCATTTGCATATTTGCTTTCCTGACTACACGACCAGCCTCTTTTAACTTTTCCAGATATTTTTGCCTGTTTCTCTTTCTGTGATATTTTGTAGTTTATGAAAGCTAACCTCTTATTCCTTACCTTCTCAGATACTTCTTTTGAAAAATCAAAGCGGCCTTCTTTTCCTCTTACTTTTACTTACTTGCCTCACAAAAAGGTTTGTTGCCCTTACACAGTGGGTACTCACTGCCAAACTGCAGGTGATTCTATAGAATTTGATTACGTAAACGGGACACTTGTGTGATAACTTTAAAATGACCAGTTAAGTAGGCTTTCCATAAAAGGCTGACAAAGTCTGAAAGCCTTGCACTGGAAGCCCTGATGACCCCAGACTGGGGAATTAGGCTCTCCTCCGCCACCACACACTTGCGTTTCACCTTCCTAATTACTTGCGGTCTCTGAGTGGGCCCTCTTCCCCACAGACCAGGTTTTTTGGGATTCCAACATCTTGGAGGATTGATTAGAGGCTGAGCCCTAAGCTCCCACGGCATGTGGAAACTTAGCCGATAATTCTGCACAATAAAACACAGGAATTAGGACTAGTCTGACCTAGGGAATCCATAACAGATGAGCCCCAGGCAAAATAAGAGGTTTTAAGGCAGAAAATAAGACTCTAGGAAAAAAAATTGCTAAAAATACAAAATAGTCACTGCCAGAAAATTGCGCCAAAATCAACTTGAAGCCAAACGGAAAAATAAATAGTGAATTATGGATTTTGGAGGTGGGGGAACCTAATCCTAATCTCAGAAATTCTCAAAACCTAATCCCAGAAATCCCCCCCCCCACTCCACCCCCATTTTTCTCCATAGGGAATAATGGGAGTACTTAACTGCGACTTCTGGTGCCTGTCAGCTTAAATCAGCCTGTCTCCAGAGAAAGGATTTCTGCCTTAGAAATTAGCCAGCAAAAATCCGCCGATAGAAATCTTCTGACTGCCAGTCGGATAGACCTCAACCACTGACTCTAACCCTCAAAGTCTTTGCGACGTGCCAGAGGGAAAATCTTTGCAGCCAGCTCCCTGATACCCAGAGGGTTCTTACACAGGGGCCTCATGGCCTGCGCTCAAGCCTCTGATGAACCAGGAAGCGAGCAGCTCCTATGGGAAAGAAAGTAACAGCTATTGTACAAATCCTACGTCTTTGCTACTGAATGTGTTTTTATGTGATTGCGGCATTTATATACTTGTGCGAGTTACTCCTTTGTAAGCTGCTTAGTTGTAGGCAGGTTATAAAGTTTATAAATAAATATATATTGTCGTCTTTATCCCATATTCACATCCTGCATCACATCATCTCACCATACAAGGAACTTGCAGACAGCCTGAGGAAGATACCCTTCCTCATGTCAAATGCATTCATTTTTAAATGCTCATTAGCCTTACAGGCAGCAAGTTTGCTTGCTTATATTGCAAACAATTTGAATTAATGTATGTGTTGCATCATTACAAAGGAAATCACTCACGAAGTATCCTTTCGAAAATCACTACATTCAAAATATTCACTGTAAAAGCTCAACCAAACCTTAACACACCAAGGTTTCGCTTGTTCTATCACAACCTGAACTCAGAGTTTATTCTAACTTTGAACAAACAAGTGATTGCTTGCGTTACCTTCCTCCACAGTGGAGTCCAACTGTGTGACTTTGATGACCAGGAGGTCCACCCTCTCCTGTAGGGAGTTCATCCTTACGTAGAAACTGTTGGCTTCATTGAACAATTCTCCAAATACGTCCTCAGCATGTCTGCCTAAACAGCCAGAAGATCAGGTCATAAAAGACACTCTCTCTCTTAGCATTCATCACATGCAAAAACTAAAAATTCTTCTGCAGATTTGTGACCCCATGCTGAAAACATGTTGGCCTTAGTGTAATTTTGTGGCAATCATTGGCCAGCTCTGTCTTCACTCTGCAGATTCTTGTTCTCTCCACCTACACCCCATTTTTCAAGCAAGCTATCCTTATGACTGACCTTCTCCTCTATAACCAACTCTTGACCTCACATGTTACACTTTGCTACATCTGAAACAGCCTTCTGACTTGGTGCAATATAGTCCCTCCTCTGTCATATTCAAGCCCTGCTTAAAATGTAGTCATACTCACAGGTGATAATTTTTCAGTCTGTCTTTGGATTTCCCCCCAGATTTGGGGACATTTTTTCCTGTTCTCGTCAGATATTCAATTTATGAATGTTACACAGACATCTGTTTAATGCATGCATATCAACTGTGCATGTCTTAATTTGTAGGTAGGTTCATGCACATTAAATCAATTCTGCAAGTACTGAATTTAAGGTGCACCAACCAAATGCCTGTAATTAAATCCTGCCTTTTTGAGATTGCTTCCAGTCTTGAAATCTGGCTCTCCCTGATAATATTCTTACTCATTTTGTCAGTGCCTATTTTTGTTTTATCTGTGTGTTAACAAGATTGCAATCCCCATAGAGTACAGACGTGTATGAGCACAGAGCTATGTATTATCTAGCAGTGCCACAGAAAAAAAAGCAGCAGTTAACCACTTGTTAAGAGAGAAGACAATTTTTAGTGATTATGCACAATTCTTACCAATAACAACAGACACAAAACATACACTGCCTTCTACTTGCATATCTCAGCTCCCTTTCTAGATGAAGAATCAGTTTTCACAATCCCTCTCTAGAGTGCTTTGTTATTACCATTAAAAAGCTGCACTGCCATCATGAGTTCTACTTTTCAACTGAATTAAAAAGAGCTTGTCTAGAGTTGATTTGCTCAAGAACTATCCAGCTAACAGCTATCTCCTGCTTTAACTTCGTCATTGCTGCCTCCATTCTCAATACTGGTTAAAGCTATGCACCAAGTGATGCTGTTTTCAGAGCTATTAAGATATCTGAAAGCTGCTACCACTCTCTATACAGAGGAATTATAAATGTAAAGAGAGAGCAGAAGGATACAGGAGGGCTTCTATAGGGAAAGTAAGTGTGTAATGTTGCAGGGGGGAGGCTGTGTGTCTGGGTGGGGCTATTTGTGAATGTATCAGTGTGTCTATGAGTTTGATTGAATGTGTATCTGTGCAAATGTACATCTGCTGGCAAGAACTGGATTTCTAAAGGATGTGTGAAAGAAGAGAGAAGACACTCAGCAGAAGGGAAAAACTGTAGGCGACAGTAGAGTTCTCATTGAAGTAGGAGGGATGCAGAAAAAAATTCAGAGTGGATTCCTTCTGCAAAGGCTCACAACCATGGGGAGATAACCCACTTGTCCAGAATGACACCTATTGCACTGGAAAAATTTATGACTAGAGTTTTAATTCCACGCTTTCAGATTTTAGTCAAGAGATGCCAGTAGATAAGACTGCTTATTCTACTGAGAACCAGGGAAGCCAATGTTCAGCCTTAACCCTGATGTTCTTTATGGCTTCAAGTAGAGCCCAACTGAACCCAGAATCTTCGGTTTCTATCCAAACCAAATCTGAGATTGAAATTGGCCACTTGGTTTCGATAGAAACTGAATCCACAACCAAAACCAACAAGGACCAGGCCCAGGCCCCACCCTCATCACTATCACACAGAGCCTCCCTTCTAAACTGCTTCTGCCTATATCGGCTCCAGTCCCAAAATGGCCGTCAAGACTTTCAAACAGTGGCCATTTTGGTGGCAGAGATGACTGGGGCAAGAGCAACTGGATCACTTTTGCCCCAGTTAGACCATTAGACCACCAGGATGACTGAGGTAACATAACAAAGTGCTTGTATACCGCATGACCCTTCAGTTCTATGCGGTTCACAGATTGAAAAGACTGAACAAATTCAGGGAATTACAATATTTAGTCCTTCAGGAATTTATCAAATAAATAAGTTTTCAATAGTTTCCTAAAACGATAAGATGAAGTACCAGCAATTAAGTGACTAAACTCCTTATCTGTTATTGCTGCATGGAAGGAAAGTAATCGATTAAAATGATTTTTTGTATTGACAATCCCTAACTGGAGGAAAGGCAAAAAATGCAAGGGACCGAGGAGAGCGTCTAGTATTAACTAATGTAAAATGATCCAACATTTAGTCTGCAGTAAGACCACGTAACACCTTACATCAGAATAATCTGAATTTGATTACTACTCTGGCTTCAAATGGTAGCCAGTGAACCATTCAATAGTAAGATGTAACATGGGCTGATTTCTTTAAATTAAAAATTAGTCTTACAGCAGTATTTTGAATCATTTGTTACAGATTATGAATGATTCAAAATACTGCTGTAAAACTAATCTCTATAGAGATTTTTTTTTTAAAGACCTGCGTAATAAATGATATTGCAGTAGTCCAAAGTACTGAGAATCAGAGATTGCACTAATAATCTGAAGGAAGAAATACTAAAATATGCTCTAACAAAGTAATTTTCACAATATGTGGAAACTTTTCGAACCAGATAGTCAGTGTGAGTTTTCATTGATAAAATCTTGATCTCAAATAATCCCTAGAATCTTGATTGTGGATCTGAGTATAGAATTCCCCCTAGTTCTAAACTCTGTTCCACCTGCTTTTTACCTGGTGTAGCCAAGAAAAATTTTGCTTTATCGGTATTAATTTTCAGTTTGTACTCTTCCATCCATTGTTCTATTATAGAAATTACTATCGATATTAACTATGTTGCTTGTGTTAAAGATGAAATAGGAATTACAACACTTATATCTTCTGCTTAACTATAGAATTTGATGTCCAATTTAGACAGTCTAGTTCCCAATAAGATCAAATAAATGTTGAAAAGCAAAGGGGAGAGAGAAGAACCCTGGGGAACATCACAGGTGTTACTCCTTTCTCCAGAGAGTGTATTATTAAAACAGACCTGTACATACGTGAAGTAAAAAACACTCTGGAAACCATCTATTGCAGCGGTTCCCAAACTCTAAGCCACAGCTCCAGAGGAGGAGCTGTGACTAATGTACAGGGGAGCCGCAGATTATTCTTCTATTAGACATCTTTAACAACCTTAAGAAATGAAAATGAACCGTATTTTTTGCTCTATTAGACAAACCTGACCATAAGACGCACCTACATTAGAGGAAAATCCAAGAAAAAATATTTTTGAACCAAATTGTGTATCCTGCCCCACCACCCTGCCCTGTACCCTGTCCCCCCTCTGGTGGTCTAGTGGTAGGCAGGGACAGGGCAGGCAGGCCTAGTTGCAGGCAGATAGGGCTCCCCCACCCCAAGGCAAGCAAGCAGGCAGGCAGGCCCCCGTATCTTTTTAAAACTTCTGCCATCCAGTGCTTCTGCCCTTCCCTCCGCTGACTCCCGAACTCTCATGGCAGCGTCAGAGGTAAGCACTTTTTAAAATCCTGAGCTTTCAGCGCTCCTGCCCTTCCCTCAGCTGACTCCAAAACTCTAGCGACAGCGTCAGAATGGAGCACGAGGCAGGCGTAAGCTTTTCGCGTTCCTGCCTGGTCCCGCTCCACTCCATGAATGGCTGCTGTCAGTCCTGCGAGAACTGGCAGCAGCCATTCACAGAGCGGAGCAGGACCAGGCAGGAACGCGAAAAGTTCGCGCCTGCCTCGTGCTCTGCTCTGAGGCTAGAGTTTTGGAGTCAGCTGAGGTAAGGCAGGAGCGCTGAAAGCTCCTGCCATACAGCGCTGGACAGCAGGATTTTTTAAAAAGTACGGGGGTACAGGGGGGTATTCGCTCCATAAGACGCACCCTTATTTCCATTCACTTTTTTGGGGGAAAAAAGTGCGTCTTATGGAGCGAAAAATACGGTATATAGAAATAAAAATGCAACAGCTGAATCTTCAGGTTATTTATTAGTTACTGTATTGATATTTATGGATAATAGAACAGTTTGCTTTCTGTTATCATTTGAATGTAATCACCATGGGGGAAAGACTATACATATGACTAGTGCGCATGCCTAGTGGCTTTGTGCGTGGCTAGTGACCTCTATTTGAATGTAAATAATCAGTGGATTGTTGGAGCAAACTCAGCTGTTATACTCGTATTTATCAAACTTTACTGGTAAAATAATAATACTAATGTAAGTAATTTACTCATATAGTATCGCTGAGTAAGCGTCTTTTTGTGTAAGTATCAAGTTCTGATCAACATAACTTTTAAAATTTGTTGTTTCAGAACCCTAAAAATGGACAAATTTTTATTGCATTTTAATAAGCATATGACAGCACAAAATGAAGAGCATGCGCCACAAATGAGTATGAGTAGCAGGTGTGCCAAAAAGAGGAAGTATTGTAAACATGATGATAATTATTTGGACTCTGGCTTCACATCAAGAAATGTTAATGGAGAAGAAAGACCACAATGTGTAGTATGTTTGAAAATTCTATGCTCCAGACTCTATGCTTCAAGTAAACTGAAGCGTCATTTAGAAACTAATCATTCACACTCGATTAATAAACTCATGACTTCTTTACCAGAAAATTTAAAGAATTAAAAGGAAAGCAAGGTACATTTTCTCGGCATTTGTCAATACCAAACAATGCTCTGCTAGCCTCATAAGAAGTTGTATATGGAGTTGTTAAGTGTAAAAGAAACCATACCGTTGCAACAGATATGATGAACATTATGATCGGTGAATCTGCGGGGAAAGTACTTTCAAATGTATCTTTATCTAATGATACTATCAGTCGGAGAATTCAACATATGTCAGAAGACCTCAATGACCAATTGATTGAAAACTGAAAAGAAAGGAAATTTGGCTTGCAGTTGGATGAGACCATAGATAAGAATAAGGATGCACATTTGATTTGTTATGTACGTTTTGTAGATGGAAATGCCATTGTGGAAAAAGAACTTTTTTGTAAAAAAAAAATGGCTGCAAGTGCAAAGGCTCAGGATTTGTTTGAGATCCTAAATATACTTATGACTGAAAATAATTTAGAGTGAACAAAGTGTATTGGGGTCTGTACGGATGGTGGTTGTTTGATGTCGGGCCACTATGAAGGATTACAAGCCCTTATTCAAAAGAAAGCTCCGGCTGCAATGTGGACCCATTGCATAATACATAGAGAAGTACTCGCATCAAAGCATTTGAATTCTACATTGAATTTGGTCCTAGAACACGTGGTGGATGTGATAAACTTTATAAAAATTCACCCAGTAAAAGCAAGATTTTTCAAAAAATTGTGTGAAGATATGGGAGCTGAACACACATCTTTGTTATACTACTGCCACTCATGCCGGCTTTTTTGTGGCAATATATTGGCCCACATATTTCAATTATGACAAGAACTCTACATTTTTCTCGAAGAAGACAGGTTTTTTTATGAAACTGGCTTACTTGTGTGATATTTTTGAAAAGTTAAATAGGCTGAATCTCTCCTTGCAAAGAGACATATGCACATTTTGAAATTGATCAAGATTTCAGCATTAAAAAAAAAAAAATTACAATTATGGTGGAGAAAAATGCATGAAAACAGTGGCAAAGATTGTTTTTCCCCTTTTGCAGCAGGTCAAAATCTCCAATGAAGTTGCTTTGTCTGACAATCTAATCTAATCTTTGGTTTATATACCGGGTCATCTCCCAGTGGAGCTTGACAAGGTTCACATGTAATTAAGACTAGAATACATAGCAGAAAACATAGGAGAAGGAAGAACTAATTAAAAACTAAAGTACATCTATCACAAAGTATCAAATGGTTTGAAAAATATTTTCAAGAAGATAATCCCACAAAATTCACCGGGATTCAGGATCCCTTCAGAGTCAAACGTCCATCTCACTTTACTTCTGAAGAAAAAGAAAATCTCACTGAGCAGTCTTGCAACAATTCGCTCAAGACACGATTTAACAGCATGGATATTACTGAATTTTGGTGTTCAGTAAGAGATGAATATCTGCTGTTAAGCAGCAGAGCACAGAGAATCTTAATTCTGTTTGTGACTTCCTATTTATGCGAGGTTGGGTTTTCGGTGCTCGCTGTGATAAAAAGCAAATACCGAGCGAAAATCAATGTGGAACAAGAAATGAGATTGGCGATATCCAATATGGTTCCCAGATTTGAGAAGATTTGTAATGAACAGCAAGCTCATCCATCTCACTAGTTCTATCAATATTTTTTGTGATTATTATTTTTTATATTCGTTGTTGATTTTTTTTCAAATAAATAATTCAAGATTGTGATAACCTTTATGATAAGTTATTTTAATTTTTTATGATATCCTTTTTCATGGTACTGTGATACATATAAACTGTTATCTTTATCATATCGTAATTTTTTGCCGTATTTTCTAAAACATGCGGCTTATTCCAAACAGGTCCTCTCGGACATTACCTACCAAACTGTATATCTTATACTCTTGCTCAGCAAATTGTATTTCTATATTCTTGCTTTCTTGAAGTCTCTGCTCTCTGTATTTCCTCTGACTATCTGCATATTGTAATTCGCTGAATGTCCAGCTCTCTTGATTGTAAACCACCCAGAAGTCGCAAGATTGTGGCGGTATAGAAGAATAAAGTTATTATTATTATTATTATTTTAGGTATGTTTCTTTTACTAACATTAACTATATGTATGCATATAATTGGCATCCACCCCTGAAGCAGTCATGGGTAGCCGTCGGGCTCTTCTTAAATTAAGTAGTTCACCACATAAGATAAGTTAAAAAGAAATTTTGCCTGTTTTGGATAAATATATTCAAGATAAGACCGATGATGAATATCTAATCCCAGTAAAGGCACGAAAAATTACACTAGTAGTGCCTCGGGTGTTTGAGGTCTTAGGTTGAAATTGAATTATATATGTGATTGTTCATAGTAAGTATGACATGTCATTTAAGACCCATATTAAAGCTGTGATTTCCAGTGAGTTTTTTCAAACTGCAGTTATTGAGGAGGTTGCGTGATTATCTATCGGATGACAACTTTCAAACAGTCATGTTATTGATAACACCGCTGTTTGATTATTGTTATATATTTAGGGCTGCCTAAATGTGTTTTGCGTGCTTTGCAGTTGGCACTGAATGCTGCCACCTGCCATATTTTGAAATTTGATCATATCACTCCGATATTACTCACGCTTCATTGGTTGCCTATTGGGATGCGGGTAGAATTTAAGATTCTGTGTTTGATGTTTAAGGTGCTTCAAAGTAATTGTCCTTCAGTTGTTCGTTCGTTTTTCCAATGCCATTCTCCTTCCCGTGAGTTACAGTCTGCTGACAGCTTGAGATTGGAAATTCCATCTTTGATAACTGTGAAATTTTCTAGCAGTCGTAAATCTATGCTGTCTGTCCAGGGCCCGGTATTGTGGAATGCCCTGTCAGTTTCAGTGCGTCAATTGACCATGCTTTGTCAATTTAGAAAATAAGTAAAAATGTTATTTGAATGCGCTTTTGGTAGCAGCTGTGTGTGTGTACATGAATCTCTGCTTCTTTGTGTTAGTCTGTGGGCTTCTTGCACTGACCTGTCTTTTTGAAGAAATATTTTGTGATTGTGCATAGATGCTTTTATTACATTTTTGATGTGTTTTGCCATTGTTTGTCATTTGCTGATTTTGCATGTTTGTATTGTTCCTCGCCTAGATTTGAAGATAGGCAGGTTACAAATAATTTTAAATAAATAAATGTTGGGCAGCCTTGTTTAGATCTGGGAGTTAAGAGAGGCAAAGACTTTTCCTTATTGTCTTCTATTCTCCATATTGTATATCATGGATCATTTATTTTATTGTTTTCTCAAGTTTCTTACTCTACCATTGCCTTAGGCATAAACTTATATTTTAAGCCTTCTAGAGTCATTAAATACAAAGTGCCTTGAATAACTACTGAAAAAAAATGTGAGCTAAAAAAGATAAGTTTAAAACAAATTAAAATCATATTTTTCCATAAGCAGAGATTGGGAAGAGTTCCTCTCTTGATAAGCCCCCACATCTCCTTAGTTGCTATCATGCATATTAAACATTTACAACTAATTTAGGCTAAAGTATTACATAATTTTTCCAATGTAATAAGTCTAATTATTCACCAGTCCAGAAGGTAAGATCGTGCTTGAGCTATGGACCCTGTCTCTTCCCAACAGGATCCAGAAATTCTACACAAGTTTACAAATGGAGTCTCCTCTGCCCTCCCTCATCAATAGGGTGCAACTTACTAAGACTCCCAAGCTGTTTGATGATGGCGGCCAGGGTACTATTAGTGACACATTCCAACTCACTGGTGACCACATCAGGGACTGTCCCACGGCACAGGTGGCGTGGCTCAATGCTCCTCTTTACCAGCGGCATCTTATTGGCAACACCTTACATCTAAAAAGACACAACAAGAAAAATAAAGTTTAAGAATGGCATATAAAAGGCAAAGAGAGGAATACAGACATCAAGAGATAGAAAAAAAAAGCAATAAAGGAAAATCTAAGATGGAAAACAAAAAGAGACCAGCAGAAAGATAAAGAAAAACAGTCAAAAGTAGAGAGAGAATAGCAAAGAGGAAGAAAAAGGTCAAGAAAGCCCCAGAAACATAGCTAAAAGGAGTAGCCTAGTGATTCAGCAATGCAAGGAAGCCTGGGTTCAAACCCTACTTCTCCCACTGATGCTCCTTGTGACCTTGGGCAAGTCACTTTACCCTCCATTGCTTCAGGTACAGCTTAGCCATGTGGGCAAAAACAAAAGACTCAGTACATCACCTAGGACTCAGATTTGGCAAGACAAGTAATTACATCTCAAAATCCAAATTCAGTAGCAAAAGCAGGCATTTCCAAACTTAAACAACCAGAAAAAAAGCACAAAGGGCCTCAATGAAAAGGAGACAAATCTTTATTGACCCAACACAAGCCATGTTTCAGCACTCAGTGCTTGCAACACAGGTCTTGTGAATGATTCAACCAGAAGATATGATATTATAACATAAAACGATCCACATGCTGAAGTGCTCAGTTGCCAACAGAAAAAAATGCAGTGTTCCAAGATAGACCGTGGTGAGTTGCGCTGATATTTGTGTGTGAAGTAGAGGAGTAATCTAATAGGGCAGTGACCTGAGAATCAGGTGAACCAAATTCAATTCCCAATGAGCTCCTTGTGACTCTGGATAAGTCCTCCATTGCCCCATTGTAAATTGTTTTGATTGAAATCACATAAAGATGGTCATCAAATCCCATCCCTTTTCCTTTATTGGGCTATGGATTTGAGGATTATGACTTCACTACAGAAAACCTGTCACAGGACTATGCTTTGCAATTTGTGATTATACATGTCATAATATGATGTTTATGTTTGTATGTATTTTTTAATTTGTTTTACTGTTAACCATTTTGATGCTACATCAAAAATTGGTATACCACATTTTAATAAAACTAAATTAAATAGAGGTCAAGAAAGAGGGAGAGAAGGGGCAAAGGGGAAAGCAAGATAGCTATTAGACAGAAAACCTGAGGTAAATACAGAAGTAGAGAAGAAAAGAGAGAATGGTGGTTCTGCATGTCAGAAACAAAGGGGAGTGGTTGTTATGCTCGTAATTTCTTTTTCATCCTAGTCTAATCAGTCCAGAAAGTGTAGCAGGCAGAACCATAAGTGCTTGGTTGCCTATAAAGCATGGTACAGCATGGAAGCTGGTCAATATTTGTTTCCATCAAAAAGAGGACATTAAATGGGGCATAAAAAAAAGAGAGTAAAGCTGCAGCAGGAGGGGCCATTTGGACTGTTCTGTCCATTGAATGTCAGGCCCTGACAACATGAGAAGAGAGCAGTCAATAGGGCTTTTCTCCCTCTCAAAGATCCTGGGAAGACAGCTGCAAGTGGTTTCCCTAGAGGCTGTCCCAACTGTCCCACGGAAACAACCCCAAAATATTATACCTTAAGGGCTCTTTGATCCAGCTCCCATAGCAAGGGTCCGCCAAAACCCATGCCAACTCTGTTGCAACTTGGTCCCTTGGATGTTTTTGGTTTCTTGCCTGCATCAAGGCTCCTCCCCCCCCCCCACATGCTTCTAGCAGTAACTCCACCAAAGAAAACCTCAAGAGAAGAGAAGGCAGACATTACAAAAGGAGTGAAGCACTTTGAATCAGAGCAGCTCAGAAAAACTGAGAAAAACCAGGTACAGTATTCTGGATCCATGGAGGGAGAAGTGTGCTGAATAGAATCGATTTTATCTGAATTTGAATTCAATTGAATTACAAGAGATTATTTTATTTATATTTATATACCATTTATAGCTTAAGCGGTTTACATTCAGGTATTCAAGTATTTCTCCCTATTTGACCTGATGGGCTCACAATCTAACGTAACTGGGGCAATGAAGTGTTAAGTAATATAATACTGCGTTAAAATTGAAGTCCATTGAAAAACTAAGGTAAGAAGTACAGAGAGAGAGGACACAGATACTCTTTTTATGGTAAGCAGTGGAAGATTCATTCTGCCTCCAGTGAGTCATCTTCATGCCCACAAATTGTAGATACTTACCAGACAATATTCAAATCAATTAAAGCAGGTAAGAGAGGCTCCTCCTACCCACTTAAATCACTCGTCTGTAGCTAAACTGCTGATATTTAGTAGCTCTTTATCAGTTAAAGCCTGTGCCAAAACCGGCTAAAGTTGGCACTTATTTGGTTAATTGCTGATATTTAGTCCTTGCCCACAAAAAATAACTGCTTAAAAAGCAGTCCTGTCTTTAAGCAGCTCAGCTTATGCAGTCAAGGGCTAAATATTGCACTAAACTGTATAAGCTTTAGTGGTCAACTTAAAACTGGCTATTCAATGCAAGTGTCTGGACATGGCCCAGCAATGAATATCTGGGAATACAGCCAGCAGTGGATATAAAAATGCTGACCACTGCTAGCCATATATCAGCTGGTTAATGTCTGGCACCAGCTCAATTTCAGGGTTTTAAGGGACGGATCCAAGACAGGCAGAGGAAAGCCTTAAAAATGAGCGTGCTGAAGGAGAGGAGGGGGAGCCCTCTCCCACATCAGCGAGATTAATGGAACAAGTGGAAGGAGAAGCATCCTTAAGAATGTACTAGGAGATTCCTCACTATTTCTCTTCCAAGTTTATATAGATGTTTAAACACCAGGAAGGGACAGAACTAGGTGCGACACTAAATAGCAAAAAGACTAGAGGGTCATAAGAACATAAGAATTGCCACTGCTGAGTCAGACCAGTGGACCATCATGCCCAGCAGTCCGCTCATGCGGTGGCCCTCTGGTCCAAGACCAGCAACCTAACTGAGAGTAGCCCCACCAGCGCACGTTCCTGTTCAGCAGAAACTTGTCTAACTTTGTCTTGAATCCTTGGAGGGTGTTTTCCCCTATAACAGCCTCTGGAAGAGCATTCCAGCTTTCTACCACTCTCTGGGTGAAGAATAACTTCCTTACGTTTGTACGGAATCTATTCAACTTTAGAGAGTGCCCTCTCATTCTCCCTACCTTGGAGAGGGTGAACAACCTGTCCTTATCTACTAAGTCTATCCTCTTTAGTACCTTGAATGTTTCGATCATATCCCCTCTCAATCTCCTCTGTTCGAGGATATAAGGAGGCCACTATAGTCCTTTGGGGGTCCAGATCTCAAGTTCAGCTTGGACAGGGCTCCGATGAGCCAATCATCCAGATAGGGGTTACTTGGACTTGGACCCCCATTTTGCAGAGATGAACAGCCACTACCACCATTACTTTGGTGAAAGTGCAGGGAGCCAATGCCAATCTGAAGGGAAGGGCTACAAATTAGAAATGCTGCTGGAGAACATGAACACTCAAATATTTCCTGTGTCCCAGGAAGATAGGCTTCTGTTAAATCCAGAGATGCCAGGAATTCTTCTGGAGTTACCGCCACAACGATTTATCGGGCTGTTTCCATGTGGAAATGTGAAATTTTCAAAAAGGTATTGACCACCTTGAGATCCAGAATGGACCTCCAATCCTCTGTGCCTTTCTTGGGCACAATGAAGAATAATGAATATCTGCAGGAGTCCAATTCAGTACTCCAGTGTGAATGTTTTCGAGCCACTGAAACGTTGCTCAGACCATGGCCTCTTTTTCTGGCCTCGCAACTGGAGAATCTAGAAACAAATCCAGAGGATGACAAAATAATTCTATCTTGTGTCCCTCTTGTATAAAGGAAAACAAGAGAATTGACCAAATGATCTTCACAGACAAATCCAAGAAGAAACAAAAAACAATGTGGAGAAATGATGTTCCTGAGATGGACTTTATTAATATAAAATAATATTAAAACTTAGCAAATCACGTAAAAACCTCTAGGATGCAGTCCGCTGAAAAGCTTTGGACCCTGGATATTTCTGTGTAGCATTCTGTAATAATTTGGCTTGTTTAATTTTCTTGATAGTAGAAGGGATATATGTGAAGGGGAGGGGAGACAGGGGTTTTATTGATCCTTGCTCTGTATTATTTGTATTTATAAAATGACAATTGTACAGAATATTCTTTCTTTTTCTACTTTAATAAAATACATTCAATATAAAATCATAACTGAGGCTTGTATGGATGGGATCAGATGATTTGCGGAGACCGAGCTCGCAGAGATGGGGCGGAAACGGGATTTTAAAATTTTAGTCCTAGTAGTTTGCCGGTCCACAAAATAATTCTTTTATTTCTGCCGGTCCATGGGTGTAAAAAGGTTGAAAAACACTGGTCTAGTCGGCACTTATACGTTTTGACTTAGACCAAGTCAAAGCAGGTATAAGTGCCAAAAAAGGGGCCGCTGAGCTGATCACGGCTGCCCCCCCTCCCCCCGAGACACAGGAAAAAAGGCAACACCAGGATATTAACACCTTCCCTCAGCCGGCCTGTTCCTGATGGGGCAGTGGCAGCCTTTCCCCGGCAGCGGTGGCATGGGGGAGGGCAGGGAGAAAGAAAGAAAGAAGGGAGCAGGGTGAAACAAAGAAAGAAATGGGGCATGAAGAGAGAGAGAGAGAGAAAGACAGATATACAGAAAGAAAGGGGGCATGGAGAGAAAAAGAAAGAAGGGGCAGGTTGAAAGAAAGAAAAAGTTGGGGGAGGGAATGAGGTCTGGAGGAGAGGACGCATACAGGAGGCTGAAAGAAGGGAAGAAATATTGGATGCACAGTCAGAAGAATAAAGTGCAACCAGTGACTGATGAAATTACCAAACAAAGGTAGGAAAAATGATTTTATTTTCAATTTAGTGATTAAAATGTGTCCGTTTTCAGAATTTATATATGCTGTCTAAATTTTGCACTATGGCCCTCTTTTACTAAACCGCAATAGCAGTTTTTAGCACAGGGAGCCTATGAGCGTCGAGAGCAGCATGGGGCATTCAGCGCAGCTCCCTGCACTAAAAAACGCTATCGCGGTTTAGTAAAAAGGGAGAGGTATATTTGTCTATTTTTGTATAGTTGTTACTGAGGTGACATTGCATAAAGTCATCTGCCTTGACATCTTTGAAAACCCGCAGAATATAAATGATAATTAACATTTTCTCTGCGCAGTGTGCTTTGTGTTTTTAAAATTTTATTGTTGGCAGATCATTTTGACTTGGCCACGAAGGTAAGGGGGAGGGAGGGAGGGGAGCTGCTGAAAGACATCTAGTAATCCTTGCAGGCTTGACTGTGCAGGGAATTATTTTTTGTAAAATCATGTTTTGTTATGTGACTGCCATTATTTAAACTTTAATTTCTATGAATGAATAGAATGAAAATGATATAAAATTACTTGCTTGTTTTTTTATGTGTGTGCGCTGAAGGAAAGTGGAGAGAGAGTGGGCTGAGGACGCTGAAAGGAAATGGAGAAGAGAGAGTGGGGAGAAGACGCTGATTTATAAATTGACAACTGTATAGAATATTGTTTCTTTTTATACTTTAAAATAATAAGTTCAATATAAAACAATTCAAGGCTTGTGTGGATGGAAAAAGGTGGTTTGCGGGGATGGGGACCGAGCTTACGGGGATTAGTCCAATAAAATTGTATTTTATTATTTCTCATTATTTGTTTTATTTTTATTTGTTAATTTGTAAAGTGGTGATTGTTATGTATCAGTTTTTTCAAATTTACATCTACTGTCTTTATATTTTGCACAGTATTAGAGGACATGTATTACTGTTTTTGTGGTGCTGTGGTGTTGCATTGTATGCAGAGTCTGGTTTCTTGGTAGTTCACTTTAACTTTTGTCTACATATTTCTATTTTTAGTTTGTGATTATTCCATATTGGGCAAGGGTATATCTGTCTGTGTGTATGAAAGGGACATGACTTTCTGATAGCATCGACTTTACAGCATCAATTGACTGTGCAGGATCTGGCTTGTTCAGTTTTACAATGTATGTGTTGGTGTTCTAGTGCTCACTGCAGTGTTTAAGATGCTGCCTTTTCCTAGGTACACTCTTGTGCGATATGTGGATTGTTACTAAAAATCATATTTTTCATATAGATGGGGGGTGTCAAAAAATGATGGGCCCCGGGTGTCACATATGCTAGGTACGCCACTGCCTGTTCCACCCCACTTGTGATTTTACAAACCTCTACATTTCCTCTCTGCTCAGCTGAGTCCTAATCTATATAGTTTTTCATCATAAGAAACATGATCCATCCCCTTTATTATTTGTCACCCTTCTTTGTATCTTTGTTGAGATGGTGTGACCACAACAGCACATAGTACTCAAAATGTAGTCAAACTATGGACCACAGAAAATTATGATATTTCTAGTTTTATTCTCCATTTCTGTCAGAAAAATTTTACTGCCACCATGCAGAATTGAAGAGTTCAACACACAGCCCACACGATAACTCTAAGACCTTCTTCTGGGCTATAATTCCTAGTAATGATATCAGCATTCTGTACCTGTCAGAAGGATTATTTTTCCCTATGTGCATCACTTTGCAGTTGTTCACATTAAAATTTTATCTGCCATATCAACTAGGGCTGTAACAAATATTCACTTCTGATTCGGCCCCAAATAAATTATTCATATTTGGCTGAATAGTGATTTAAATTTGAATACAAATAATCTGTGTCTGTACTGTGCCAAATCCTATTGAAATAAATACTTTCTCTCTGATTTCATGTTGCTTCTTTTAGTCTTTGTTATGTTAAAGCTCAATGCCTATTATTATTTGATATTTGTACTCAGCTTTAATTTTAACACCCATCTCTCTAGTCTGGCAAGTTCCTACGATTCCTCAGTCTTGTGTTTTAGCTACTCTTAATATTTTTGCATCATCTGAAAATCTGTCATCACTCATCAGGCATTTTGTCACGTATGCTTTCTAACAGCAGACATTCAGACCCGCAGTGGCTGCCTGCACCAGCCTTGCAGTATTAGTATTGACTTAAGTTAATAGGCACACATATTAAACAGACACATTAGGTGGAAAGGGTGATAAAACAGTAAAATTTGTAAATGACAGCAGTGCCATATCATATCAAATGTGCTTCTCGCATACTACTCGACATGGGCAATTTTCTTTTAGTACTGTTTAGGAACCAAAGATCCTTAGCCAACAGATAATCAGGAATGTCATAAAAATTCCAATCAGAAACCAGGGAGAAGATTTCAGTGGATTAATCTTGATAACAAGAGCTAAACAGAACTGTGACTATTTACTTCAATTCTTCGGCAGATACCATGTTGCCCTCCTAACATTTCCTCCTTCATGTCAGAGTCTGGCTGCCTTTAATAAGGTATACGGCAATAATACAGTTCAGCTGTGCAATTCAAGGAACCCCTGGTTGATGCTGAGGTAGAAGTGAACTTAACTGTATCACTGCAGTGACAAGAAGCAAGGAAAGCATGGATTGAAATATAGTGAGAGCTCATTTCCAGATGCCGTCACGGTAATTAAGCTCTGCTGGTGTCTCACATTAATAAAATGTAAAAATGTCCCTCTCTCCACCCCCTCCAAATTCCCAGGACCAAGAACCTCAGGCTGGTTTATTTTGCTGCTGAAGTGCTGATTTAGGGTAAAAAGCAATTTAAATCAGCAGTGGCTACACATTTCTAACACAATATGTCACACTACTATTACTACAACGCTACCAGACGTACACAGTGCTGCACAGTCACGAAGAAGATATTGTGTACTTTGGATTTTCAAAAGGCAAAGGTTAAAAATTGGTTGAAAGACAGAAAACAGAGGAAGCTTAAATGATCAATATTCTCAATAGAAAAGGGTAAATAGTGGGGTTCTCCAAAATATATACAGGAATGAGAGAGAACAAAATATTCACTCTCATATCATTTCATACATATAAATTAGCTTAGAATTGTGAAGAATCCTCTTCTTTTCATTGATTGCTCAAATTACCATATTTTTCGCTCCACAAGACACACTTTTTCCATCCCAAAAAGGGGGTGCGTCTTATGGAGCAAATACACCTCCGCCCCTCTCCTAGTGTTCTGCTGCTGCTGGTGGGCCACCCACCCCCTCCCCCCAGCCGATGCTCACTGCCCTTTTACCCGCTTGCCTCCGCAGGAAAGGAAGAGAAGGGCCGGTGGTGTGCAATCGGGCCCACAAGCGTTCCCCCAAGGTCAATTCTGATGTCAGAGAGGTCGCCCGGATGTCAGAATTGACATCAGGGGAAGGCTTGTGGGCCCGATTGAACACCACTGGCCCTTCCCTTCGTGGAGTCACGGCAACAGTGGGCGAGAGGTGGACCAGGGAGGAAGAATCAGCACGGCAGGGAGGAAAGCAGGCTTCGTGGAGTTGCAGCAGAAGGGCGAGCGGCGGACCTGGGAGGAGGAGGAGGAATTGGCGCGGCAGGGAGGAAAGCAGGCTTCGTGGAGTTGCAGCAGCAGTGGGCAAGTGGCGGACCAGGGAGGAGGAATCGGCACAGCAGGGAGGGAGGAAGGCAGGGAGGCTTCAGTGCGGGAGGGAGGAAGGCAGGCAGGCTTCGGTGCGGGAGGGAGGAAGGACAAAGGCTGGAAGGAAGTGAGGGGGAGGGGGCAAGAACCCGGGACATAGGAAGGAAGGAAGGAGGGAGGGAATAGAAAGAGACAATTGTTGGGCCTGAGGAAGGAAGGAAAGAAAGAACTATCTAGTGCAACCAGAAATCACCAAAGGTAGGATTTCAATTTAGTGATCAAAATCTGTCTGCTGCAGTATATTTGTCTATTTTTCTAGGGGGCTGGGTTCAGAGGCACAATTTGGTTCAGAATACTTTTTTCTTGGTTTTTCCTCCTCTAAATCTAGGGCGCGTTTTATGGTCAGGTGCATCTTATGAAGCGAAAAATATGGTAATTACAGTTTCTTGTTAATGGGGGGAAAAAGTCTCAGATCCCCATGTGCTGCGAGTACAAAACTGAACAGACACACTAGAAAGGGTAACTACCTCATTGATTCAAACAAAACCTGTCCAATGTATGTATAATTCATTATGTCTGCTCCAAAGATTCTCATTTACTCTTTCAAAGCGCTATGAAAAATAAAGTGCAAATACTTAGCTTGGTCAGGGCTCAGATATTAAGCGAAGATGTTATGCTTTCCTGCTGAGTGCTCTCTTTGCCCGTTAGCTAGCTGGTGTTTCACTGTATAGCTGCGTCAGGGCAATGGACCGTTTCCTTGAAAAGAAGCAAAATAAAATCTCAGCACTTAAAGAAATAAAAAAGACATAGAGAAGAAAACTTTTCAACTCTTCTCAAGCTTACTTCCGGTGTTAATTCTCCACGCTCAAAAATGGCAAAGATGGCGTCAGTCTCTGTCAGAAGGGACAGGCAAAGACAGCACTCAGCAGGAAAGCATAACATCTGAGCCCCGACCAAGCTAAGTATTTGTACTTTATTTTGCATAGCACTTTGAAAGAGTAAATGAGAATCTTTGGAGCAGACATATTGAATTATACATAAACTGGACGGGTATTTTTGAGCCAGTGAGGTAGTTATCCTTTCTAGTGTGTCTGTTCAGTTTTGTACTTGCAGCACACAAGAATCTGAGGCTTTTGCCCCATTTAGAAGAAACTGTAATTAATTTGAGACAATCAATGAAGAGAAGAGGATTCTTCACAATTCTAAGCTAATTTATATGTATGAAGTGATACGAGAGGGGTATTTGTAGTAAATAGTGGGGTTCCCCAGGGGTCTGTCCTGGAACTCCCGCTTTTTAACATATTTATTAATGATCTAGAGATGGGAATATCTAATGCGATAATTAAATTTGCTGATGACACAAAGCTGTTCAAAGTTGTTAAATCACAAGAGGTTTGTGAAAAATTGCAAGAGGACCTTGTGAGACGAAGACTGGGCATCAAAATGACAGATGCACTAAAGTCAGCGATCATCGATGATCGTTTTTACTGACCCGATGCACAAAATGGCTCACCACATGTTTTTCCCTTGATCACCCATTTTCCGATCCAGCCATGCAAATTAGCTATCGGAAAAAAACGACTGGTTTATTTTCATTTTTTTTTTTTCAATTGCACTGATATTTTGCATGTGTTAAACACGCAAAAAATCTGTCCCATTAAAAAAAATGTACTCAACCACTATATTAGGCAAAAAAGTCCTCGTATGAAAAACAAATCCAACCAACACATAGGAGGACTAAAACAGAGATCAATCCTTGCTGATTATAATACCGCTCTCAGAAACCTGTGCTGTCCTCACACTACAGTGTTCGGAACCATATTCACAGGTAAATGGTGTCTTTCATTGAGTCGGTAATTTCTTGTGCAAAAACCACAATCATGCAAGCTCGTGTAAAGTGCTGAGTGCAACAAATAAATAACTTTAAAAATAGATATCAAAAAACTTTTTGCACAACTTCTTTTGCACTTATCTTATAAAGAGCTGGCTTGTAGTTCTCAGTTATTCGTTACATGGCTAAACGCCCTACGGGACCCATTTCACCGCAAATAAAGGGCTTCTTCAGCGCCATTTTGTGTTAATGATAATACTGTAGCACATTTCTAATTAAAATATAAGACCCCTGAAGAAGCCCTTTATTTGCGGTGAAACGGGTCCCGTAGGGCGTTTAGCCATGTAACGAATAACTGAGAACTACAAGCCAGCTCTTTATAAGATAAGTGCAAAAAGTTTTTTGATATCTATTTTTAAAGTTATTTATTTGTTGCACTCAGCACTTTACACGAGCTTGCATGATTGTGGTTTTTGCACAAGAAATTACCGACTCAATGAAAGACAAAAACACTGTAGTGTGAGGACAGCACAGGTTTCTGAGAGTGGTATTATAACCAGCAAGGATTGATCTCCATTAAAAAAAATGCAAAAAAGTCCCCCACTGCCAACAACGGACCTCCCCAATGACCCCCAACAAGCCCTAGCTGCTTCAGCCTTTCCTCCTAGGGAAGGTGTCCCAAACCTTTTATCATTTTTGTTGCCCTTTTCTGTACCTTTTAATAAATCTGCTATATCTTTTTTGAGATATGGCGACCAGAACGACACACAGTGTTGAGTTGCAGCTGTACCACAGAGCGTTACAAGGGCATTATAACACTTTCATCTTCGTTTTCCATTCCTTTCCTGATAATTCCTAATGTTCTATTTGCTTTCTTAGCAGTTGCCGCAAATTGATTGATTTATTCCATTTTCTATACCGTTCTCCCAGGAGAGCTCAGAAGAGTTTACATGAGTTTATTCAGGTCCTGAAGCATTTTCCCCTGTCTGTCACGGCGGGCTCACAATCTATCTAATGTGCCTGGGGTAATGGTAGTAGGACTTGCCCAGGGTCACAAGGAGAAGCGTGGGTTTCAACCCTCAACCCCAGAGTGCTGAGGCTGTAGCTTTAACCACTGCGCCACACTCGTATGCTCAACAATGACACCCAGATCCTTTTCCTGAGCAGTGGCTCCTAACATAGAATCCAGCATCATGTAGCTATAGTTCGGGTTCCACTTTCCCACATGCATTACTTTGCACTTGCTCACATTAAGGGCTAGATGCACTAGTCAGCCAGTAATACCAATTGGATTGCTGTTGGACGATTCTCTGTCTGATTGTGGAAGAGCGATCGATGCCTCCACCTGGTCCTGGACCCCCCACGCCACCATCCCCAACCCAACCATCCCCTCCCCTCCCTCCTGAAAAAAAAAAAAAAAAAAAAAAGCAGGCGAGATGCCCACTCCCTCCTGCCACCAGATGCTCCCCCGAACCCCATATACCTTTACTAGACTTTGGGAGCTGGAGGGAAGCATGTCCCTCCAGCTCGAAGCCCCACCTGTGGAAAATGGCAGGCCTTCCCCTCCCCAGTGCACCTTGTGATGCACAGAAAGGAGCCTAAGACCTTGACTGGCTCAGACGCCAAAGGCCCCTCCCCTTGATGCACAGGGAGGAGCCTAAGGTTCAGATTGGCTCAGACACCTTGGGAGGGGGCCTTAGGCTCCTCCCTCTGTAACCCATGTGATGCATAGGAGGGGCCTAAGGTCTGAGCAAATCAGGGCCTTAGGCTCCTCCCTGTGAATTACATCGTGCACCAGGGAGGGGAAGGCCCGTCATTTTCCATGGAAGGGGCTTGGAGCTGGAAGGACATGTTTCCCTCCAGCTCCCAATGTCTAGCAAAGGTATGTGGTGGGGGGTTTCAGGGAGCATCTGATAGCAGGAGGGAGTGGGTATCCATCCTGCCTTTTTTTGGGAGGGAAGAAGGGGAGGGGGTCTCTGTTGGTGGGAAGGAGCATCCCTCCTGCCAATCTTCTCTCATGGGGGGGGTGGAGACGGCATGGCAGGAGGGAGTTGGCATCCTTCATGCCAATTTTCTTTCGTTGGGGGGGGGGGAAGGGGGATTCCTGGTGCTGCATTCATTGGGAATAATTGGGGAGGACCGTCATCAGCAGTGAGGGGACTTTTTTTTCTTATGGGACAGATATTTTTCACGAGTAACAGAACCAACATTTCTCAGCAGAAAGAAATTAAAAGCTAGTCTCTCAACTTTTTCCCTGAGTTGCGAATGCTATACCTAATCAAAACATTCTGCAATTCCAAGAGGCTGCAATTTGAATCCAATCCAGGCCCACTTGATTGGAAGATATAGTCAATATTTGCATAATTGTAACATTTTTAAGCTCATTCAAAAAAAAAAAAAAAAAAAAAGACTTTATAGTGTGGAGGACAGAAACAGCTAGGGATAAGGCTAAGAACTACAAAAGCACCCCAATTACAAGGTTTAGACTACCATAACAGCATAAGCACTAAAAACTTAATAAGGAATTCCATTCATAGCAACCCACTACCACAATAAAACAACCTTCTAAGACTTATTGAAGCCCCCTCACAAGCCTACAAAAGGCCACCACAGCCAGGGCAACCTTTTTGGTGTCACCTGCTGGTCTCATGCGACAAACTGAAAAGTGTCCTGACCCCATAAAGTGATATCAAGTCCTGCCTCCTAGCTTTTTGCTATGAGGAATTTAGACTACAAGGCCTAGATTCTCAAACCAACGCCAACATCAGCGGCCGATCATGTGTCAATCACGCATCGGCACTTGTTTTGTAATTGCACTGATGCGAAACATAGGTGCCAGAAACGTAGGCCCATGTTTTCTGGGCTTATATTTCCGGCACCTATCTTTGCGTGAATCACACCTACGTAGACACTTTAGGCTGCCTAATGTCACTTCCAGTGTTGGCCACGCCTATTTTGGCATTCAGCAGCCTAAAAGGGCCTACATAGGCACGTTTCTAAAATCGATTTGCACCTCAAATCTCAGTTAAAAATGTCATTTGGATGGTGTTTTTAATAATAATAATAATAACAGCTTATATACCGCAATACCGTGAAGTTCTATGCTGTTTACAAAAGATTAAGCAAAGGTACAAATTGACTGACTTCAAGAGGGGAAGAAGAAAGAGAAGTAATTAGACAGGAAATTCATTGTTGAGGAGAAAAGTGATCAAAAGGACAGTAGGTCGCTATTGAGAGGAAAGAGATAAGTGGATCAGTTGTCAAGATGTTTTAAGAACAGGTGTGTTTTCAGACGTTTCCTAAATTCCTCATAAGTAGTGGGCGAAAGCAATTGTTCTAGGTCTTTACCCCATGATGCTGCTTGGTGTGAGAGAAGGAATTCATGGTGTTTTTTCAGTTTGCAACCTCTCACTGGGGGGGAAACGAAGTTGGAATGTGAACTTCTCTTGTCTCTGTTGGTTGAGAAGGAGAAAAGGTCTGTAATGTATTTGGGGGCAAGTCCGTGTAATGCTTTAAAGCAGAAACAGGCAAATTTGAACTTTACGCGTGCCTTCATCGGCAGCCAATGTAGCTGCCAGTAGTAGGGTGTCACGTGGTCACATTTTTTTAGTCCAAAGATTAGTCTGACTGCCGCATTCTGCAACAGTTGTAGGCGTCGCATATTTTTTGGGGAAATTGCCAAATAGGCGATGTTACAGTAGTCAAGCAGGCTTAGTACGAGGGATTGGACTAGGATTCTAAAAACCGATGTAACAAAATAAGCTTTAAGGGATCTGAGTTTCCAGAGAGTGAAAAATCCCTTTCTGATTAAGGAATCTACTTGGTCTTTCATGGTTAGGCATTGATCCAGAGTTACACCTAGTATCTTTATGGAGGGCTGGATAAGGTAACTAAGGTTATTGATACAGAGGGGTGATTTAATGTCAAGTGGATGTGGTGACGCAATGAAAAAAGTCATTTTATCTGAATTAAGTTTGAGCCTAAAATTTGTCATCCATTGTTCCATCATGTTTATAGCTTCTGAAGCTTTGGGAATAGTTTCGGAGACAGAATTGGTGAATGGGATGATAATTGTAAAATCAGAGGTGTGGGTTCCTACCAGCCCTCATTCAAGAATCCAGGCCCCAGTGACTATATGGATGGTGGAAAAGGCAGTAAGATGACCGTCCTTGGGCCCTAGCAGGTGAGTCCTTCATCCAGGCTAGCATTGATCACAGAGGTTAGACTAAAAGTGGCCTAACACAAAAGGGATGTCATATAGATCTAAAACCAGACTATTTTTTGAGTTCTAAAATGCATTTGGCTTTGTATATATAGGAATTTTCTGATAGAATACTACATCCTACTAGAGCTTTATGCTCTTTTGATACATCTTCTGGAAGTACCTTCATTTCAACAAGTTAGACTTGATAAATACTGTGGGGCTCCTTTTACAGAAGCCACAGTGATGTGGAATGCTTTACAACATTTATATTCAGTGACATCCAATCAGGAACGAATAGGTCCATAGCATCGATACCATTTGCTGTTAAGTTAATGGAAGGATTGGTAACCTATCAAGTTGTGGATTTTCTGAATAAGTTTGATATTTTGCACGATTCGCAATCAGGATTTAGGGTGATGTTTAGCAATGAAACTAATGGACTTTGATAAATGATACTTGATCTTTGTTTTGTGTGGGAAAACAGGTACTTTTGCTCCAATTCAACCTTTTGAGTTAGTAGACCATACTCTTTTATTGTCCATTTTTGATGGAATTGGAATTACATGCCAAGTTTATAATTGATTGAAAAGTTTTCTGTCTGGTCGATGAATTTTTCCTCAAGTTGGAGCAACTCTTGTGGAGTATCTCAGGGATCACCACTATCTCCTGTAACATTTAATATATTTTATATTCCTTTGGATTTGTACTACTATTTATTATTCCTATAGTGCTACCAGATGCATGCAGCACTGTACATTAAACATGCAAGACACAGCCCCTTTTCGAAAAAGCTTACAATCTGATTATGATAGACACACAGAACATAGAGTGGATCAATGTATATATATATACTGTTCATGAAGGGAGATACAAAGGAATGAAAAGATAAGAGAGGGCAGGGGCTGCAGAGGGAATGAGAAACAGATATAGTATATTAGAAGTTGGAAGTGATTAAGACCTAAATGCAGCTTCAAAAAAGTAACCTTTGAGCCTGGATCTGAATATCACCAGAGATGGAGCCTGGCGTACTGACTCAGGCAGGTTGTTCTAGAACATAAGAACATAAGCATTGCCGCTGCTGGGATATATATATATATATATATATATACACACAGATGATATTTCTTTTCTACTTCCATTAAATAATTTAGCAGAAGGTTATTGAAAATCCAACAAGGAACACAGTAGAATCTCAAATGTGTGAACAAAATCTGAAATTGAATTCTGGTAAAACAAAATGTATGTATTTTAAGATACCATTTTTGTGATCCCCACTCATTAATCTGTTAATAAGCTGGAATCATCTATTAAGATATTAATTTTTTATTAGAGAATGGCACAGGGACAAATTTTTTCCCATTCCTGTGGGAACTTTATTTTACCATCCCGGCAAGTTCTTTTTCTGTCCCTCCCTGCATGCTCTGTCCTCATCTGCACATGCCTCAAACACTTTAAAATCATAAGTGTTTAAAGCTTATGCAGTTAAGGCAGAGCTTACAGGAATGGGGCAGGGACAGCGATAGTGACAAAACTTGCAGGGTTGGGACAGGGAAATTGAGTTTCTGCAGGGACGGAGCAAAATTTGTCCCCGTGTCATTCTCTAGTTTTTACTTAGATAGCATATTATCCTTGAAGCCTCAGTTGCACTTAAAATACAATGTTTTTTTCTTCTTAGAAATGTAGTATTTGTAAATACTTTGATCTGATCTCAATTTAAAGTCTTGGTGTAATCGATTACTATTATGTTGCATATCTGGGATGCTCTCTTATAATTAACAAAACATTACAGACACTTTTAGTCATCTTTCAGTTTGCAATACCTTATACCAAGGAATTACCCCAAAAGAACTCAGAAGATTACAAATAATTTGGAACATTGCTGAAAAACTTTTATTCAAAGCAAAAAAATTCAATCATGTAACCCCCCTTCTAATCAAAGAGCACTCCTGGAAATGTCCCAGTTCTTTAGATATATTGTGAGCGGTTCTGAACTGTTAAGGGATGGGAGGATTATAAACACAGTTTATTATTATTATTAAAGAGAAATAAAAGGGGAGAGAGAGAGGAGGTGGATAGGTAAGAGGGAGAGGAAGGGGAGAGAAAAAGAGTTTTACTACTTGGGATCTAGCTAGGTACTTACTTAGGACCTGGGTTGGCCACTGTTGGAAACAGGATTCTGGGCTTGATGGACCTTCGGTCTGTCTCAGTATGGCAATGCTTATGTTTTCTCTACAGGCTAATGTTTATTATTTTATTGTAACTAGCACAGCAGTTAGGGCTCCTTTTACTAAGGTGTGCTAGCGTTTTTAGCACGTGCTACATTGCCGTGCGCGCTAACCCCACGCTACGCACCAAAAACTAATGTCAGCTCAATGGTGGCGTTAGCGTCTAGCGTGGGCGCTAAAACCATTAGCACAGCTTAGTAAAAGCAGCCCTTAATTTTAACTATTATTTTAATAATTTTGAATTCTTATGGTTTTATTACATCTGCTTATGCTATATAATTCTGGATTGTGTATGTTATGATGTTAACCGTTTAAATTTGTAGATGAGCAAGATTAAGATATCATAAATAGTGCAAATACATAGGTATATATTCAAATGCACACACACATTTATATTGACCATAACTTTCAAACAGCTGATGAGCAGGCTTCTGAATGTCACAATGTAGCTGATTTCTAGCTGAAGGTCACAAGTGACCTATAAATACACTAAAGGATAGCTTATTGATGGCTTCATGAACAATTAAAATAAAGGAGAGAGAGAGAGCATAAAACTATTATGCTTAACAGTCAAATTCCTTGTGTTTCTCTCCTGCAGGACTACAAAATGATAGTAAGATAATGCAAAACAGCTATGCGACCTATGTTATTACTAGGGCTTTGTAGTTTGTACATAAATAAAGCCTTTGACTCCGACTCCTTTATTTATATATCTATCTAGGTGTACTACAATTCAAGGTTTGGCTTGTTGGGATTTTGGTTTATGTTTTATTATTTTTAGTCAGTTATTATCGATTTGGCATTTCTGTTAGAATGATTTTTCTATATACCATTTTGAAGTAATCTGGCTTGTTCAGTTGTCTCGACAGGGAAGGGGATATTTGTGAGGTGGGTGGGAAGACAGGAGTTTTGTTTATCCTCTATCTGTGTTTGTGATTTATAAAATGACAGCTGTACAGAATATTGTTGCTTTTTATACTTTAATAAAATGATTTCAATTAAAAATCATAACTACTCAAGGCTTGTGAAGATGGGATCAGAGTTCATAGAGACAGAGTTCATATGAACAAACTTTGTCCCTGTGTCATTGTCTAGGGGCTCCTTTTATGAAGGTGTGCTAGGGTTTTTAGCGCATGCACAAAATTACCGTGCGCTAAAAAGGAGGCGGTAGTGGCTAGCGCACTTGGGAATTTAACGCGCGCTATATTCATCAATATAAATATATTACATTTTGTAATCATCACGGAACTTGATCTCAAAATATATTCTAAAAGTAAAACATATCCTACAAAAAATTAGTTAATCTGTGAAAAAAGAAATTATTAATATTTGCATGACATACAAAAATGTAACTGTATTAGGAGTCTGAATTGGAATCGGCACATTTTCACCAACTCTGGTAACCCAGAAATTGCTTCCAACCCCGACTCCACAGCCCTGGTTATTACATCTATAGCAGTGGTCTCCAACTCAAACCCTTTGGAGGGCCATATTTTGGTTTTGTAGATACTTGGAGGGCCTCAGAAAAAATAGTTAATGTCTTATTAAAGAAATGACAATTTTGCATGAGGTAAAACTCTTTACAGTTTATAAATCTTTCCTTTTGGCTAAATCTTAATAATAATATTGTCATTTATAGCTAAAGAGACATATGATCGAGAAACTGTTTTATTTTACTTTTGTGATTATGATAAACATACCGAGGGCCTCAAAATAGACCTGGTGGGCCGCAAGTTTGAGACCACTGATCTATAGCAACAGATGATCATAGTGCCCAAAAAGGGGAAGGGGTAAAACACGGACCTGACGGACCTTGCGGATCTAAACCCGAACCTTAAAAATCTGAGGTCCATGCCACTTGTAGTTAGTTTCTGGCTCCGACAGACCTCGGTGACAATTTAGCTCTGACGGATCCGTCTCAGCATAGGGAGGGAAAAGTATTAGGATCCGTCAGTGCTAAATTGTCACCGAGCTCTGTCAGAGCCAGAGACGAGTGCTGGAGCGGCTCTAAAACGAATCCTTTAAACCGGTTTCCCCAGTAAATTTAAAAATCTGACAGACCTCGATGACATTGTAGCGCTGATGGATCCTAATACTATTCCCTCCCTATGCTGAGATGGATCCGTCAGCGCTAAATTGTCACCGAGGTCCGTCGGAGCCAGAAACTAACTACAAGTGGCATGGACCTCAGATTTTTAAGGATGTGCGGGTTTAGATCTGTGAGGTCCATCAGGTCCGCGTTTTACCCCTTCCCTCCCCAAAAGCACCTTATGCCTGGCCTTGTGTAGACCCCAATTAAACACCATAAGTTTTCTGTGGGATATGATCATTTAATATACTGTCTTCCACCACTGTTTCAAGGTAATTTACAATAAAACAACTGTTGCAAATATATAAGAACAAAAAAAAAAATCAGACCCCCGCTCATCTTTTTTTATTCTCCTCCCTTACGTTTATTTTTATTGTGGTTGAACGGACACGTATCAGAACTTTAGTAAGTGTCCTTAGGCATATGTTGTTTAAAGATGCAAAGGTAGGCCCTGTTTATCTTTCCCTTCTTTGAAGATGGTATAAGGACATCTATGTTTGTCTTTCTTTCTTTGACATGAATGTTTAAACAGAGTTGTAGTGAAGTGAATTCAATTGTTTTGTTAAGCCGTATTTACAGACAGCTTTAGTTAAGAAGCTCTGCTGGTCAAGGCTTTTTCTTACCTTTTGGACTTCAATCTCTAGCTAGGAAAAATGCTGATGTGTTTAAAGTTTCATGTGACCTTCCATATATGGTTTGTATTTACGTCACATGCCATCACATGCTGACAAACCTGATTCGTATAAAAGATGTGAAACTCATAATAAAAGACGGACATATTTGAAAGATGGTTTCTGGTCTTTAAGATGTGTCCCCAGGTACCTGACTTACATATGACAGAGACAGAGAAAGTATGGGGCAGGAATTGGGACCTGAATCCTTTTCAGTTGGGGGCTTGTCCGCGATGGGCAGATGATATCACCGGTATTTTGTGAGTATTTCTGAATTTTTTCTGTTCTTTAATACTCACTGGGTAGTGGTGACCTGTACCCAACCCTTTATTTTAAGTTCAAGCTTTGGGTTCTATTATGGAGTTTTTTTGGGAAAAATCTCGGGGTACTTTCGGTAAGCGCCCCTCATGAATATATACGCAGCTGCCATTCTTTCGGAAAGAATGAAATTATTTATAGAACCCCCCTGCCCACTCTGTCATTTGTAAGGTTAAAAACTTTTATAGAGTTTAAGATTTTATTGTCTCTTATTACTGTACCTCGCTTATAAGGTAAGATAAGCGAATATTTTTGCATTGTTATATTGGGTTTTGTAATGAGTCATAAAGGCACTTACTCTTAGACAAATGAGACTTGTACGGATGTGTGTGTGTATGACATTTTTTCCTTCAGCTCCCATCTTTCTGTGTCACCAATGTTTAATACTGAGGTAGCAACCCACACAAAAGCAGAAGGTCAAAACAGTTTTCACTTCTTTTGTTAGAGCATTAGCTCTTAACTCATGGACCTCAGTAGTGCCATTCCATGCTATTAAACTTTAAGCATGCAAGACCCCTGATCGTCATTGGTCCCATGTAATTATAATCATTTTTTATATATAGTAGTTTTTTTTATATATATACTTTCAATTTATAATATATTTAGAAAGACGTAGACTACGTTTCGCCCTTTCGGGCTGTATCAAGGAATCCCCCTGCAGAATGTTAAGAATAATATCATTATAATGCCATTTTGTTATATTATATTGCACTTAGTAATATTTAACATAGCTCTAAGTTACCTCAAATATTCCAGCTCATGCTCCCCGCGTCTGATTTACAAACAGGAAACATGGCCGCGGCGTTCACAGCTTTAAATCTCCTAACTACTCCCTAAACGTGATGACAACAGACTTAACGTAAAAACGCCCCCCTGTTCTTATTTAGCCTCATATTAAAGTCGCCCATTCTATTTCGGCATTCAAACCAGCGGGAATTACTGAATTTAAAGAAAAAATCCATTTTTGTTCCCTATAGTTTAATTTGCTTTTAGAGTCGCCCCCTTCCCATCCCACATGAACCTGATCTATAACTGATGATGGGTCATAGTAAAAGATAAATGAGGGTTAAGGGAATTAAGCCAACTCAAAAATACTTGCAACTCGAATTCAGATCCGTCCCAAAAAATCAGAATGTCGTCTAGATATCTTTTCCACAGAAGGACGTGTTTAAAATTTTGAGCAGGATATACTTGCTGTTGTTCAAATTTTTCAACATAGAGACTTGCCACAGAGGGTGCCAGAGTCGCTCCCATCGCGACACCCTGTATCTGATTGTAGAATTCTCCCTTATACCAGAAATAATTCTGGTTTATCACCAGGCGAGCAAGTTTCATCAGCCAGTCCTTATTAAAACGGCCCAAGTCTTTCCTTGCAAGAACCTCCTGTATAACTTCCAAAGCGGCATCCTGGGGGATACAGGTATAAAGAGAAGAAACATCTAAAGTCACAAAAAATGTGACCTTCCTAGTATCCCTCATTTCATCCAGGATCCGTAACAAATGAGCTGAATCTCTTATATATGAAGCGATGTTCAAAACTTCAGGTCTCAGGAAGTAGTCTATAAATTTTGACAGGGGCTCCAACACTGAAAATTTAGTGGAAACAATTGGGCGGCCTGGAGGGGACTGGAGCCTTTTGTGCACCTTAGGAAGCATATAGATTTTAGGAGTTACTGGGCAAGTCTCAATGAGAAAAGCAGATTCCTTCTGGGTAATAAATTTATTCTGAAGACCTTCTTTGACAAGTTGTTCAATGTCAGATTTCAAAACTTCCGTCGGATCCTTAGATAGCTTCTGATAGGCTTTCTCGTCTGCTAATTGTCGGCAGACCTCCACATCATAGGATTCTCTGTCCTGTATGGTGATTGCTCCACCCTTATCAGCTCTCATGATCATAATATTGGTATTATCTTGGAGTTCTTTCAGCGCTATCCCCAAATTCTTAGAAAGATTATATTTCCTTCTTTGAGAGTAATGTTGTCGTTCCAAAATTTCGAGATCCTGCAATACAAGATCTCTAAACGTAAGGAGAAAAGGTTTAGGGGCTTCACTCGGACACCATTTAGACGGTCTCTTCAGAATCGACATATCCATATTACAAGGATATTCCTCAAAAAATACCTTCAATTGAAGCTTTCTAAAGAACCTAAAGAAGGCTATTCTCATTTTGAAAGGGTTATAATCAACTGTAGGGACAAATCCCAATCCGAATTGTAGCACCTGCGTTTGAATGTCCGAAAGAGAAACAGATGAAAGATTAATAATTAATAATTAATATATAAGAGATTCAGCTCATTTGTTACGGATCCTGGATGAAATGAGGGATACTAGGAAGGTCACATTTTTTGTGACTTTAGATGTTTCTTCTCTTTATACCTGTATCCCCCAGGATGCCGCTTTGGAAGTTATACAGGAGGTTCTTGCAAGGAAAGACTTGGGCCGTTTTAATAAGGACTGGCTGATGAAACTTGCTCGCCTGGTGATAAACCAGAATTATTTCTGGTATAAGGGAGAATTCTACAATCAGATACAGGGTGTCGCGATGGGAGCGACTCTGGCACCCTCTGTGGCAAGTCTCTATGTTGAAAAATTTGAACAACAGCAAGTATATCCTGCTCAAAATTTTAAACACGTCCTTCTGTGGAAAAGATATCTAGACGACATTCTGATTTTTTGGGACGGATCTGAATTCGAGTTGCAAGTATTTTTGAGTTGGCTTAATTCCCTTAACCCTCATTTATCTTTTACTATGACCCATCATCAGTTATAGATCAGGTTCATGTGGGATGGGAAGGGGGCGACTCTAAAAGCAAATTAAACTATAGGGAACAAAAATGGATTTTTTCTTTAAATTCAGTAATTCCCGCTGGTTTGAATGCCGAAATAGAATGGGCGACTTTAATATGAGGCTAAATAAGAACAGGGGGGCGTTTTTACGTTAAGTCTGTTGTCATCACGTTTAGGGAGTAGTTAGGAGATTTAAAGCTGTGAACGCCGCGGCCATGTTTCCTGTTTGTAAATCAGACGCGGGGAGCATGAGCTGGAATATTTGAGGTAACTTAGAGCTATGTTAAATATTACTAAGTGCAATATAATATAACAAAATGGCATTATAATGATATTATTCTTAACATTCTGCAGGGGGATTCCTTGATACAGCCCGAAAGGGCGAAACGTAGTCTACGTCTTTCTAAATATATTATAAATTGAAAGTATATATATAAAAAAAACTACTATATATAAAAAATGATTATAATTACATGGGACCAATGACGATCAGGGGTCTTGCATGCTTAAAGTTTAATAGCATGGAATGGCACTACTGAGGTCCATGAGTTAAGAGCTAATGCTCTAACAAAAGAAGTGAAAACTGTTTTGACCTTCTGCTTTTGTGTGGGTTGTTATAATTGATTTCGGAAGGCTTTAAGAACACTATAGCCACAGCGAAATTGTTTAATACTGAGGTAGGACATGCTGTTATGTGGAATGAATTGAAAGCGCTGTTTGAATCAGTCTAAGATCTTTCCCTTGTAGTTTGTACACAAGCCCTAATTTTGTGCGTTTTTTCTACCGGCTGCTTTCTTTGTGTTCTGTGCTGGATCATAAAAAAAAAAAAAAAAAAAGAGAAACAAGAAAAAGAAAAAATTCCGTTTTAAAGGTTTTCTTTCTTGTGCAGAGCAAAGCTAATCTGTTCTTTGCTTTCATTATCAGGGTCTGTGCATGAATGTTTTTGTCCCTTCCCCCAGACTTCTCTGTTTGGGCTTCCACTGACCCCCTATAGTGCTTCTTTGAAGTTACTCATTCTTGGTTTTATAAAGCAGTAAGGTGAGATTCCACTGCTTGTCTCTTGACTTTTCTCCGGCATTATCAAAACCACCATCTCTTCTTATAATACGCCCGTCGCTCTTGTTGCCAAAGCTGATGGCATTCCCTGTTTCGTCCTAGATTTAGGGCTGTTAATGTTTTGGTAATTCTCATTGCACTTATGTTTCTTCCACCATTCCATCGGCAGCCAATGATTTTTTTCTGTCATTTTCCTAAAGAATGTTTTATTTTTAGTCCCTTTGGTGAGGCTTTTCAGCTCTTTTTTTGCCTTCACCTTTAAGCAACAGTATACCTAGTGTGGAATGTCCTTCGGGCTATTCTACAAAGTCATGCACTGCCCCTCATGGTCCTATTCTCATTTTGTACAACTTTTTGTGTTCCATAATTCAGGAGACCTGTCAGGCTGATAGTTTGTATCTTTTATAATGGTTGTCTGTGTGTGGTCACAAGGTGTCACGAAATAAACTGCACTGGTGTACATCTGAAGTGAAATACCTGGGTTTTGTCCTGTCTCATGGTCAAAGGAAAATCTGCACTTTCTGCATTGCTGCTGTTCTGCCCCGCCCAGCTAACAAGAAAGACATGCTTACTTTTCTTGCTATGATTGGTCACTGCCGCCAATGGATCTCTGCTTGTTCCTTCTATGACCAGATTTTGAGACAGACCCTGGTTTCTGAAATGACTGCTCTTATCAGATGGACTTATGAAATGTTGGACATTTAAAATGTGCTTTGGTTTCTAGCTCAAGTTTGGGTTTTCCTGCTTATGCCCACATGTTTTATCTCTTTGTTTGGGACTATTGTAACACCATGAAGGGAGAACATGGCGGTAAATTACGCTCTGTTGCCTTTTTTTATAGTCACTCCTGTTCAAGTTCCCTGGCTGCTTGTGCTATGGTGGTAGAGATGGTTACTTTTCTGATCCTAGGTCACCCCATTACCCTTCATACTTTTCACGATGTCCAAGCCCTTCTTTTAAATAGGCTTCTGGGTCTCAAGGGTGAACAGGATTCTCTTCCTCTCTTTTTTCACAGCTTCCTCTGAATTTGTTGCCTGGCGTTTGGCAGGTGCCCAAAGCCGCCCTTTTGGACGGACTTTGGTGCAAAGAGGGGAAACCCTGGATACCAGCTGCTAGCTCTCCCTTATTCATTGCCCAATATCATGGTATTGGTTATCGTAGTGCTCGCTCGACATTTTAACTTCTTGCTAGTGATATTTTCATTCTTGACCTTTTGCTCCTTGATACAGAGATATATAGCTCGATAATTACAACTGGCATGGTTGTGAATTGAAAATAAATTGGAAAATACAATTCCTTTCTATTGTTTTAGCTGAAATTAGGATGTCGCTAATTTAAAATGTTTTTTCCGGATTTATACATAGCCATCCCAGATCCATTTTGGCACAGATATTTCTAATGTTTTCCACGGGTCCTCTTTATCACTGCAGAGATAGAGACGCTCCAAAGAGACATTAGCTTTATGCCTTTTTTCAAATATGAGATGGTTATGATATACATTATTTGTTGTTTTGGTTTTTTTATATCAATGTGTTTATTTGCAGTTAAATTCAGCCCTGCACACTTGACAGATGGAGTAATAGCTCCACGCTTAAAACTTTATGTTTTGTCTGTGTCATGTTTACTTGTTTTAGTTTAGTGGGTACCCCAGGATACATAATATTGGCCATTTTTAGAGCTCTTTTTCCACTTCTTACTAGCCTAACTGCGCAATGTTCTTTTACTTTTAGCTTTTATATTCTGAATATAGTTTAGTTAGGGGTTATAAGAAAAAGTTTTACTTTATGCAGCGTTTATTTCGTGGTGTTCCCTACATATGATCCATTCAATATACATTTCTGAATACATTCAGTACATCAGTATGGTCTCTCTGAAGTGCATAATAGTTATATGAAGCACGAAAAAACATATCCTTTTGGATTGTTCAATTAAGAACCTTAAGTAACTGAGTATTGTCTCTCTTTTGCCATGGCTATGCTAAGTGAATGAATTGGTATTGTGCATGTTGCCACATTCAGTACAGGCAACATGGTTTCTCTTGTTTTCTATCTCTTATTTGGATCACATTGGAGTACAGCTGCTGAATGATATTTGGAATGCTTTTCAAGCATTTCTTTTCAAGTATCTCTTTCTGTATGTACAGACATCTGGCTGCTCTCCCTTTGAGATTCTCACGGGATGACCTTTCCCCGCCCCATGGGTAGATTTTCCCTTGATACAGGAGGAATACGTCCAAAAGCTAATTGAAATATTAGGGCTTGTTCAAAGAAACGTGTCTTGCACTTCTCCTTTCTCTCCACAGATTCCTACCCATTTTTTCCAGCCTGGTGATTATCCAGCAGCTTTCCAAGGTTCGGAAGCAGACGGATTTCCCCTTTGGCCTTCCCACTACTGTGATCGCTGTGACCAGGCCCGCTGCACTCACTGAGGAGTTTCCTGTTTGGATCCACGCAAGTCGCTTGAAGAGGGTTAACCTAAAACCCCAGAAGCAAGTCTTCCCTGCGCAGATTTCACCTCCTCCAGTGGAACAACATAATGATCTCATTGCAGCATTCTACCAACTTTATCATTCTCTTACTGGCACTGCTGCTGCTAGTTTTTCTCCCTGTATGAATCCTTTTCACTGGGTCTACAGGGATGATGTGTTCTGGGTCCACGACACTTTCTGCCCATACCCATCTGTAAATGACATTCCTGCTGTAAACAGCACCCCCGACACCTCTTTGCGAACACGACGTCAAGCTGGACTACTCCCTCGCAAAGGCTGTCCTTCAATTGGAATCCAGAAAAGACCGATAGTATGCTACCCTTTGGTATAATTCCAGCAGTGTGCAAGTTGCCACCTTCTCCTTTGAGTATTGTGACATTGTGGACTGTTCATCAATTGATATCCCAAAGCTGTGCCATTGGTCCTCAGAGATTCCTAAAACTAAGGACATATATGTATATGTTACTGACTTACGTTGGGGGGATAAGTGTGCATTCTGGGGAGTGGTAGGGTGGAATATTGATACTGACTGGGCTTATAAACTAGAAAATACCCTGAAAAACAGTGGACCAAAATGGTAAATCACTGCTTACTTGTATGACCCTTCATAAGGTTGGACACTGTTATAGGAAAAGTGTTCCTGCACAAATTATTAAGCTTTCTCTTACTATTGACAACCCTAGACCTACTGATGAAGGTATGTACATTATGGACATGTGGTTTAAGGGTGGGTCTAGCTATCATCAGTTTTCTTACGGGATCTATCTACCTCCACTCATCCTCTCCCGCCATTTTGTGGGGGCCCCAAAAAATACTAACCCACTGGCCCCTACATTCAATAAACTTACTGACATGATGGCTATTGCTAATCCCACTTTTGAAGATATTGTGGCTGTTGAGGTAGGGTTTTCAGAACGTAACCTTTGGTTAGAATGGATGAAATTCACTGCTGATCAACATAATAAGAGTAATTGTTACATATGTGCTCAAGCTAGACCCCATCTAGGAACCGTACCTCTGGACCTCCCTCCTGGTATCCAACCATGCCTTTTTGGGTTATTTACCTATCCTCTTTGTGCACTGTAGTGTTCTAAATACCCTTTGTTGCCAGGACAGCAAAAGCTTGATATTGCCATTACCATCTATAAGGGCAATTACACATGTCATGTTTCTAATCTGACACAGGGTAGTTTTGTAGGTAATTTACCCCCAGGTTATTGTTCTGTCTTGGCTCATAGGTATGCCCCATTGTTGCTGCATCAGATTTGATATTTACTGGCTTTATGGAGACTTTTGGCTCCCTGTTAAGCTACCCAGCCAGTGGATAGGCCAGTGCACTTTAGTTAAGGTTACCATGCTCCTGCATATTCTTTCTGAAAGGCATCCTTCCTATTCACATGGTTTTTCCTTTTATTTGTCTTGATATAAATCTGATCACATGTATACATAGATGCTATAGGGGTCCCAAGAGGGGTCCCAGATGAATTTAAGGCCCGAGCTCAGGTTAAGGCTGGGTTTGAGTTCCTTATTCCCTTTATTACTATTAATAAGAATGTTGATCGGATTAGTTAAAATTATTATAATCAGCAACGCTTTGTGAACTATTCTAGGAACGCCTTGCAAAGTATTACTGATCAATTAGGCTCCACTTCTCAGATGGTTCTCAAAATCATATGGCCCTAGATATGATTTTAGCTGAGAATTCTGTTAAATTCTCCTCAGTATTTTATGCTGTTGTACTTTTCTTTCTGACAATATAGGTCCTCCTATGGACATTCAGAAATTAGCAGACCTCTTTGCTGAGTTCAAATGTAACTCTGATTTATCTAATTCTTGGGATCAGCACTTTAGTTGAATGCATAATCTCTTATTATTTGCACTCTTGTCTTGACTGCTCATGTACTGTGTTATTCGTATTACAGCTCCTAAAAAACCCCTCCTTGAGAGACATACCTAGAGTATCACTCCCTTCCAGCTCATGCTGTGTATTTGTGACGTCATTTACATGACGTAAGAGGGGAATTGAACGGACACGTATCAGAACTTTAGTAAGTGTCCTTAGGCATATGTTGTTTAAAGATGCAAAGGTAGGCCCTGTTTATCTTTCCCTTCTTTGAAGATGGTATAAGGACATCTATGTTTGTCTTTCTTTCTTTGACATGAATGTTTAAACAGAGTTGTAGTGAAGTGAATTCAATTGTTTTGTTAAGCCGTATTTACAGACAGCTTTAGTTAAGAAGCTCTGCTGGTCAAGGCTTTTTCTTACCTTTTGGACTTCAATCTCTAGCTAGGAAAAATGCTGATGTGTTTAAAGTTTCATGTGACCTTCCATATATGGTTTGTATTTACGTCACATGCCATCACATGCTGACAAACCTGATTCGTATAAAAGATGTGAAACTCATAATAAAAGACGGACATATTTGAAAGATGGTTTCTGGTCTTTAAGATGTGTCCCCAGGTACCTGACTTACATATGACAGAGACAGAGAAAGTATGGGGCAGGAATTGGGACCTGAATCCTTTTCAGTGGTCTGCTGGAAGAACTTGTATTTCATTCATGTATTTTCCTTTTGATCTGATGCATTCTTGGAAAAGTAAGCCCTGCGTTTAACTTATCATTATTGCTAATGTAATAATAATTTTTAAAAAGCCATCGGATCCCCGAGTCCTTGGTAGCCTGAGCCAGAGCCAATGCAGCAACCCAGAAGACATGGCATCCTTGAAAAGTCTCTGGCCCAGCCCGAGGGCTCCACCGTGGATCAGGCATCGAGAGACCATCCCCCCCCCCCCCCTCCCATTCGCGTTCCCGTTACCTGAGCCGCTGCTGGTCCCCTTTCAGCGAAAGCCACGCCGTCCATCACCTCACGCAGCGCGAGCAGAGGGGGTGGGGGGAAGGTCCCTCGCGGCGCTGGGGTGGGCGGGGCTGCGCGCGCGCTGGCCGCGGCGGTTAAAGGCTCGCGCTGACCGCGGCCGTTGCTCGGGGCGCCTGGAATTCCCGCGCGGAACGAAGAGCTTCAGGAGGACGCTGGCTCAAGGGAAACCGTGGGTGAGTGGGAGGCGGCGCTGCCTGCCCCCCCTTGAGGAGGTAAGCCCGGCCATCCCCGCTATCGGGCGCCCGGCACGCTTCACAGTCGCTGCAGAGGTGGTTCCCTTCGCGGGGGCGGGGCGAACGCCGACCAGAGCACGCAACGCGTCGACGGTGGCCTGACGTCACATCTGTAAAAAACCACGGGGCGGGCGGTGATGCCATTGGGCCGTCAAGTGGGCAGGGCTGTGACGTCGTTACGGCCGGCAGGCACGTGCACATTGCTAGTGCTGCGGCCGGGGTTCCGAGGGTTTGTATGAAAGGGGATTAGGGTCCACTGATGAAAGAACTGCTTACTATGCCTTTTTTTTTTGGGGGGGGGAGGGGAGTTTAGTGCACGTGCTTTCCAGGTGTGACTTTCGTTCAGGTATATTGTAACATACATAGTAACATACATAGTAGATGACGGCAGATAAAGACCCGAATGGTCCATCCAGTCTGCCCAACCTGATTCAATTTAAATTTTTTTTTTTTTTTCTTAGCTATTTCTGGGCGAGAATCCAAAGCTTTACCCGGTACTGTGCTTGGGTTCCAACTGCCGAAATCTCTGTTAAGACTTACTCCAGCCCATCTACACCCTCCCAGCCATTGAAGTCCTCCCCTGCCCATCCTCCTCCAAATGGCCATACACAGACCGTACAAGTCTGCCCAGTAACTGGCCTAGTTCAATCTTTAATATTTTTCTGATTCTAAATCTTCTGTGTTCATCCAATGCTTCTTTGAACTCAGTCACAGTTTTACTCTCCACCACCTCTCTCGGGAGCGCATTCCAGGCATCCACCACCCTCTCCGTAAAGTAGAATTTCCTAACATTGCCCCTGAATCTACCACCCCTGGCTCTGGAGTGGAGGTGTGCATTGCTCCTCATCTCTCAGCCCTAACCCATCCCGTGTTCTCCAAAGGCTCTCATATCCCCACCAGACCCCACCCTTTATTTCAGGGGTAAGCAATTCCGGTCCTCCCAGGAGCCAGGTCAGGTTTTCAGGATCTCCACCATGAGATGGATTTGCATGCACTGCCTCCTTGAGATGCAAATCTATCTCGTGCATATTTATTGTGGATTTCCTGAAAACCTGATCTGGCTCCGGCTCTCGAGGACCGGAATTGCCTACCCCTGCTTTATTTGAGCGATCTTGTAAGTCCAAGGCAAACGTTCTTATTAACATTTCATGGTAAGTTAAAAACAAACTTAAGCAAACAAGTAACACTATTAGCTGCTTTCTTAACAGGACAATGAGTCTTCATGGTGCAATATTTAATACACATTATGATAACAACTTCTATTTAAAGACGTCTCAAAAAATTTTAAAACGAGATTTTTTTTAAAAAAAAATTAGAAAATGTAATGTGTTTTGAATTCTGGCTTATTAAGGAATTGTTTTAAAACGTTAACCATGTGGGTTCTGTTTCGTGTTTGCTCCACTCTTCAAATTAACCACTTATTGAAAATTGCTGCCAGCTGCTGAACCAGGTTTTCTATACTAACGTTTATGTGAAAGCTTAAAAATCGTTTGTCCCTACAAAAATTATGACCAATTAAAAAAAAAAAATAAAATCTGGAAAGTATAACTAGAGCAGGTCACTTGATAAAGTAACATGATCAGCACAAGTAATTCGCAAATATTCCAGGATTTTAGTAAACTAAAGCAAATTATTTGTCTTTTAACTTGCAAGTAAAACCTGGATTAAAAATAATTATTTATGCAAGTAAATTACTTCTTATGACTTGGAGATTTTTTTAGAAATAGAGAATAATATTTATATATAACATAAAAGAAAAATAAAGGCATCTTCGTCATCTAGATGATATTCTGTGGAGGGAGGGATAATATTGCTAATACAATTGAATAGATGACATTTAACTGAAACAAAAAAGAATTATGGCATAATTCTGATATTAAAATTCAAGGGGCACTGCTAAGGTCAATTGGGTTGACTCGACTGGCAAGATAAGGTCACTTGAGAAACTGAGTAGGGAATATGGTTTGGATATGTGTCATGTATATTAATATTAGACCCTAGTATGTTTCAAGTTAGGATAAAAACTTCTATTGTAAACTTGTACTGAAATTATATATGTTTAACCTGCAACCCATTCTGAGCTATTTTGAGGCGGACTTGGATATCATTGCTATCACAGTGACATGGTTCACTGATTTCCATGGATGCGACGCCAACATACCAGACTATAATCTTTTTAGGAAGGACAGAGATGGTCAAAGAGGTGGTGGAGAAGCTCTCTATGTAAAGACAGATATCCAAGTGACTGAAATTCAGGAGACCTGGGGAAAGGAAGAAGCAATATGAATTGTCTTGAAAAGAGAAGATGGAACTTTTATCCACTTAAGTGTTGTCTACAGACCTCCCACTCAATCGCAGCAAATTGACAAAGATCTGATTACGGATATACAAAAGTTAGGAAAGTTGCTGGGTGATTTCAACCTGCCAGATGCAGACTGGAAAGTTCCATCTGTGGAATAAGAAAGAAGTAGAGAGATCATGGATGCCTTTCAAGGGGCTCTGCTCAGACAAATAGTGACAGAGCCCACAAAGGAAAAAGCAATACTGGATCTGGTGCTCACAAATGGTGAAAGTGTCTCTAATGTCTGAGTGGGGGCCCACCTGGGAAGTCGTGATCATCATACAGTTTGGTTCAATATAATGGCCAAAGAGGAGGATGGTTGCACAAAATTCAAAAAGTCCTGGATTTCAAACGTACAGATTTTAGTAGCAAGGGAGAGTACCTGAAGAAAGAGCTGACTGGATGAGAAGATGTAAAAGAAGTTGAAAGGTGCAATAAAAAGAGCTACTGACCTTTATGTGAAGAAAATAAATAAAAACAAGAGAAAAAGGAAACCAATGTGGTTCTCCAACCTAGTGGTGGAAAAAATAAAGGCAAAAGATTTGGCGTTCATGAAATATTAAAAACTCAAGAGAAAAGGAATATCGGATGAAAATGAAAGGAGTCAAGAGAGAGATACGTCTGGCGAAAGCGGAAGAGCAAATGGCTATAAATATAAGAAAGGGTGACAAAAAATTTTTTTCAGGTATATTAGTGAAAAGAGGACAAAAAATGGAATTACGAGACTGAAAGAAGGTATGAACTGCTATGTGGAGAGTGATGAGGCAAAAGCAAATATGCTAAACAAATACTTCTGTTCAGTGTTCACAGAAGAAAAACCTGGAGAAGGACCGCAATTGGTCAGCAAAGATACACCTGAGAATAGAAACATAGAAGATGAAGGCAGAAAAGGGCTACAGCCCATCAAGTCTGCCCACTCTGCTTACCCACCCCCTGTCTATGCCTAATGACCCAATTTCCTTATCTTGACCCTCGTAGGGATCCCACATGGGTATCCCATTTATTCTTAAAGTCTGGCACGCTGTCTGCCTCGATCACCTGCACTGGAAGCTTGTTCCAATGATCAACCACTCTCTCTGTGAAGAAATACTTTCTGGTGTCGCCATGAAATTTTCCGCCCCTGAGTTTGAGCGGGTGCCCTCTTGTGGCCGAGGGTCCCTTGAGAAAGAAAATATCATCTTCCACTTCGACACGTCCCGTGAGGTACTTAAATGTTTCGATCATGTCTCCCCTCTCCCTACGTTCCTCAAGAGTGTAGAGCTGCAATTTGTTCAGTCTCTCTTCGTACGAGAGACCCTTGAGCCCCGAGATCATCCTGGTGGCTGTCCGTTGAACCGATTCAATTCTGCGCACATCTTTACTGTAATGTGGCCTCCAGAATTGCACACAGTACTCCAGATGAGGTCTCACCATGGCCCTGTACAACGGCATTATGACTTCAGGCTTTCGGCTGACGAAACTTCTATTGATACAACCCAATATCTGCCTTGCCTTAGATGAAGCCTTCTCCACTTGATTGGCAATTTTCATGTCTGCACTGATGATTACTCCTAAATCTCGTTCTGCTGAAGTCCTAGTTAAAGTTTCTCTGTTCAAGAAGTACGTCCTGCATGGATTTCCGCATGACCTTACATTTCTTAGCATTGAAGCCTAGCTGCCAGGTTGAGGACCAACTTTCCAATGTAAGCAGGCCCTGCGCCATATAATTCTGTAAACTGCATTCACTTACTATATTATATAGTTTGGCGTCATCAGCGAATAGTGTTATTTTACCTTGAAGCCCTTGAGTCAGATCCTGAGTAGTGGCTCGTGGCCAGCAGGGGGTGCTGTTTATGGGACGATATTGAGGTCAGAAGCATGATAGTGCAGTATTTTTGTAGCGCCAGTTTTTCGTATGATTCTGGGTAATTCTAGTTAGACAAACATCTGTGTTAGTTAAGGACCGCGCCCAAATAGAAGCGTACGGAAAAATAGGTGAATAAAACATTTAAATATAATGTAGCTAAGGCCAGAAGGAGAAAAATATACTAAGGATTAATATAAGGGAAAGCATAATAATATCTGTGTATGTACTTTGCTGTTGAGCCAAATCATGGTGGAAATCAGGATTACATGGAATCCATTTTGGGTTCTTTGTGTTTACCAGTGACTAGTTTCTGTCTTCTTTGTCCTCTCTGAATTTTTCCCGCTCCCAGCAGCGTGGTGTTAAGTAATACCACATGTACTGTAGACTGGCTAGGAAGATCACGTGTCCTAAACTAAGATATAAAATGTATGAAGTATGAATGGCCAAGATATGAATGAAATTATGAATGTTTGGGGCCCCTGAATGTAATATGTGGTGATATGATTGTGGATATATAAATGGTTTTATAAGCAGAAACATTAAGAAAAAATCTTGAGCACAACATCTGGAAGTGATTAGAGTCAGTCTCAAGAATAGGGAAAAGGGGGGCATTGGAAGCCCATGCTTCAGGAAGAGGAGAGGGGGATTTAACCCCCCCTTTTTCTCCTAAGATTTCTGTGTAAGGCTGTGCAATTTGAATCTGTCAGCTTAGGAGTTTTTTTCCTTTAAGGCTCAGAACTTGTCAGCATGGAAGGACTGAGAATTTACCATGTTAATAATTGTGAATTCTTTTGAATGTTAATGTTAATTCAGAAATCATCTGAAACTTTGACTAACTTTTAAACATGGAGAAATGTTTCTTTGTCTAAACTTTGAGACCACCCATAGAAATGTTATTGGTCGTCAAACTTGATGATGTCACTAAACCAAAAGTTATATAATAGACTGTAATGAGATAGAAAGACGAGACCATTGTGAGAAGGCCAGTCTTTGGCCACGATGATGATCTCCCATGAGCGCAACGTAAGCAATTATGCTGTTCTTTTGATCTAATAATGGGAAAATAGAACCAATAATTCAATAAATCCTGGTTATAATTTTAAAACCTTGCGCTGGTGTCATTTTGCATGTAGAATTATTTTCAAACCTGAAGCTTTCACAAATGGCGTCAATGCCCCATGCTCAATTGGTGCCGAAACCCGGGAACTAATTTGACGCCTTGAAAAAGCTTATAGGTTATTCATGGAAACTCTAGGAACTTTAGAGATTTCGCATGGTTGTGTAACTAAAGGTAGTCACAGGTTGACTGGCTGCGCAGGAATATGGCGGAAATTAGAGATAAAACGGGACCGGAAAACTGGAAAATTGTGAGTATTACGCCTGTTTAAAGAAAAAAAAAATTAAAAATTATAAAAAAAAAAAAAAAAAATTAATTAAAAATAATAATAAAAAAAAATTATTTGAGCATGCTGCTTGTATATATCTGTACATAATTGTATAAAGTTAGTGGAAATTACTTGTTAATGGAAAAAGAAAAAAAAATTAGAAATAAAAGTAACACAGAAAGAATGTTGTGAAAAGAAAGAAAATCCCTTGCAGTGCTGGCATTTTTCCATCTGGCTTTTAAACTGAGCAGTGCCCGTCTGAAAGAAGAAAAAAGTAAGGCCCAGTAGAGAGCAGGTCTCCTCTGTGAACGTAAGTTTTTGCTTGTCTGATAACAGAAGTTACTGAGTTTGAGAAAAAATATATATTCTCCGGCTGTGTGTCTAAGTTTTGTCTCTGAACTAACTCTTTCTCTCTGTGAAAAAGAAAACTGTCTGTTTTAATCTGACTTTGAAAAGTTTCCCTCACCCGTCTCTTTGTTTGAAAAAACGGGCTGAGGGCACCCCCCCCTTCTTTGTCTCCCTCTGTGCATTTTCAGTGCCTATCTGAAGTAACTACTTTGAAAAGAAAAAAAGAAATTGTGTTTCTCAGCTTTGTCTTTCTAAACTCCAGTTCTGTCTCTCTCTGTCTTTTTTGCTCTGCCCTAACTGTTTCTCTTGTCTCTGGAAAAAGAAAAGAAAAGTTAATGGTATCTTACAAGAAGCCCTATCGTTCTATGCTGTTCTTTTGTTTGAAAGAGCGGGCTGCAAATGGGGGATTTTCACCCCCACCTTTTTCCTCCATGCCTTCCACAGAGCTATCACGTGAGGAAAGAGGGGGAGGGAATAGCAGCAATGGAGTCCTTTGTCTCAGGGCTACAGATTTTCCAACAGGTATTTGCTTATATACTAGTCAGTTAACGAATTTGATTCTTCTTTTTTGAGAAGTCTCGGAGCAAGTCTGTTTTGCATATTAAAAGGGTTTATTGAGAACTGGTAGTTTAGCAAGACATGAGAATCCTATGTATCCGTGGCTTAAATTTGTTTCCGATGTAGTAGAAAAAAGAAAAGCTTATGTAGTGTGAATGTCTGGATTCAATGTGGTCTCTCTCCGATAAAACTTTAACAGGGAAATGCATGTAGGTTGGAGTTCCGATCAGCCGGGTAATTGTTTAGTAAGGCACTTGAAGTTAATTCAAAGTTGTTTTGATGTTCAGGAAAACAAGAAAGTTTTTGGGAGAGCAGAGTTAACATAGCTGAATGATCCCTGCGGTGTTAAGAACAATGGAGGTACTTTGGTAGAGTTTCAGAAGCTGTTTGTAGCCTAAGGGCTCTGTACAAGATGCATTCTAGAAAAAAAAAAAAAGACGTTATGTAGCTTGAATTTTTCCCTTGTTCCTTTATTTTTTAAAAGGGTTATAAGAGTGTTGCAAGAAAAGAAATGTTGGGTCAGAATGTGATATTTAAACAAGGTGGATTTTGCCATAAGTGAAAAGGAAAAGAAAGTTTGAATAGCTAGATCGTTTAAATGTCTGGCGGTTTCAAAGCAGGGAGATAGTCTGTAGAACGAACGTACAAGAATGTGGAAGAAAGTTTTGTGAGACGTGTTAAGGAAGGATGTGCTATGAATTATGACCTGATTGTAAGGGATCTGCTATGGAGAAGTTCGATAGGGAAGATGAGAGAAGAGAAAAGAATTCTGCTGGACTTGGGAATGTATTCAACAGTGAAAGGATAATTTTGTGGAAAAGAAAAAGATTTATTCCAAAACACAGATACCATGCTTAAAAGCAGGCAAGTGTGCATAAGGGAAAAATAAAATCCCTGCCTTTATATTTTTATCTCAGGGTTCAAATTAGTTTTGAATATGAATTTTTGTGCCCCTGCATGGTTTATAAAGTATTTTTAAACTTGTGCATTGTCCAAAATGTATGATTAGGGAGTAATTAAATTTAAATACATTTTAAAATTAAATTGGGAAGTTTAAAATAAAAAGATTAACAAAAGTAGAGGTTAAGTACCTATATATTTTTTTGAAAATCGAAATAAATGTGAAACAAAGGGCTTGCTAACTTGGTTACCGGAAATGAACAATTATAATAAACTTTTATGTAAGTGGATGAATTCGGAATTGAAATTTTGCTTACTTTTTACAAGTAAGCTCTTCAGGATAGGAACCTAATAAAGAATATGGAATTGAGAATAATTCCCTGATGTTAGAAAAAAAGAAAGTCTAATTTTACCATGTAGAGAATGTGTCTGCATGTTTAAATTTTCCTGTGGCCATATTTTGGTACTACAGGACCCTGAAAAAAGTCTATTTAATCTGTATGTTTTGTGTTTCAGTTAAGAACCTTCTTTGAATCCTTTCAACAATTCAACACAGGGAATGTGGCTCTGCAATACAAGAATTAGTACAGTTTGCAGAGGGGATAACGTGATAAAGTACCATGTGTTTCTCTTTTCTTTGTTCTTTTGTTAATGAACATGTGCTTTCCTTCCAGGATTTACACTGATCAGCAGTACCACATTCCACCACTAGAGCTGTGGAGAACACAGAGAAAAATTCCGATGCTGAATTTTCGGCGGGAATTTCAGTGTTCCTTTGTCTTCAACTAATGAGCTGTGCTTACCTTTCAGTTGTACCAGTAAAGAAAAGCAGTTCCATAGTTACAGAAAAGCCAAGCTTGAATTATGAAAATGTTGCAGCATGAACTTTTTAAAGCCATGATTTAAATTTCACTGAAATTAATTTAGAGACTCCGACCTTACAAGTTGCTAAAACTATTTGCAAAAGACATTTCTGAACTCATATAAAAAATTTTGAACGAAAAAACAGACTTTATCTTAAACCACGTTACTTTAAATCATTTCATTTGAATTAGGCTTCTGAACTTTAATTATGCTTTTGCATAATTTCATAGACTTATTCTGATATTGTATTAATAACTGTATTTTCTTTATCATTGTCTTCATGCATTGTTCTCAGAAAATATTTTGTCCTGTATTTTAAATTTTATTTCATATGACTGTATTTCTATACACAGTGGCAGCTTCTAAGCTGTAACACAGTGCCACAATATTGTTTAATTGGGTTTAACAGCTGATATCATCAGTCCTTTTAATGATTTTAATTTAAATTTGAGAAATGAGTTCCTGCAACACACACAGAAAAAGAAAACTTATATCTGATGTGCATGCATTATCTGCACATGAGTACATTTCCATATTAAGCATATATTTGGGTTTTCTTAACACTGTGCATTATTTTACACTTTATTGATATAATTCCAAGATTTTATAACATAACACTTTTGAGCATAGGGACTAATTAAATTAGGTAATACTGAGGTTCTCTTTATCTTAGGGAAATCTAGGGTTCTATTTTTCTTTAGCTATATTTTCTCTAAATTTTCTGACTTTTAAACTTTAAAAGTACTGGAGTTTCATGAATACCTCTATGAATAAAACAACAGACGTTTCTGCTCTAGGACTGTACTTGCACCTAGAACAGACACTGACTGTCTAGCTACCACTGGAATGGTAAGTTTCCTATATGATATGGTTTAGACAGCAACTTACATAAATGTACACTTAGATGGGTTTTATCTAGAATAGTGGATGGGATTTGCTTGCATTCTCACTAGAGAATTCAAGTAAGCTTTGGGTAAGATCTTCTAGGCACCTGCCATTGCAGGCCTAGGTAGTACATTTTTCTGGCTTTTGCTATCTAATTGGCATTTAAAAGAATATACTTGCACAGACACACTGATCCATAAGAAGAACCGTACCCTGAGTAAACCCCAGCGCCACAGATAAGACCACGAGCTCAATTCTGAATATTACTTCATAAATTCAGAAATATTCAAGAGGGGATTGAGTAGTGGCTCGTGGCCAGCAGGGGGTGCTGTTTATGGGACGATATTGAGGTCAGAAGCATGATAGTGCAGTATTTTTGTAGCGCCAGTTTTTCGTATGATTCTGGGTAATTCTAGTTAGACAAACATCTGTGTTAGTTAAGGACCGCGCCCAAATAGAAGCGTACGGAAAAATAGGTGAATAAAACATTTAAATATAATGTAGCTAAGGCCAGAAGGAGAAAAATATACTAAGGATTAATATAAGGGAAAGCATAATAATATCTGTGTATGTACTTTGCTGTTGAGCCAAATCATGGTGGAAATCAGGATTACATGGAATCCATTTTGGGTTCTTTGTGTTTACCAGTGACTAGTTTCTGTCTTCTTTGTCCTCTCTGAATTTTTCCCGCTCCCAGCAGCGTGGTGTTAAGTAATACCACATGTACTGTAGACTGGCTAGGAAGATCACGTGTCCTAAACTAAGATATAAAATGTATGAAGTATGAATGGCCAAGATATGAATGAAATTATGAATGTTTGGGGCCCCTGAATGTAATATGTGGTGATATGATTGTGGATATATAAATGGTTTTATAAGCAGAAACATTAAGAAAAAATCTTGAGCACAACATCTGGAAGTGATTAGAGTCAGTCTCAAGAATAGGGAAAAGGGGGGCATTGGAAGCCCATGCTTCAGGAAGAGGAGAGGGGGATTTAACCCCCCCTTTTTCTCCTAAGATTTCTGTGTAAGGCTGTGCAATTTGAATCTGTCAGCTTAGGAGTTTTTTTCCTTTAAGGCTCAGAACTTGTCAGCATGGAAGGACTGAGAATTTACCATGTTAATAATTGTGAATTCTTTTGAATGTTAATGTTAATTCAGAAATCATCTGAAACTTTGACTAACTTTTAAACATGGAGAAATGTTTCTTTGTCTAAACTTTGAGACCACCCATAGAAATGTTATTGGTCGTCAAACTTGATGATGTCACTAAACCAAAAGTTATATAATAGACTGTAATGAGATAGAAAGACGAGACCATTGTGAGAAGGCCAGTCTTTGGCCACGATGATGATCTCCCATGAGCGCAACGTAAGCAATTATGCTGTTCTTTTGATCTAATAATGGGAAAATAGAACCAATAATTCAATAAATCCTGGTTATAATTTTAAAACCTTGCGCTGGTGTCATTTTGCATGTAGAATTATTTTCAAACCTGAAGCTTTCACAAATGGCGTCAATGCCCCATGCTCAATCCCCTATGAATATGTTGAAAAGGAGTGGACCCAGGACCGAGCCCTGCGGCACTCCACTGGTCACCTCCGATGTTTTAGAGAGGGTACCATTAACCACCACCCTCTGAAGTTTGCCACTCAGCCAATCATTGACCCATGCAGTTAGTGTCTCTCCTAACCCCATCGATTCCATCTTGCTTAGCAGCCTGCGGTGTGGGACACTGTCAAAAGCTTTACTGAAGTCCAGGTGCACGACGTCCAAAGACTCTCTCAAGTCCAACTTTCTTGTTACCTAGTCAAAGAAGCTGATGAGATTGGATTGGCAGGACCTACCCTTGGTGAATCCATGCTGACTGGGATCCCGAAGATTCCCTTCATTCAAGATCGTGTCCAATTTGCTTTTAATTAGTGTTTCCATGAGTTTGCACACTATTGATGTGAGACTCACCGGTCTATAATTCGCAGCCTCTGCCCTGCAACCCTTTTTATGCAGAGGAATGACATTAGCTAATTTCCAGTCCAGGGGAACTTTCCCCTTACTTAGGGAGAGATTGAATAGCTCAGCCAACAGTTTCGCCAGGACATCGCTCAATTCTCTGAGCACTCTTGGGTGCAAATTGTCTGGTCCCATGGCTTTATTCACCTTGAGTCTTGCCAGTTCACTGTAAACTTCACCTGGTGTGAACTCAAAATTCTGAAACGGGTCTTCTGTGCTTTGTGTTGCCTTCAACTGCGGACCGTGTCCCGGTGCCTCACAGGTGAAGACTGAGCAGAAGTATTCATTCAGTAGTTCGGCTTTATCGGAATCTGCTTCCACGTAACTTCCGTCCGGTCTTCTAAGGCGTACTATCCCGCCTGTGTTCCTTTTTCTGTCACTAATATACCTGAAGAAGGATTTGTCCTCCTTTTTAATGTTTTTTGCCAGAATTTCTTCCACTCGAAGTTTTGCCTCCCTAACTGCCATTTTGACCGCTGTAGACCTGGTCCTATATTCTACTTTTGCCTCTCTTTTCTCCGTGCGCTTGTAGGAGAGAAACGCTTTTTTCTTCTCCTTAATGAGGTGTGAGAGCATTGGGGTTTATTGTTTCTTTGTCGTTTATTTACTGATTTTATGAAGCGGCTAGTTGCTTCATGTATGGTTGATTTCAGTGTTAACCACTTAGCTTCTACATCATCGGTCTCCGCTTGGTCCTGCAGCGTCCGATGGACGAAATCTCCCATGCGTGCGAAGTCTGTGCCCCGGAAATTGAGTACCTTTGTTTTCATGTTTGATCTAGGGAAGCCTTTCCTAAGGTTGAACCATACTATGTTGTGGTCGCTGGAGGCTAGCGTATCTCCTACTGAGACCTCTGAGACGCTTTCCCCGTTGCTGAGTACCAGGTCGAGGATCGCCTGGGCCCTAGTGGGCTCCGTTAACATTTGTTTGAGACGTGCTCCCTTTATGGAGGTTAAGAGCCTCCTGCTACCGCTGATTGTCCTGAAAATGAGTTCCAGTCTGCATCAGGCATATTGAAGTCCCCTAGCAGTACAGCTTCTCCTCGTAGAGTGATATTCTCTATGTCTTCAATTAATTCTGCATCCATGTCTTCCAGTTGTCTTGGGGGTCTGTATACCACACCTAGATACAGGCATTTTTCTCTGCCTCTTGCCAGGTTTACCCAGAGGGACTCCCCGGTGTACTTGACATCTGTGATCCTGGTGGTTTTGATGTCCTCTTTAATGTATAGAGCTACCCCCCCTCCTAACCTGCCCTCTCTGTCCTGACGAAGTAGATTGTAGCCCGGTATAGCCATATCCCACCCATGTGAGTCCGTGAACCAAGTTTCAGATATTGCCACCACATCTAGGTCGGCATTCCTTATTTCAGCCTCCAATTCTAGAATTTTGTTACCTAAACTGTGTGCATTGACATACATGGCCCTCCATATCTTGTGTTTGCTAAGTCCCTGTGAGGCGTATCCTACCCGAGTCGGTGTGACTCCCAAAGAACTGTTTGCAATGTGGGTACTTACCTTAGACATGGAAGCGGAGTTTCGACTCACCTCATCAGGATAATTCCTTTCTGCACTAATATGTGAATGGGTACCCTCCCCCGACTTACCTAGTTTAAAGCCCTATGAAGCAGGCGGGCTAGTCGGTGTCCGAAGACGTTCTTACCCCTACTGGTCAGATGGAGTCCGTCTGATCCCTGAAGTCCTTGTAGCGCTTCCCCATGGTTTAGGAATCCGAAGTTCATATCCCGGCACCATCCCTGTAGCCACTCGTTCGTCCTCAGGATACGTTCATCTCTGGCTCTTCCCTTGCCTCTAACTGGGAGGATCGATGAGAAAACCACCTGCGCTCCTGTCCGCTTCAGCCTCTCACCCAGTGCTTCAAAGTCTCTGGTGATGGTCTCCGGTGTGTTCCTAGCAGTGTCGTTGGTTCCTATGTGGACAAGAAGCATAGGAATGTGGTCTCGGGGCGTGAGTAGTCTATCCAGACTGGCGGTGACATCTCGTATCCTGGCTCCAGGCAGACAGCAGACCTCCCTAGATTGCATATCCGGTCTGCAAATTGGTCCCTCGGTGCCCCTCAGCATGGAATCCCCGATGACTATTACTCTGCGCTTCTTTGGGGGGAGCCGGTCAGTTGTTCCTGGAGATGGAGCTGTGTGTTGGGCCTGCTCCTGTTCCTGCTCCTGTTCCTCATCGGCAGTTCCTTCCTGAAGAATCTGGAATCTGTTCCACAGGGCGAGTTGAGGGGTTGATGTATAGCTGCCCTGTTTGTAAGAAGAAGGAGAAGATGAAGAGATTGAAAAAGAGGGGGGGGTCTTCCATGTTTGCCTGTGGAGGAGGTCACCAGCTGCCAGGAGTCAGTGCCGCTAGCCATTTCCTGTATCCCAATTGTTGCTTTCAAAGCTGATGATTTGGGTGTCTCGAGGATGGACTTGTCATGGGCCTGCTCGGTGATTTGGGACAGCTCCTGGACGACTCCGTCGATGTAGGCCTCGTCCTCTCGGATGCTTCTCAGGCGTATCACCTCCTCCCTGAGGCTCCTTAGTTCCTGCATGAATGGATACTGCAATGTTCACGAAAGAAAGTGTTTATGAACAACTTGAAAAATTGAAGGTGGACAAAACTATGGGACCGGACAGGATCCATCCCAGGATATTGAGGGAGTTTCGAGAAACTGGCCATCCTGAATGAGCATGCGCGCGACTTCTCCTCTCCTAAGTCAGCTGCTGCCCCAACAACACGCTCACCACGTACAAGCATGCAGTTTGTTTTTTTTTAAATACCTTCTTACTTCTCATTTATAATCTTAATGTATATTTTCTTCAAACCGCTTAGAACCTAACGGATGTAGCGGTATATAAGAAATAAATTACATTACATTACATTACCCTGGAAATTACTGGGAGCCAATGGAGTTTTAGCAAGAGCAGTGAACATGGTCAAATTTGTTCTTTGCAAAGATCAGCCTAACTGCAGTATTCTGGATCTGCTGAAGTCTTTGAAGACTTTTCTTGGTCAGACTTAAATAGACTAAGTTGCAGTAGTCCAGCCTCGAAAGAATGATTGATTGAACAAGGACAGCAAAATGTTGTTGGTGGAAACAGGATCTCACTTTCCTCAACATAAGGAGGCTAAAAAAGCATTTTTTTACTAGACAGTTAAGATGATCAGTAAATGAAAGTGTTGAGTCTGTAATGACGCCCAAAACTTTGCTTGAAAATTCAATCTGCAGTGAAGGTCCACAAGGCAGTGGAATGAAAAGAGGTAGCTGATCTAACTTTGGGCCAAGCCAAAGTAGTTTTGTTTTGGATTCATTTAGCTTTATTTGTACAGTAAGGGCCCAAGATTGAAGTTTCATTATGCATTCTATAATATTATTGGTGAGGTTAGTAAGATTCAAATCTATCTCAAGAAGGATGAAGATGTCATCTGCATAAGTATACTGTGTTTCAAAGGGGGAGAGATGGAAAAGCTTCAAAGTGGACATATAGAAATTAAAAAGAATAGGGGACACAGGTGATCCCTGCGGGACTCCACATAACGGCTTCCAGGGTGATGATCTGGTGCCATTCATATTAACAATGTATGAGCAAGATCATAAGAATTTTGAGAACCAGTCTAAGACAGTAGAATCAATACCTATCTCAGAAAGTTGGTAGATCAGAATGTCGTGGTGAATGAAGTCAAAGGCCGCAGATAGGTCAAATTGTAATAGAACAGCAAACTTATTACAAGAGTGTAGTTGCTGAACCTTTGAGATTAGTGAGACCAATGGAGATTCGGTACTGAAGTTAGGTCTGAAACCATTTTGGCAAGGTAACAGCATGGAAAATCTCTCTAAATATGATGAAAGTTGAGCAGATATGATAGACTCTAACATTTTGGTCAGGAGGGGAATGTTCACTATGGGTCAGTAGCTAGATGGTGAAGAAAGGTCTAGGTCAACTTTTTTCAGTAGGGGATCAGAGCAATGTGGCCCATCTCTTCAGAAAATAGACCTGACAGTAAGGCTGAATTTATAAATCTGGTGAGCTATCAGATAGCTTGAGTGGGAATTTTCTCATATAGGTATGAGGGAAATAGATCCAAGACACAATTACAAGATCTTAATTTGTGACACAGTTTTGAAACCTGAGCCTCAGATACATACTCGAAGGTAGTCTAGGATCTGTCTACTGGGGTAGAAATGGTGTCGCTGGCACCAGAGAGTTGTAAGAACCCAATGATGGAAAAGAGTTTCTTATAGTAGCAGACCTACCCCAAAAATCATGCTAGGGCTTATTTTCGGCATAGGTCTTATTTGGGGGGAAACACAGGTAGTTGCTTTGCACTGAAGTCTTTTAGGCTCCTTTTTTGACATTTGATGATATAAGGCTCTTTCTGACATAGTAGCAATTATTAAACGAATAGCATGGTTTGTTAATTCTATAATTACTCTTCAAATACATATGCTAATGGGCTAATTTAATTTCCCGATTTCTATCTGTCAACATAGTTTTGTACTTCACTGTTACTTTTCACATTGCAATGAGATGCTAAGTGGATTCACAATGATATTCTTGTACCTGGAACGATATGTGCACATTTTATCAGTGGTAGGTTTAGTGTATAGAGTTGCAGTCTTCAATGCCTAATTTGTCTGCCTTTGTTTCCTTAAATATTTTTGTACGGAGATGCTTCTGCTGTGATTGAAGAAATGGGAGTGTTGAAACCAGGGTCTTTTGGTAGTGTATCAAAATGCAGAATGTTCTCAGAGAGAGAATTATTATGCCCGCAGAGAGGAACATGCTGGAACCTGGAACAGACCATCCTGTAAGACAAATGTGCTATCAGAGGGATTTATGTCCCTGTGCAGGAGAGACCAGGATATTGAGAAGGTGTTCTTAATCGAATGTTCTGCTGTTAGACTATAACTAAGACTACTAGGAAAAGGTTGGAGAGAGTAAATGTTAAGAATTGTTTATTTATACAAAACAGTACAATGATTTGGTACCGTATCTTTAAAGGCAAATCATCATATCATGCTATTCATGGAAACAGGGAGGAATGCATCCATCAACTAATGTAATTTATTTCATTTAAACCATGCTTTTTTCCTGCAGCTAGGAAAAGTTTTGGATGACAGATTTTGTGTTGGCTCTGTTTACGTCTGACCTGGAAGAGAGAGGGACTGGATAGTTTGAATGGAATATTATCCAAATGTGCATTGGCTTGGAAAAGAATAAAAAATGAAACCAAGATATCTTCTTTTTCAAGGGTCCCACAGCAACAAGGGGCATCCGTGGAAAATCAGGGGCGGGAAACTGCACGGGGACACCAGGAAGTTATTTTTCACTGAAAGGGTGGTTGATCGCTGGAATACTCTTCCACTTCAGGTCATTGAGGCCAGCAGCGTGCCTGATTTTAAGGCCAAATGGGATAGACACGTGGGATCTATTCACAGAGAAAGGTAAGAAAAAAAAAAAAACCCATAGAAAAATGACGGTAGATAATGGCCATAGCCCATCAAGTCTGCCCACTTCACAGACCCACCCCCCTGAGTCTGCTCTCCTGGAGATCCCTCTCCTAATGACCCATCCTTAACTCCACCCTCTTAAGGATCCCACATGGGCATCCCATTTACCCTTAAAATCTGGCACGCTGTTGGCCTCAATTACCTGTATTGGAAGCTTGTTCCAATGATCAACCACTCTTTCGGTGAAGAAATACTTTCTGGTGTCCCCATGAAATTTCCCACCCCTGAGTTTAAGGTAGGGGAGGGTCATTGGGTGGGCAGACTAGATGGGCCGTGGCCCTTATCTGCCATCTATTTCTATGTTTCTAAGTGTGATCATATAACTAACCATTAGGGGCCATATTCTGTAAATGGCGCCATAAGTTTGGCACCTTGCTCACGCCTAACTTAATTGCATTAATTGGCGTGGTAATTGACCTCATCATTTAAACCCAATTTTTAAAAAGTAGACACTACATGGCAGTGGTGCAGATGACCTTGCGTGCCACTAGGCCGGGATTCTCAAAAAACTATAGGCGCCGGTAATGTAAAACCCTGGTCCACATTACCAGCACCTAAGTTTTTCCCTAGGCGCCGGGAGCTGCAATTCTGTTAATATTGCCTAAGTATGATTGACACACAATCAGCATAATTTTTTAAGGCACCTGCCAAATTAGGTGTCATTAACAGAATCCGGGCCTAGATGTCACTTTTGACAGATTCAAAGGATGAGTTTTACAGTTTAAATATCAAGGTGCAAATGTCCCATAACAACATGGGTCATGGATATCCTATATAATAAAACCCTAGCCGCGCATGCGCACTTACCTGCGTGCTTCCGTGATCTCTGATCTGTGATCAGTAGGTCCGTGGCAAGCAGGAGTGCGAATACAGCGGCCAGACAACTCGGAGAAATAGCACAGCCGCTGACTCCCCCCTCCCGCCCTCACTCACTGCCCAAACCACCACCGCCAAAGCCTCCTCCTTCTGGCCGGCTCACCCGCCTTTAAATTAAGAGAAAAGCACTGCATTGCGCTAACGCTGGCCTCGCCGTCTTCTGGCCACTGTGGCCCGCCCTCTCTGACTACTTCCTGTTTCCGCTAGGGTTGGCCACTGTGGATAGAAGATGCCGAAGCCAGTGGTAGCGCGGTGAAGCACTTTTCTATTAATTTCAACGTGGCGGCTGGGAAGGGGGCGGCGGAAAATGCCAATGCTGCACAGGGAAGGCCGGGAAATACAGCTGCTTCACAGGCAAGTGTGTGTGTGGAGGGGAAATGCTGATGCTGCACAGGGAAGGCCGGGAAATGCTGCTGCTGCACAGGGTACAGTGTGTGTGTGGGGGGCGGGACTGCGGGAAGGGAAGGGGGTAAGGAAATGCTACTGCTGCACAGGGAAGTGGTGTGGGGGGAGGGAATGCTGCTGCTGTGGCTGCTGCACAGGGAAGTGGGGGGGATCGAAATGCTGCTGTACAGGGAAGTAAGGTGGGGGAAATGCTGCTGCACAGGGACATGGAGGGGGAGGGAATGCTGCTGTGGCTGCTGCACAGGGAAGTGGGGGGGGGAAAGAAAGACAGACAGCTAGCACCCATTAATGTAACGGGCTAACATACTAGTATATATATATATATATATGTGTGTGTGTGTTTTGTTATTTGATATACATACTGCCATTCTAAGGAACAATCAAAGTAGGTTACTTTCTCTGTTCCTGACAGAAATCCAAATAGTAGCAACATTCTTTGCTACCAATCCCAGGGCAAGAAGTGGCACCTACCAGGTCTGTCTCAAAGCAGATTATGAACTCTTCCTCCAGGAACTTGTCCAAACCTTTTTAAAACACTAACCACTGTTACCATATCCTCTGGCAGAGCTTAACTATTCTCTGAGTGAAAAAATATGTCCTCCTATTGGTTTTAAAAGTATTTCACTGTAATTTCATCGAGTGTTCCTTAGTCTATGTAATTTTTGATGGAGTGAAAATTTGATTCACTGGTACCTATTCTACACCAATATCAGGGCCTATATCGCAAGAGAAAGCCCTGGTTTTTCAAAAGGAATTCAAAGGAGGTGATTCTGATTTCATTGCTTGTATCAGGTGACTTGATCTTTGGAAGAAAATATCTGAAATAAAGCAGCTTTACATTGCTGAGGAAAAGCTGAAGGAGTTGCCGTACAGCGAGAGATTAGAGAAACTGGGCCTCTTCTCCCTCGAAAAGAGGAGATTGAGAGGGGACATGATTGAAACACTCAAGGTACTGAAGGGGATAGACTTAGTAGATAAGGACAGGTTGTTCACCCTCTCCAAGGTAGGGAGAACGAGAGGGCACTCTCTAAAGTTGAAAGGGGATAGATTCCGTGCAAACGTAAGGAAGTTCTTCTTAGAAACATAGAAACATAGAAGATGACGGCAGATAAGGGCCAGAGCCCATCAGGTCTGCCCACTCTACTGACCCACCCCCAAGTCTACTATCCTAGGGATCCCACTCCTGGTGACAAGTTCCTTTGGCTTAACCCTCTAAGGGATCCCACATGGGCATCCCATTTGCTCTTAAATTCTTGCACGCTGTTTGCCTCGATCACCTGCACCGGGAGCTCGTTCCAAGGATTAACCACTCTCCTGGTGTCGCCATGAAATTTCCCGCCCCTGAGTTTGAGCAGATGCCCTCTTGTGGCTGAGGGTCCTTTGAGAAAGAGAATCTCTTCTTCCATCTCGATACGGCCGGTAATACACTTAAACGTCTCGATCATGTCTCCTCTATCCCTACGTTCCTCGAGTGAGTACAGCCGCAAATTTTTCAGCCTTTTCTCGTACGATAGAGAGTGGTAGAAAACTGGAACGCTCTTCCGGAGTCTGTCATAGGGGAAAACACCCTCCAGGGATTCAAGACAAAGTTAGACAAGTTCCTGCTGAACCAGAACGTACGCAGGTAGGGCTAGTCTCAGTTAGGGCGCTGGTCTTTGACCTAAGGACTGCCACGGGAGCGGACTGCTGGGCCCGATGGACCACTGGTCTGACCCAGCAGTGGCAATTCTTTTTTTTTTTTTTAATTCTTTATTCATTTTACATCTTACAACAAGTGTATCATAAAATAACATTTAAACTTAAACAATATCACTTGATTCTCTATCAATTTAACTTAAATCATAATATTTAAACCCTCCCTCCCAATCCTACTAATTCATATGTAGTACATATATCATATAATATATATTACTTTAATATCAAATCAGAAATCCCCCCCATACTTTGCAATTATACCTATTAGGGAAAAATGATAGTCCAATAACTACTCATTACAATATTCTATTAACGGCCTCCAAACCTCCTGAAAGTTATTAAAATTGCCTTTCTGCAAGGCTAACATTCTTTCCATCTTGTATATATGACATAGTGAATTCCACCAAAAACTATAATTTAATCTATTCCAATTTTTCCAATTAAATGCAATCTGCTGAATGGCAACTCCTGTCAGCGGCAATTCTTATGTTCTTATTCAAATTGAAATTTCAGTGTCTTATTTAAAAAGGAAGGCAGATCAAGAGACCAGGTTAAATTTTAGAATGTTGTCATGAAGAACTCTCCCAATTTACTTACGAAAGGAGCAGGATTTAGGAAAATTTAAAAGTAATCTAAAAACATTTCTTTTTAATGATGCTTTTAATATTTAATTCAACAATTTTAAGGCCAATGATTTTATTATTTTATGTTTTATTGTTATTTGTTTCCCTATTGTACTTTTCCTTTGTTTTACTCTTCTTTAATCAATTGTATTTCAAACCTCTATCTTACCTTGTGTAATGAGAATAATGTATTAGTCATTTACCCAATGTTATTATTTAAAGTTTGTATTGTTTTGTCTTTTATTGAATGTATTTTAAATTGTTCATCGCTTAGAATTTGATTAAGCGATTAATCAAGAGAAATAATAAACTTAAAACTTGATAGTCGGAGCTGGATAAATTCCTCTTATATCCTCAATACTTGAAGGGACAGCCAATGATGAGGCACCACATAATTCTTTCCGCAGTTACAAGATAATACAGCGGTGGAGTGGTGGGGCTGAGGCTTCCTATAAAATCAAGTAATATTGAGGATATAAGAGGAATTTATCCAGCCCCGACTATATTTGATTATTATACTGAACATACGGTGACTGGAAGAGCATTCACTGTTGCCATAGATTGGTATGCCATGAAGAACTCATGCATCATCATGGTGAAAGCCTTGGCACCATGGGAGATGAAAGAGAAGGGTGGTGTTTTCCAACCTAGTCATGAAGGTTCATCTAGCCAGGTAGCTTTTCAAGATAGCCAGAATGAATATACGTGCGACTGCTTTGCATACAGTGGAACGCCAATATATGCAGATCTTTCTGATACATATTCATTATGGATATCCTGAACAACTCTAGGGCAGGTTGGAAAGCGCTAAGGAGAGCCGTGCTGTCTGCTTATTAGAAAGCATATGGGCTGGAATTCCCATCTATGCTTGCATAGGGAGGCCTTGGAGCCATTTCCATTTGTGCTTGGAAGACCTAGGGGAAAATGGAAGCAGCTTGAAGATTTCAACACTCCATGTTGCCATAGCAACTCATGCCTGTGGTATCTGAAAGATGTACAAAAACACCCTGGCAGCAGTCTTGTCTGGTGAAGCAGTCACTGGGCAGAGCATTGCTAGGGCTGGCTGGATGTAGGCTGCAATTCCAAGCTGTTCTTTGTCACTCCAGGTGTTCTGTCACTCTTGCTGGGATCTGTCAAGAAGAGAGAGATGGGAACAGGAAGAAAGGCTTGGGTGGAGAGATGGGTAAAAGGAAGAGAAAGGGGAGGAAGTGGGAAGGCTGTCGGGTGTAGAGGTAAGTGCTCAGTTTTCACTGACGGCAGATTTACAGTGGCGTAGCCATGGGGGGGGCTTGGGGACCTGTGCCCCCCTTTGAGCTCAGGCTACCTTTAAACTTGTAACACCTCCTTAAATGGCTGGCAGAGATGCTGAAGCCCTGCCAACCAAAGCAATGTAGTGCCCGAGGCGCTTCCCTCCTCCATGCACTGCTTCTGTAATGAAGAAGCCCATAGCATGCACTGAACAAGACCCTTATGGTCCATCCAGTTTGCCCAACAAGGTGACCAGAGCCTTGCCCATCATTCAATGGGTGACCCGTGCCTACAGAGAGTGGTGGACAAGGCTCTGGTCATCCTGTTGGGCAGACTGGACGGACCATAAAGTCTTTTGCTGCCATCATTGACTGGTGCTGCACAGTCTGCTCGGTCTGCGCAAGAAGTAGAACAAGGAAGAGGGGAGCAGGCTTCCCTCCAGCCAGCCATCATAAACAAGGTAAGAGGGGGTGGGGGGGTCATCGGAGGCATGGTGGTATCGGGGGGGTTGTGTGGCAGCAGGAGGGAGTGGGCATCTCTCCTATTGATGGGGAGTTTCGGGGGTGTTGCTTGGTGATGGGTTGAAGTGGGCATCTCTCCTGCTGCTGGGGAGATATTGGGGAGCATTGCTTGATGGTGGAAGGGAGTGGGCATCTCTTCTGCTGCGGAGGGGGGTAGCAGTATCGGGTGATTGGGTGATGAGGCAGGAGAGAGTGGGCATCTCTCCAGCCGATCTTCAATTTGGAGTTTGTTTTTTTATTATACTTTGGGGGGGGCGTCTGAGCTGTCAAACTTTACTTTCCTGCCGAAAACCCTGGCCTAGATCCAAGATGGCGACTGAATAGGTTGTCTGTGTGTTTGCTCCTGACAACCTCCTTAAAGTTTGTGACTTTACTAGTGCTTCTTAAGAATTACCTGTTGAGCATGCCGAAGCGGAGAGGGAGAAGCGTCGCTGGGGCCTCGCGGTGCTCCGGGACTCCCGCCGCGGTTGGTGGCATAGAGGAGCTTATTCGGCGCATGCAGGGCATGTCGGCAGAAATAGGGTGGTTATCCCCACTGGAGACGCTGCAAGGGAACGGCACGCAGCAGATCTCCTTGGGGCTCAAGACAACTTTCAGCCCTGAAGCAAGAGCACCGCCTCCGAATCCTCAAACGACCAGTTCCCCGAGGGAGGGGGAGCTTCCGGGTGTCGGAGTGCTCCCTCCTCCAGAGGCAGCAGAGTTCGACCCGAGGAATGGAGACTCAGGCTCCCAGCCTTTGCTTGGGAACCTGAGCATGGAGTTTGAGGCATTAACATCCGTAGGAGTAGGTTTAGCACAGCAGCTGGAAGACTTGCCAGTGGGTGAGCATAAAACTTTACATTTACAATTTCCTCAACTTGTTAAACCCCAGGTGGTAACGTTGGATGCCCTGTGGGACTTGGTAGCTACTATTCCAAAAACTATAGCTTCTCAATTTAACCAAGTGGAAGAAAAATTTAAAGAACATGATAAGGAAATCATAGGATTGCAGAAAATTACTACTGATATTAAATCACAGATTGAAACCCAACAACAAAATAATAAATCCTTTAAAGCAATACAGGACGCATTGATTAAGGACAATACCAACTTAAGAAGAAAGCTTGAATCACTTGAGAATTTCTCAAAAAGCAATAATCTTAGATTAATTAATTTTCCTAAAATTCCCACAGCAACTCCTAGAGATATGCTCAAACGTTACTTAGTAGAAATACTTGAAATTCCTGAATCTTCTATTCCACCGTCCACACAGGCTTATTATTTGCCTGTTAAAGACACTAATGATCAAAAGAACTCTCAGGAAGCGAACCAAGAAGTGATTCAAGAACCTTTGGATATATCAGCCTTAATAGAGTCCTCAGACAGGGAAGTAGCCATTCCGGCTACTTTACTTCTTTCAGTTGCTCTTACATTGGATAAAACATGGCTATTGAAGTTATATTTTAAAAATAAACATAAGGAATTTTTGGGATTAAAAGTTCAAATGTTTCCTGATCTGGCCAGGGACACACAGAGGCGTAGAAAGGAATTTTTATTGTTAAGACCAGCAATTACTGACCTGGGAGCTACCTTTTTTCTCCGATACCCTTGCAAATGTATCGTTCATTATAAGTCACATAAATTTGTTTTCTTTGAACCCTCACAACTGACAACATTCCTGTCTCTGTCAAGACTGGAGAAAGTTCATGATGTATGATGTATAGATGACTGCCTTACTACAGTTCTACCTATTACTGTTTCTTTCTTCTTCTGTACCTGATTACTTTAAATTCCGTTTGATTTAATCTTGGATCCTATATGAGGACTTAAGCGTGATTTAAGACAGAATTTATTTTTCTTTTGAAATTTAATATGTTGGATGTTCTTTCTTTATTGAATCTTGCTTTCTGTACAAGTTTAAACTTGATTGATTATAATTGAAAATTTATAAATATAAATTTTAAAAAAACACAAAACTTTATTTTCCTGCCAGTGCCTGAGCCAATCAGCGCTCAGGCACTGATCAAAAAGTAAGGCAACGACAGCTCAGACCTGTCAGTAAATTTTGGATGCAAATGTAGCACAACCAGGTTAGGGAATCACTCAGCGATCAATGACCTCGTTGTATTACATTTGCATGGCAATATCAGAGAGTGCTGGAAAACTCAGAAAAGACCACGGTAAGCCGTTTTAATAAGCTTCCACTAAAATACATGCACGCTAAACTAACTGGAACCAGTTTAATGCAAGTATTTTAAAGGCACATTTTAGTTTTGAGAATCTGCCCACCAGTCAATGAAATTAATCAGATTTTGTCTAACAAAACCTTTCTATAAGTCACTTGTTGTTTTCAAGGCTCTGCACAAGTATGCACCCAGGGCAGAGCAGCGCATACAGAGAAGGAAAATATCTGCCCAATTTAAAAAAAAAAAAGGAAAAAAAGCCCCCCTCCCCATAGATGACGACCTTCCCCTACTACCCCAATGAACATGGCACCGGGAATGCCCCTCATCGAAACATATCAGCACAACGAGGACTACAATTTTCTATGTTAGCACCCCCTCTCTTTGGAACAGTATCCCAAATTACTTATGCGAAAAAACAACTGTTGCCAATTTTAAGGTGAAGTTAAAGACATTTCTCTTCCTTGATGCTTTTGCAACTTAAACTGTCCTTTTAAGGACGACCTAGATTCAAGAAAGGTTTTACCTTCTGTTCCCCTCCCTTTGTCATTCTTTCCCTTATGTGTTCTCTTTCTCTCTATCAATTGTAGTTCTAACCCTTCTTTCCTTTTGTTCCCGTTCATCAATGTCTTTAAATATTGTCATTTCCCCGGGTCTGTTTCTGTTTAAATTGTATTTTATTTGGCGCATTATTTTGACATTTTTGTACACCGCCTAGAAGGCTTGATTGGGCGGTATAAGAAATTTTAAATAAACTTGAAACTTGATTTACCCTTACCTGATAATTTTCTTTCCTTCAGTGCTGCTAGACATAGAAATTGTACACAGAGTCAAATTCTGCAACAAACCATCAGTTACAGTAGTATTTGTCAAAAACAAGTTCATCAGACTGACAAACTTGTTATAAATAAATATTGATGAGCCATGTAAAATCCAGAGCTCACATAGCAATAAGGAATTACTTTACTGGAGGCAAGGAAACTAGTTTGCATGCCAACTGAATTCACCTACTGTAATTCTGAATGAGACTGTGTGCAATGTAGTCAGAGTTTCCACAATCAATAATGGATCTATGCTAGCCAGATTGGAGATTTAATGAAATTTGTGTGTATGCTGACAAAGATATCTCATAGTCCCCCTATTTGGATATCCCAACATGATGAAAGGCAAGGGCTTCATGGAAAAAAATAGCCAGAGCTCTACTACTTCTTTGTATACCTATGGTTGACTTGACATTCAACAAAAAGCTAGGAGGCAAGGCAGAGGTTGAAAATTGCAACAACCGTTTCAGTGAACCTCAAGCAGTTATGTAGAAAATGTCCAGCCCCAGCTCGGCAACAGAAAGTTTGTGGTCACCAGGGAGATTGGCAAATAAAATTCTTTCAAGATAATTCCAGAGAGAAGGCAACATCTCACAATATAAAAATGAAGTAGACTTAACCCTTCATTTGGCATTGTTGCTCAGAAGCAACATGTGTCTTCTATGGTTCTTATGGGAGATCTGCATTTCCAAATGCCTGTTGCTCTCTTTCAACATCAACTTACACAAAGCAGCCGTTTCACCATCTGCCAATTAAAGGGTTAAAGATATTATACAATCTTCTGCCAGAAACAAGATTCAAGTTTATTAAGGACTATCTATCCCACCCAATGGACTAACCACCTAGGTGACTTACAATCTAATTGTAGGATTGGGAAAGGTAGAGAGTCGGACAACACAAAACAGTTGAACAAAAAAAATTCACAGTACTCGGATGAATACAGGAAATGGTGTAAAAAAAGGTTTATTATAAAGTCCAAGAAGCACTCCCTCTCTATTTTGACTATTGTATAAGTCCAAACATAACATAAATAAAATATTAAAAAATCCAGTAATAATTGTAAGCAATGTGTAAGAAAATAGGACCCAACATGGTCCATGTTTCAACACTATTAGCCTTCCTCCGGAGTCCACATATCCTAAAAACACATCACCTGGGGCAATGAAGGGTTAAGTGACGTGCCCAGGGTCAGAAGGAGCTGCAGTGAGAATCGCACCTGATTCTCAAGCTGCTGCACTAACCATTAGGCTCCTCCTCCTCTCCTGGCTGTGAATGCCAGTTCTGCCCCCCGCCTGGAGGATGTGATAACTGCTTCTGTAGCAGTCTTCTTGGAGAAGTGGTTTATCCATGCAAGAAATCAATTAATCATTCTCTGGTTGGTTCACAGAGCAGAATCAAGGTCTGTCAATTGAACTCGTAAGCCCCTACACAGCATTATGACGCTACTCAGCTACTGGACTGGCTCCAGCGATTACGGGGCTCATTTTCAAAGCCCTTAGATACACAAAGTATCATAGGTTGCCATGGTAAGTTTGTGCATTTAAGTTATTTGAAAATGAGCCTCTACATGTCATAAGAAAGGACTTTTCTTGTACTCTAAGGCCATTTTTACTGCAGAAGTAAAATGATCGATTTTCTATTTTTTTGTATTAATGGCCACAAGCTAGTGTATGGCCATTACTGTGTGAACACTTAGGCCCATAGCGCTCGTAGACACCCTACCGGCACCTGACTTAAGTGTTAAACGCTAGAGAATGACACGGTGACAAAATTCATCACCGTTCCCGTCCCCACGGATAACCGCGGGAAATAATCCCATGTCATTTTCTAGTGTCTATTTCAACCTCAGTCCTTCTACACCAGCATTCTTCAAAGCAAAGCTTGCGGGTCAGTGGTTGTGGCCATTCATACTCTGATTCTTATGTGAGCCAAGGATAATAAAGCCATTGTGACATCACTGATGTGATTGGCTCTTAGGCACTGGTGGAATGAGGCATTATGACATCACAATATCTGCTCTGGATACCAGAGACTGTCATTCTGTAGTGTCTGTTTCAACCTCAGTCCTTCTACACCAGCATTCTTCAAAGCAAAGCTTGCGGGTCAGTGGTTGTGGCCATTCATACTCTGATTCTTATGTGAGCCAAGGATAATGAAGCCATTGTGACATCACTGATGTGATTGGCTCTTAGGCACTGGTGGAATGAGGCATTATGACATCACAATATCTGCTCTGGATACCAGAGACTGTCATTCTGTAGTGTCTGTTTCATCCTCTGTCCTTCTACACCAGCATTCTTCAAAGCAAAGCTTGAGGGTCAGTGGTTGTGGCCATTCATACTCTGATTCTTATGTGAGCCAAGGATAATGAAGCCATTGTGACATCACTGATGTGATTGGCTCTTAGGCACTGGTGGAATGAGGCATTATGACATCACAATATCTGCTCTGGATACCAGAGACTGTCATTCTGTAGTGTCTGTTTCAACCTCAGTCCTTCTACACCAGCATTCTTCAAAGCAAAGCTTGAGGGTCAGTGATTGTGCCCAATTATACTCTGATTCTTCCCTCTCTCCTTAAAGAATGACATGAAGATGGTTTCCCGCGGTTATCCGCGGGGACGGGAATGGTGATGAATTTTGTCACCGTGTCATTCTCTATTAAACGCCATTTAAAAATGAGCAATAGTGGGTAGGGTTTTTTTTAATGTAGGTTCCTACTTGCGCGTAAAAAACAAGGCACCTGCATCGCAGCTACAGAAGCGCTTTACGCCACCTAGTGCTATTGTAGATGTGGCTAATGCCGGAAGTAGCGTTAAAAAGGCGTCTTAAAAACCCTAGCCTATATTTCCAGTGCCTTCCTTCCCTTCACGAAGTTGTGATTCTATAAACATAGGGTTCCCAGATTTTTGTCCGGAGAAACCCCCAGACACATGGCTCCACCCCTAGCCACACCCCATTCCACCTCTACCCACGCCCTGTCCCGCTTCTAGCCCTACCCCCGCATAGCCTCGTCTCTGCGTTTGAGCTCCGGCCTGCAACTGAAGGCTCTCTGAGCATGTGTGGATTCATGTGATGTCATCTGCGCATGCTCAGAGGCCCTCCAGACGCGACCAGGAGTTCGGAGCTTTCCAAAACCCGGACAAACTACCAGGGCAGGGAAGGATCGGGGAAGGAGCAGGAGGCGGAGGCAACATAAGCACGTCACATCGCTGAGCGCATCTGAACACAGCACAAGCCTCGCAACTGAAAGCAATATAAGCGTGACAAGCACACAGAACATACACGCATGGCTGAGTGCATCTGAACACAGCACAACCATAACAACTGAGAACAGTGTAAGTGCGACACAAGCACACACAATAGTACAGTATTCTGAATGACAGTTTTTGCATTGTTTCCTATGGGGACATTCGCTTTGCTATACGAGTGCTATACAAGCATGCTTCCGGAACGAATTATGCTCGCAAACTAAGGTGTTACTGTATTCTGCTTTAGCATCTCGGTCACTATAATCAAAGTCCTGGAGGAATGGCCATTGTCATTCCACAGCTGTCTTCACTGCTGGTTGTCTGTGGTGAAAATCTGCATTAGCTCAGGTGCTGAAGGATGATAATGCCCTGAGCCGTAAGGCTTGCATTATTGCTTCATAACGGTGGAATGGCAAAGCCTCCACCAATTAGAATTCAGCCATCATCTGTGATGATTAACTGGCACCTGCTAAATTGTTTCTAATGCAGATCTCATTGCTGAATAGAGATTGTTCATTTTCCATTTGACCCTCACTTTACAAATTCTGTGTGTGTGGACCTATAATCGGTAGCTGCAAGCACTAACTGCCACTGCTAAGCACAGAGCAATGGGAGAGGATGTGTTCTTGAGAAGCGCTGTATCCATTTTCGGGCTGCATGTGGATAATCAGGAATTTGTGTGGGAGGGCAGGGAAAGGATTATTTAATTTATCTTGTAACAGGACGGGATATATTTCCTGCATTCTATTCCAAAGAAAGGCGATTGAGAGAAAAAGGAATTCTGGGATCCGTGTAACTATTCACAGGCTCTTTTTTTTTTTTTTTGGTTTTACTAATATCCCTTTCTGAAGTGTGCTGTGATATAAGCAGGGTTTGTAGTCCTGCTTATATCAAATGTAGACTCGTGTACCCCAGAATCACTGAGCCTGGCCTTCTGGTGCAGACCAGGCTCTGCCAGAAGCAGTATACTAGGGAGGGTTATGTGCGTGGACACTCATTTATTATTAGGATTTGATATACCGCCTATCAAGGTTATCTAAGCGGTTTTACAATCGGGTACTCAAGCATTTTTCCCTCTCTGTCCCGGTGGGCTCACAATCTATCTAACGTACCTGGGGCTATTGAGGATTAAGTGACTTGCCCAGGGTCACAAGGAGCAGCGCGGGGTTTGAACCCACAACCCCAGGGTGCTGAGGCTGTAGATCCAACCACTGCGCCACACACTCCTCATAATGGGAGGGAGGGGGCGCTATAAACACTTCCCTTCTAAACCTACAAATTTGAGGTTATTACTACCACAGCCAATCAGATAAATGTCTCTGGTCAGCTGACCTCTGCGGAAAGGAGAAGGTCTAGGTTTAACCTGCTTAGTCTGCAGAGATAATGTTGGATATATTTGGGAGGGTGTGGTGCAGTGGTTAGAGCTACAGCCTCAGCACCCTGAGGTTGTGGGTTCAAATCTCATGCTGCTCCTTGTGTGACCTTGGGCAAGTCACTTAATCCCCCATTGCCCCAGGTACATTGGATAGAGTGTGAGCCCGCCAGGACAGACAGGGAAAAATGCTTGAGCCTAAATGTAACACAACAAAGCGAAAAGGAAGACTCAGTGTTCCACAGTAAAAACTACCCAAAGATAAAAACAAAAGACTGTGAATGTGGATGTTCTGGAAGATGATTTATCATTTGCTCTTCACAATAAAAATACAAATAAAAGTCTGAATTTGTAATACACGTATGATTGTCCTGCCCTACACGGCCCGTGTTTCGGCGAGACCGCCGTCCTCAGGGGTCCAGATGTAGGGCAGTGGTTCCCAACCCTGTCCTGGAGGACCATCAGGCCAGTCGGGTTTTCAAGACAGCCCTAATGAATATGCATGAGAGAGATTTGCATATAATGGAGTTGACAGGCATGCAAATCTGCTCCATGCATATTCATTAGGGCTATCCCGAAAACCCGACTGGCCTGATGGTCCTCCAGGACAGGATTGGGAATCATTGCCCTACATCTGGACCCCTGAGGAAGACGGTCTCGCCGAAACATGGACCGGGTAGGACAGGACAATCGTACGTGTATTACAAATTCAGACTTTTATTTGTATTTTTATTGTGAAGAGCAAATGATAAATCATCTTCCAGAACATCCACATCCACAGTCTTTTGTTTGTAGCTAAATGTAAACCACTTAGACTGCAAGTGGTATATAAATACTACAAATAAAATAAATAAATTATTCTGATAGCAGTGGGTGGGATAGAGACTGTTCATGGAAAGTGGAGGAGGGGTGTCTCTAACCAGTGCAGGGGGAGCAGGAAGGGTTTGTGGGATTGGTGGGATGAGGACATTCAGTAGAAAGCAAATAAAGACCATATGACTTATCTAGTCTGCCTGTCTAATGCCATCTACTATCCCCTCCTCTCCCTTATAGATCCAATGTATTTGGGTCTCGGGGGACAATTTAACTGAATGACAGAAGGCTTGCACCAGCCCTTCCACAGCTAGACGGGGGGAAAGAAGCTGGGGGAGGAGAGAAACTAAGGAAGGAGGTGAGCCTGGAATAGGGTTACCAGATTTGTTCACGGAAAAACGAGCTCTATCACTGATCACCTTAAATTGATAATAATAGAATTACACTATCAAACTGACTTCAAAAAGTGCTATTACGTGAACGCTCAGACCCACAACCTGAACTCTAGTGATTTTTCACAGAGCCAGTTGCAAATGAGACCATCATAGTATGTTCACTGTCTCTGCCACCTGCTTCCCATTGCACCTAAAAACTCTACATAGCTGTCTGTTAGCTGGGTGGAAGAGTCCTGGTACCCGTGTCCCCTCCTGAAGAAGCCAACTGTGAAACCTAGGTTGGGGTGTCAGAAAGAGTATGACAGCAGTTTAGAATTTAAGAATGTACCCGGAGCAGTTGCAGAGCTGAATTTTTGCCATCATGCAATACAGATAAGTATCAACCTTCTTATCTATGTAGAGTTTGTAGGTGGCAGAGACAGTGAACATGCTATGATGGTCTCATTTGCAAGTGGCTCCGTGAAAAATCACTAGAGTTCAGGTTGTGGGTCTGAGGGTTCACTTAATAGCACTTTTTGAAGCCAGTTTGATAGTGTAATTTTACTATATATATATATCTATATATATCATATTTATTATTATCTATTTAAGGTGATCAGTGATAGAGCTGTTAGTTTATCACCATTGGGTAATTTGAATCTCCCTAGTATATACAGTACATAGAAACATAGAAATAGACGGCAGATAAGGGCCACGGCCCATCTAGTCTGCCCACCCCAATGACCCTCCCCTACCTTTCTCTGTGAATAGATCCCACGTGTCTATCCCATTTGGCCTTAAAATCAAGCACGCTGCTGGCCTCAATAACCTGAAGTGGAAGACTATTCCAGCGATCAACCACCCTTTCAGTGAAAAATAATTTCCTGGTGTCCCCATGCAGTTTCCCGCCCCTGATTTTCCACAGAAGCCCCCTTGTTGCCGCGGGACCCTTTAAAAAGAAGATATCTTCTTCCACCTCGATGCGGCCTGTGAGATACTTGAATGTCTCGATCATGTCACCCCTCTCTCTGCGTTCCTCGAGTGAGTACAGCTGCAACTTATCCAGCTGTTCCTCGTACGGGAGATTCTTGAGTTCCGACACCATCCGGGTGGCCATTCTCTGGACCGACTCCAGTCTCAGCACATCCTTACGGTAATGCGGCCTCCAGAACTGCACACAGTATTCCAGGTGGGGCCTCACCATGGATCTATACAATGGCATAATGACTTCAGGCTTACGGCTGACGAAACTCCTGCGTATAGTGTAGTTTACAAGAAAAAAAGAGGACACGTGGTCCCACCATGTTCGGACTCCACCCCAGCCCCACACAAACCTTGTCTCTTCTTCTTTCCCAAGTCCGGGCTATATCTGGAGGGTCTCCAAGCATGTGCGAATGTGATGCGATGAAGTCACACACATCCGCACATGCTTGGGGCCTTCCAAAACCTGGACAAACTGCTGGGTTTTGAAAACCCATCCGGATGCCCGGTAACCCTAGCCTTCAGGAAAGGGATTAAAAGAGAAATGATCAGGAGGAAAAGTGATGGAATAGGGAAAAGAAATAAAGAAGAAAACCTCTGGGGAGAGGGGAGACGAGAAGTTTCTGTGCAGGAAGTGATTGGGCTGAAGGATTAGCGATGCCTTGCACAGAATGAATCCAAGAGCAGAGAGCAAAGGCCATCAATCCCTTTCCTGGACTCGCAGTCAGACAACAGTGAGAGCAGGCAAAATAACAAAACAAAAACATCTGCAATGTCACAAATTTCCACTTGTTGGTCATTCAACTATAAAGCGTGCAGCTTGACTTTGCAGCTGATGCTCCTTGCCCTGTCACGGTCAGCCTGTTTCCCAAAAGCTAGCTCATAAGATAGAGTTAAAAGTTCCCACATGTCTCTTGCCGATTCTTTTCAACCTCCCTGGCCATGCTACAGGTCTACGTTTTTAATAAGGTGCTATCTCCCATGAAAAATCTGGTTTTACATAAATAGAGAACCATAACAGGCAACAGCTGGGCTTGAATAAAAGGCAGATGTGGGGGAATTTTTTTTTTTTTTTTTAAGTATTCAAACTCTCTTGCTCAGAGGAGGCTTGGGAGAGTGCACCCTGAGGTTGTAGGTTCAAACCCACAACCCTGGACAAGTCGATCCCTCTCCGCCCCCCCCCCCCCCCCCATTACCCCAGGGACCACAGTTTGATTGTGAGCCTGCTGGAACAGATAGTCTTTGCATGACATATGTGTGAAAGAGAAACTATAAACATATCTCAGAAGCCAGCTAAAGTTGTTGAGGGAGAGTGTGGCACATTGGTTAAAGCACAACAAAGAAAAATGGGGAGACCCGATGATCCACAGTGAAAACAATCCACTGATGAAAACAAAAACAAAAAACTGTGGATACAGATGTTCTGGAGATAATTTATTAAACACTGGCATATAAAACCATGAAAATACAATGATAAAAAATACAGTGGTAAAAATCCAACCGGACCCTACACGGTCTGTGTTTCGGCGAACACGCCTTCCTCAGGGGTCCAATAGTTTGCAAACTCACATATAAAGAATTGGACTGAAAACAGTCTATTGTCTTTAAACATGTGAGCAAAGAACACCGCAGACAAGCTGAAGGAGCAAAAAAAAATGCCCATCTGCAGTAACCATTATCTCTCTCCTTATTGGCTAGGGCTCTTAACATTTGCATCTCCTCTTCCTATAGGCTAAGGCTCTTTACACCTGCATTGTGAGGTCATAGGGCTTTATGGTTATAGAAACATGATGGCAGATAAAGGCCAAATGGCTCATCTAGTCTGCCCAACAAAGGTAAATGAGGAGACCCGATGATCCACCGATGAAAACAAAAACTGTGGATACAGATGTTCTGGAGATAATTTATTAAACACTGACATGTAAAACCATGAAAATACAAAGATAAAAAATACAGTGGTAAAAATTTAACCGGACCCTACACGGTCCGTGTTTCGGTGAACACACCTTCCTCAGGGGTCACATATAAAGAATTGAACTGAAAACAGTCTATTGTCTTTAAACATGTGAGTAAAGAACACTGCAGACAAGCAGAAGTAGCCCTACTTATATTTGATGCATGCAGTAAAAAAGTAAAAGTGGACTGTAGATGTAAATGACAATTCCTCAGTAAACCAAATGAAACTATTGCAAAGCTCATCGTGTAAAGTAAACAGTGGATCGTTTCATCTGAAATGTTGCTGTCTAAGACCAGTGGTGGTGCCTGTATTTGAACTGCTTAGATGAGTTGGGTCACTTTAAGATCAAATCTGTTTTGTTGTATCTCAAAATACAAAGAAGCAAAAACCAACAATATCAATAGCCATAAACAACAAAGTCTAAAGAACAATATTCCCCCATCGCACCCAACCCCAACACCCCCCCCAATCCCCAGAACCTCATATATCTCCCCACCCCAAGAGAGAAAAAAAAATGGGGGGGAAGAAGTAATAACAGAGACGAAAGCGACCAATAGGTCTCAAACTCCAAGGACCCGTGCTCTTGTGGCCCCTGGGACCTCAAAATTCCCTCCCTCCTAAAACACAACCAAATTCTATAATTCTGAAATACCATATAATGTGCAGTGTCCAATCCCATGCAATGCGCTGTGAGTTGGGTCACTTTAAAGTGGAGATGAAGCTGAAGCTGGTAATAATTCTTGGAGAGTAGACATTGTAGTTGCGGGACTTTTTACTCAAAAAGTATTTTTTTAGGCACTTAGGGCTCCTTTTACTAAACAGCGGAAAGGTAAATCCTCCAACACTCCTATGAATTCTAAAAGTGTTGGAGCATTTAACTCACTGACCCGCAATAGAAACTTCTACCACTGTTTAGTAAAACCCAGTGTTACTTTTTTTTACTTGTATTTGAGTAAATCTTTACTTTGGTTTTCATTATACTTTTACTTAAGTACTTTGACCTAGTACAGGGGTAGGCAATTCCGGTCCTTGAGAGCCAGAGCCAGGTCAGGTTTTCAGGATCTCCATAATGAATATGTATGAGATGGATTTGCATGCACTGCCTCCTTGAGATGTAAATCTATCTCATGCATATTTATTGTGGATAGCCTGAAAACCTGACCTGACTCCGGCTCTTGAGGACCGGAATTGCCTACCCCTGACCTAGTACATTAAACAATACTGACCAGAGATCGTGGATAACATGAACAGATGTACAAGTCCATGCATATTTTTATAAAATATTTGTGTAATTGTAATCGCAAAAATACAATGAAGGGTGTTCAAATAAATAGTTAACATCCATAACACACCCAATAGAATCATGCACCCAAAAGGGTTTTACTTGATAATGAAAGTGGGCCTCAGAGACCTGAATGTCAGGCAATAGACTGCTAGATGAATTTGCAGGTCTGTGTGTCAATCATTGGCCCAAACCAAGTCATTTTTATATTTTTACCATTTTAACTTTTTTATATAGATATATATTTTATAAATATTTGCATATTAAATCATTCATAGATAGTGCCTATATTTTAGAAAAGCACTTATTTTAATGAACGCTGTTGTGAAAAGTTTCAGCTCTGCTTTATGGAACCTGACGGGGCGTCCGTTTCACCTCAATAGGCTTCGTCAGGGGAAAATATTTTAGCAGTACCTAAATATTAGAAATACGGCAGTTTTAGCTTACAATAACATACTTGTTTATCTTAAACTTTTGAAAAGTGGTGCTGAATAGACATAACAATTACTTCCGGAGCACAGCTTGACTCAAAGATTCATTCAAAATGGCGCCGTCGACTGAAAACGCTGACATTTAAATATCCAATCGCATTTGAATTATTTTAACGAACCAATGAGAGTAAATTTCAACTGGATTTTGAGTATAACTAATATTGTGTGAAAGAATTTCATAAAATTTACTCAATAGAAGGCAGACCAATCGATCTTATCATTTAGCCCATATGGAGCTAGTGATTTTAAAGCGAAAATCCAGTGGTATTCCTTGCGCCTTAATGTTAAAGCACGATCACCTCCTCTTCCATGCTTTCCTATCACATCAATAACAAGACTTTTAAGATTGTCAAATGTGTGGGAAGAATCAAGACAATGTTGTACCAGGGGTTCGTTGACCACAGCCCTTTTGATATTAGATTTATATTCTGCAAGATGTGTCTTGAATGGTCTTGTCGTCATTCCAACATAAATTTTTGGATATGGACAAATGATTATGTAAACGACATAATCAGGTTTACATGTACTGAAATTGTTAAGTTTATATGTCATAAGAACATAAGCAATGCCTCCGTTGGGTCAGACCTGGGGGTCCATCGTGCCCAGCAGCCTGCTCACGCAGCGGCCCAACAGGTCCAGGACCTGTGCAGTAATCCGCTATCTATACCCTTCTATCCCCTTTTCCAGCAGGAAATTGTCCAGTCCTTTCTTAAACCCTAATACCGTACTCTGCCCTATTACATCCTCTGGAAGTGCATTCCAGGTGTCCACCATACGTTGGGTAAAGAAGAACTTCCTAACATTCGTTTTGAATCTGTCCCCTTTCAACTTTTCCGAATGCCCTCTTGTTCTTTTATTATTCGAAAGTTTGAAGAATCTGTCCCTCTCTACTCTCTCTATGCCCTTCATGATCTTGTAAGTCTCTATCATATCCCCTCTAAGTCTCCTCTTCTCCAGGGAAAAGAGACCCAGTTTCTCCAATCTCTCAGTTTATGACAGGTTTTCCATCCCTTTAATCAGACGTGTTGCTCTCCTCTGAACTCTCTCGAGTAACGCCATATCGTTCTTAATGTACGGCGACTAGTATTGGACGCAGTACTCAAGATGCGGACGCACCATTGCCTGATACAGCGGCAGGATAACTTCTTTCGTTCTGGTTGTAATACCCCTCTTGATTATGCCTTGGTAACAAAATTGGTAAATTCCTTAGTTTGAAGAGAAAAATCACAGAAAGAACAATTTCCACATTTAAAATGACCTGCTGGAAGAACATTAATTTTAATTTTATCAATGGGCTGTTGTCTAAAAATTCTTTCAAATTTTTCCCCCTAGAAAAAGCAAATCTCAAACCAACTTGGACATCTTGACTTAGGAAGACATCCAAATGCCGTCTTTTGGATGCCTGTCTTCTTTGAAAATGAGCCCCATAGCGTAGAACCAGATTGGTTCCCAAATCATAACTAGTACCAATTAAGTATTGGTGAACTCCAATAATTAAATCTTTGGAGCCCTTTAATTAATTATTTTGGGTGTTAATCGTGGATCCATAAGATAAAATCTGGCAGCAATAATGCTGAAATGAATCATCTGACAGTAGCCCGAATCACAAACCACCTGCTGGAAAAGTGTTTTCCCTGACCAGAGCTTTACTTGAATCATCCAGTTCCATGTGGTCAAATTCCCATTCCCTCTATTTGGCTGCAAGTTTTATTAAAATTTTGATGTATCGCAATATCATTCATTCAAAGCGATTTACAATTTTAAAAACAGGGTCAGAAACACACGAACATGACGTACCGATACATAAGTCGTAGGGAAGCAGTAAAGGACACATGAAAGGAAAGTACAAAAGGAGGGTTAAAAAAAATGGAAAAGAAAATGAAGAACTTTTTTTAAAAATTAAATTTCTCAGAGCCACAGACAGAGGACATGTGAGTTGATGCAGAGAATGGGATCAAAAGAGACTCCGATGATGAGGTCTCAAAAGCTTCCTTGTTACAACCAGCATTTTAACAGTCCAATTTGTTTTACCAACCCTAAGTTGACTGTATTTTATTTTATTTATTCCATTTTCTATACTGTTCTCCCAGGAGAGCTCAGAACGGTTTACATGAATTTATTTATTCAGGTACTCCAGCATTTTCCCCTCTCTGTCCCGGTGGGCTCACAATCGATCTAACATACCTGGGGCAATGGGCGGATTAAGTGACTTGCCCAGGGTCACAAGGAGCAGCATGGGTTTGAACCCACAACCTCAGAGTGCTGAGGCTGGAGCTTTAACCACTGCACCACACTCTCCCCTGCTTAGCACCGGCAGCGTTATCAGTAGTCAGTGTTATCTTTATATTCAAACTACTGTAAACTGTGTACCATAGGGGCAGGAAAGCTTTATCTCAACTGGTTGTTTCTATACAGTTCAGCCTGATATTTTTTTTTATTTTTTTTTTATTTCAAATTTTCTTTTTATTAAGAAAAGAAGTATACAAAGAAGTAAACCACAATCCGAATACAAAGAACCAGGAACAAAATAAAACACCAGACTAGAGGGTCTACCGCGTGGTTTCTGCGCGGAGACAAAAGATACTCAGCAAAAGCCAAGAAGAACCCACCCCCCAAATCCCCCCCCAACCCCACCCCACACCCCCCAAGCACTCCAGTGTCAGAAATTCAGAAGGGCACTTCGAGCACCCGGAGACAAATTGTCCCAAACCGGAGCCCAAACCGCTCGGAATTTCCTCCATTGACCAGGGCCACTCTTTTTAGTATCCAAATATTCATACTTCAGCAAAGTAAACAGTTCATTTTTCCACATTGTGAGGGTAGGCACCTCGGCCTGCCTCCATAACAAGAGGATACATTTACGAGATAACAAAAAAGCCTTCTTCAGCAACAGGGAGCCTGATATTTTTTTAAAAACCCTCTTTAACTAAGCCACAGTACAGGTTTCTGCTGCAGCCCAGAATGCTAAATGCTCCGAGGCTCGTAGGAATTCTACGAGCTTAAGAGCATTTAGCGCTCCAGGCTGCGGTAGAAACTGCTACCATGGCTTAGTTAAAGGGGAGGGGGGTTAGACTCAAAAATGTGTCTGGACCAGGGGTGTCAAAGTCCCTCCTCGAGGGCCGCAATCCAGTCGGGTTTTCAGGATTTCCCTAATGAATATGCATGAGATCTATTAGCATACAATGAAAGCAGTGCATGCCAATAGATCTCATGCATATTCATTGGGGAAATCCTGAAAACCCGACTAGATTGCGGCCCTCGAGGAGGAACTTTGACCCCCCTGGTCTAGACAGATGGGTTATTTCCCCATAGCCGCATGCTGCTGCTGCTGAAGGAATCCAGTCCAGATTTTTCACTCTGCCTCTGCTGTATTTTACTGGGTTCTCTAGCTCCACATACAGTACTTTCCTTCTGCGCACGTGGAGGATGAGGATGAGATAGAAAACGAATTAAATAAATAAATAAATAGGCCAAAGCCAAATTATGTAGAAGGAAAGGGACGATAAAAGTCAGTTATAAATAAAATGTTTTCCTCTAAATACATGTTTGTTCAAATCCAATCAACATAACAGACAAATAAAAAGAAGAGTTTAATATTAAACTAAAACAAAGAAAACATGAATTTGTGTGACTATAGGCCCTTTTACTGTTGCATTAAATACCTAGCTCTAACAGTAGAGGGCAGCAGAGCTGCACCCACCTGCAGTCATTTCTCACTTGCCACAGCTGTGTACAGCCAAAGTTCAGCCCAGCTGCTTTGACGGCCGCTTCTGTGCCAAAATATCTAGTACAACAAAAAGCACCAGAGGCAGAGAATTGGCAAACTCTGGCCATGCAAGGATGAGGAAACGTTTTAAGGCTTGAAGGGGAAATCTAGACCTTCGAGGTGAAAAGGCCACCGGAATGGTCCAGAATCTGTGGAGTGTGGAAGGCCAGGGGGTTACAAGTATGGGAGATTTAGAGTTTCCTTCAGTCTTCTGCTTCTTACTTTAATGCAGTGAATTGCAAACTGTGTGCCACGGTGACGTTTGAAGCGTGTGGCGAGATGCTGAGGAGGAGAGTTGCCAGCGCCGGCTGACTGCCTAAAGTATGTGCCTCTTCTGGAGAGAGGCATGTCCTATAGGACAGTCAGCCGGCACCTGCGATTCTCCTCCTCCCCAGCGCCTCTCCTTCTTTCTGTACCTCTCCTGGTGACCCCCCTGCCCCCGTCGGCTCATGCTCCATCTGCAGAGCCTTCGCGCATGCGCAGACGTCAACGTGATGTCAATGTCCATGTACTTCCAGGTGCCCTCAAGCCGCAGCCACCTATTTCGTATGCCACAGCTGGAAATAGTTTGCGAGACACTGCTTTAATGTAAAGTCTGTCTAACCTACATATATAGAGGGACTCCGTTTTTTAAAAGTAGTGCCAGCAGCATACTGAGCAACACGCAAAGGAAACCCCTCTCGTGGATCAGTGCGCCTTAAAGAAAAAACAAAAAAATGAGCACCTGAGCCATTGGGAGAATGATTAATAGGATGTACAAAAATCTCAAAATAAAGGGAAGAGGGGACAGAAACAAATTTCTGAGGAAATTTTACCCATAACACTTTTTAACCCTGCCATTTCCTACTGCTACTATTTATTATTTCTATAACGCTACCAGCTGTATGTGCAGCACTGTACATTAATGCGTATTTGTGAATTGCTCTGCTTTACTTGGAATGAAAGTGAAGGATAATATTGAAGATTCCCCAGGTTGCACTTTTTGTTAAGTTGTGTTGAATTATTGTATAATGGTATGTGTATGCTGTTATGTTTTATGTATGTTATCTTGGAAACCGCTGAGACTCCAGGCGGTATAGAAATTTTTTTAAAAATCTAGACAAAACTCATTACAATTACACAATATAAACATGCAGTATAAAATATCATTTATAATACAGTGTTCCCCTGGTCGTTGGCGGTCGGCGGTTCGCGGTCCTGGTCATTCACAGTATTTTCAGACCGCGAACCGCCGACAAGGAGAGGGCAGTGGGAAAGGCAGGAGAGAGCAGCCGGAGCGCCGCAAGTGCAGGAAACCACTCGCGGTGCGCTCTGACCGCCTCTTCCTGCACTAAGTTGGGCCTTATCCAATCAGGAGCTGCTTTGACACTTGATGGACCATTGGTGTGAACCAGTAAGACTATTCTTAAGTTCTTAAGTCTACACCAGATGGTAGCTGACATCTTGCAGATTCGACAAAACTATTTCCACAAGAGAGTTAGAGCTGTTGGTGATACTACAGCCAGAAAGGCTCGATGATCCGTGTCCGGTGGGGTGGTGTCCACGTTGCTGTTCCATGGGAACAGATATGCAAGTTAGTTCAGGAAATAACTGAGGTTCAGCTGGAATGGGACCCAAAAATATTTCTGTTCTATACTCCCACTGTTGAGGTATCCAAGATAAAGGACACAGTCATTGTGTAGCTTTTACTGGCAGCCAGTGCGAAATTATTTTGGCATGGAAGAGTGCTGATCCATTGGGTAGGGAGATATTAATGGAGCATATACGGAATGTGGCTTTTATGGAAAAATTAACCGCAGAGATAAGTCTGCTTCTTTTCCTGCTCTTTGGAAGCTGTTTGAAAGCTGCTATGTATTACATGGTCGTTGATCTTTCGGTGCAAGGCTAGCAGTGGGGGAGAAATGAGGTGAAGAACGAAGTTTGCCCTCGGTCTGTCATACCTGCAACAACTAGTTTGAAATGTGGAATGCAGATTGTTCCTTTTCTTCTTGGTTAAATAAATAAATAGGCCCTTTTCTCCAGCTTGTGGGGTTAGTAGAGCAAGTGTCCTGGCGAACGGCTTCTGATGATAAGAGGGCAGAGACCTGTGGCTTCTTCAGGCTGCGGGTGTGCCAGAGTGCCTCCAGGAAGCGTTTGGTGACGGAGGAATGACGTCTTCCCGGCTGCTGGAGCCCAGCATTTTCAAGCTGCTCCTGAGAATGGTGCCAGCCTGAGGTTTGACGCCTCTGATTAGCACACTCCGCACGCATCCAATTTGGCAACCTCTGCCACTGTGTGCTGCATGGCATGTTCTGACAGCCCTGCTCTACTACCCGGGCGTTGCGTGACTGGCTGTTGGCTCCTAGGAATTCAATGCCAGGTTTTCTTTGAGGGCAGGTTGGCAGAGAGCATTACGTTTTGATATTTAAGAAGGGAGCAAAGCTGTCTGGCTCCAGGAGTCTGGAAAGGACAACCACAAGTATTAACAAGAATTAAAACATACAGACTGTATCCTAAAGGTGGCTGATATCTTTCAGCTTTCCTCTAACCAGGCACCAGAGCAAGATCTTGATACATCCTGGGACAGTTGGTCTGCCATAGATAACGAGACCATTCCACAAGCTCCAGCCAAATCTATAGTTGTACAACCAACCTGCTTTACATTTGTTATATGTAGATATTATCTCTGTCCCTGCTGGGCTCATAATCCATGTTATATACAGTGGCGCAATGAGGGTGAGAGGCGCCGGGGCGATGGCGCCCCTCGCCCACCCTCTCACCCTCATCTGCTCCTTCCCCACCCCCTCCTGCCATGTGCACACCCCTTCCCTCCCCTCTTTAACGTTCCTGGCATCAGCAGCAACCCCGGCCTGTGGTTCGCGCCAGCTTCTGCTCTTCCTCTGACGTCACTTCCTAGACGCGGGTCCAGGAAGTGACGTCGGAGAAAGAGCAGACGCTGGCGTGAGCAGAAGGTTTGGCGTTGCTGCTCATGCTGGGGGGCATTAAAGAGGTGCAGAGTATGGGAAAGGAGTGTGTGGTAGTGGGGGGGGGGCGGAGAGGAGGATGGTTGCCAGCACCCCCACCACGACGGCGCCTGAGATCTACTGCTCCCCCCTTACTACGCCACTGGTTATGTACGTAGGGAAATTGAGGTTTAAGTGACTTGCCCAAAATCACAAAGAACCACAGTGGGAATTGATCCCTTTCCCAAGTTTCCAAATCTCTTTATTTTTGATATACCGTTTATCATACAGGTATCTAAATGGTTAACAATAAAAAGTAAAATCGTGTCTAAGTTAAAAAGACGGGAGCATTTATGCACTAACATACACGATACGAGAGGGGAAATGGGGTTATTAAATACATCGAGATGGAAAATAAAAGAAGGTAAGTGGAAAAGGGAAATACATTTGGGTAGGGGTCGCTTCGAAAGAAGCGTTTTGATTGTTAGAGAGGTTCTGCAAAAGAGGTTGATTGGTCGAAGAAATCAGGGGTTAAAGGGTATAGGCACATCTTTAAAAAACAAAGGTTTTAAGTTTGATTTTGAATTCATCTAAAGAGTTTTCTAATCGAAGGTCGGTAGGAAGGGCATTCCACAGGGTGGGAGATGTAACAGAGAAAATGGATTCGCGGGTCGTGTCGTAGAAGAGTTGTTGCGTCGAAGGGATGGTGAACAGGTTGTGGTTAGTAGATCGAAGAGCCCTACAAGATGCATACGGAATTAGAAGTTTATCAATGAAAGTTGGTCGGTGGGAGTTTCCCCAGATTCTCATCCCACTGCATTAACCATCAGACTACTCTTGCTTCAAAGGGGCTTCCTCTTACTCATTTGGTTCGCAACCAGGGCTTGGTGGTGCCATCACTTGTTGCCAGACTTGGTTTTGTCCCGGATGCCTGTTCAACAAAGCACGAGGAGGCCCTGAGTCGAGCTGCCAGTTTCTTGACCAGCTTTGGCCCGCTCTGTGATCCTTTCTGAGACACTCCCAGGTCAATCTGTAGATGCCCAGTGGCATTATCCATATAAGTGCCAGCTTTAAAAATCCATGTATAACATTCCTTGGCCAGTTATAATCTAAAGTTACCCGTTGGCACTCAGATGAATAACTAATTTGTTCCATTGCTGAATTTTGCCTCTCAGTGACATCCATCCTCACTAGCCTACGTCTTTCTGAAAAGCACACCTATACCAAGCCTTACACCACAACTCTCTGCCAAACCTTCCCCACCCCGTACCTGTGTACCACGAGTCTCTCTACCTCAAATTCCTTGTCTGACTCACTCTCAATCCCCAACTTGTAATAAAAACACGGCAACAGAATAAAAATCTTCACATAACAACATGTGGTAGCTGACAAAAAAGAACTACAAAATAATTGATACTTGAAAATATTTAAAAAGTTTCTGTATTACCAAAAATCTCTGCAGTTTCTATGATAATATACATAAAAACACGAAACTACACACATACACTAAAGCATGACAGTGCAAAATCATCACACATAAAGCATAAAAATGCCCTTTACAATATTTGCAACAAACACTCATCTTCCTTAATTTCAGGGAAAGGGAGACATTTTCAGAAAAAAAAAAAATCATGTCATATTAGCAATAAGCGTCAACAAATAGCTTAGTCTTAAGCATTTTTTTAAAGGTAGAGTATTCCGCACATAATCGTATTTGACCGGATAACTTATTCCATAAAGACATCCCAGCAAGCATAAACATTTTCATAACTATCCGGTTAAGAAATAGGAAGTGATGTCACTGAATGTGGGATGCAGAAGAGGGAAGCCTGCAGGACTGGCGTGCGTTGCCTATGAGAATCACCACCAGTGACAGCTCTGAGGGAGACCACGGAGAGGTGTTTCAGAGAAAGATGGGCAGATGCCAAGAAGCAGACCCCCCCCCCCCGCACCTGGAGGCGCATGGGCAGAGAAGAGAAATGAGACACCACCACTGAGATGCCTTGGGGCCCTCATGGGTGGGCTTGTGCCTGCCCAAGCCAACCCACGGCTACGCCACTGGATTCTAAAAGTTTTCATCAGCGGCATCAATTCTGGATATTTTTCTTCCACTTTAGCCATCTTTCTGACTTCCAAATGTTAATCCAAAAATATATACAGTCCTGAAAAAAATCAATATAGTTGGCAACCCTAGCCTATGACAGGAACTCCCCTCCCCCAAACATATGGCTCCTAGGCATGCGCCTAGTTTGCTTTGCAGTAGTCTAGCCCTGGGAACAGTGTTTATGTGTGATATCTCTTGTTACTACCCCTCCCAAGAAGATGGCTCAATCGCTCCAAATGTCCTACTGGTAATGCTCCCAGAAGGCCTATTAACTTATTAGAAAGAACATACTTACTTCACTTCTATAAACATTTTGCAATAATTAGGTTTACAAAATTATTGTGTGGGGGGGAGGGGGGGAAACCAAACTATTCCCATCACACACTCTGATACTCTGCCAGAAAGTGAAATCGGAGATGTGTGCGTGTATGTCAGAGGTTGTTTAAGCCAGGTAAATACCTCATTCAACCAATTGCCAACACTCTCCCTTCTCACCTTATTGAACAAATGAATACAAAATACATGACAACAGTTCAGTTTTTCCAACAACTTCAGTCCTACTTCTTTCCTCCAGAACCAATCAACACTCAGAAGCTGAAGGACTTGGACTCATATAAGAACATAAGAATAGGCGCCGCTGGGTCAGACCAGTGGTCCATCGTGCCCAGCAGTCCACTCACACGGCGGCCCTTAGGTCAAAGACCAGCATCCTAAATGAGACTAGCCCTACCTGCATACATTCCGGTTCAGCAGGAGCTTGTCTAACTTGTCTTGAATCCCTGAAGGGTGTTTCCCCTATAACAGCCTCCGGAAGAGCATTCCAGTTTTCCACCACTCTCTGGGTGAAGAAAACTTCCTTATGTTCGTACGGAATCTATCTCCCTTCAACCTTAGAGAATGCCCTCTCATTCTCCCTACCTTGGAGAGGGTGAACAACCTGTCCTTATCTACTAAGTCTATTCCCGTCAGTATTTTGAACGTTTCGATCAAGTCCCCTCTCAGTCTCCTCTTTTCAAGGGAGAAGAGGCCCAGTTTCTCTAATCTCTCACTGTACGGCAACTCCTCCAGCCCCTTAACCATCTTAGTCGCTCTTCTCTGGATCCTTTCGAGTAGTACCGTCTCCTTCTTCATGTACGGTGACCAGTGCTGGACGCAGTACTCTAGGTTATAACCCTCCAGACTGCAAACAATATTTTAATCCGATATCCCTCTCCCACCCTTTATCCGTAATTGACTTATTTTATTAATACTTCACCACAATGTAAAGTAGGATTTAAATAGAGCACTAAAAAAAAAAAAAGAGAGAAAAAAATCTCAAACGACATGAGTGGAGAGCAGATATTTCACTATCACAAGCTTATAACAAATTGAGAACCAAACTATGAGTTCTCGGTGATGAGGAATAAATATATATTTCTCCTCTATCCAAACACAGTTTTGTTTTCTTTTTTTTGGGAAGCTCCCACAGAACATCTCTCCAACATCATCATAGTATGGACATGATTACACCAGCCCCCTCCTACCCCATCAGACCCCCCAGTGCTTTCTAATTCAGTGGTTCTCAACCCTGTCCTGGGGGACCACCAGCCAGTCAGGTTTTCAAGATATCCCTAATGAAGGAGAATTTCTTGTCACTGATTCAAAAATTTTGATGATCTCATTACAACATTGTTTTCCACATTACTCTCTACATGTGATATATTGGACATCCCGGACCCCTGAGGAAGGAGTGTTTCTCCGAAACACGGTCCGTGTTGGGTCTGTACTCCATGTATATGAGAACCATTTTTGTATGGTTTTTTAATACAGACTCCTGTACCTTGTACATTCCATTCTGCAGTCTTTTCTTTGTTTTTGGTTTTCGCCTTTTACTATGACATCATCACGTCAACATCCAGCACACTAAACGTGGTGGCCTTGGCTTGAGGCATCTGGAAGTGCAGGGATGTCGACACTATGACATCATCACATCAACATCCGGCACACTAAGCATGGTGGCCCTGGCTCAAGGCATCTGGAAGTGCGCAGATGTCGACACTATGACATCATCACATCAACGTTTGGCACACTAAACATGGTGGCCCTGGCTCGAGGCATCTGGAAGTGTGGGGATGTCAACACTATGACATCATCACGTCAACATCCGTCACACTAAACGTGGTGACCCTGGCTCGAAGCATCTGGAAGTGCACAGATGTCGACACTATGACATCACACGCATGCATGACATCATCATGTCAACATCCACGCATGCACGAATGCCCTCCAGATGGGCCCTGAGCCACCAGTGGGGGGTGCTGGAAGGGAAGACGTGCAGAGTGAAGATAGAGGTGCTAGCACTGGCTGACTGCCTACAGGATGTGTCTCTCGCGGTGAGTGGCACGTCCTGTAGGCAGTCAGCCGGCACCTCTCCTCTTCCCCGGCGTCTTGTGGCACATCTGGAATCTCGGGCGGCACACTGGTGCAATACACTGTTCTAAAGGCATAGAAGCACCTGTGTATAAAGCAGATCCCTCTCTGGACTGTTTTGCATAGATTCCCCATTATAAAATTAGCCCCAGAAGACCTTATCGAAATATGAGAATCAGCACATTTGTCCTCTTTGGATGTCAGAATGTATGTGATTCTCAGGTGAAAAGTAGGTCACGCTACCCAGAAGTCCCTCTCTAAAGCTTTAAAACCATCTATAAAGGTCTTGTCATGTATATCATTAGCATATTATTGGCTATTTGGCAATGGAGGTTTTAGAAAGCCAAAGAGTCCTTAAGGGACCTCAGTCATTTCCATTATATATGAGAGAGATTCCAAGCCTCACATACGCAGGGTAGTATAGTGGTGTGAGATTATGGGATAGGGTTTGTCGCTGATTAGGCTTGGAATTGGGTTTGGGGGGGGTGGAGATGTTCCGCTGTGGGGTGTGGAGGCAGGATCGTTGATCATAACTATTTTTTTTTATTGCAGTGAGTATTTTGGTTTACGCAGCATGCCAAGTTGAAAAATAAGGGCAAGAGAGATCTTGGTTTCTTCATGATCTCGGACTTTGAGAGTTCTCAAAGGGTCTCCAGACTAGAGCAGGGGACAGATAAGCAGCTTAATGTAGTACACTAGACTCTCTGTTAACCGAACCTCAATTAACCAGAACTCTCAAGCAACCAGGGAGAAAAATATCTAATAATACTGTAATACTTTAAATAATAAAAATGACTGAAAATAAATGAAATCAATTTCTGGTATCCCCACACTTTGCCTACCACATGTCCAGTAGTATGGGGTATAGTCTATTTTTAATAGTAACTCTCAGGCAACCAGAAACTACACTTATCCGGCATCTATCAATCCCCATGGGTGCTGGTTAACTGAGAGTCAGAGGGAGATTATCTCTCCTATCCAAGCACTCTATAATATAAATTTCACTACAGAATCTGATAAGGAAGTGCATTCAGGGCCGGATTCTCTAATATCGCCAGTAAAATCCGACGGGCCACTTTCGCAGCTGTAAATGTAACGATTTCAAAGAAGACAAGTCATCCTCAAAGGACCGCGCATGCAAATGAGGTTCACGGAAGGTTGTCAAACTGACATGAAATGAGTCGCTGGTGACAGCAATCGGCACCTGCGCAAAATAGTCCACAGAAAGAGACCTAAATGTGTGCGTGTGCCAGGAAAAAGCTACACCGTAGGCACGCATATTGTGAGCATGCCTTATTGGAGCGCAATATATGCACATGTCATAGGCGCTATTGGATGGAGGGGAGGTGCAAGCGTCAGCTTTCAACAAATGCGCATAAGAAACGCCTTTAGTACACATGCCTGAGATGCGTGCTTTTGAGATTTTTTTTTTCCCCTGAAATTATTATGCAACTATACTACTATAATTTATGTGAATGGTGTATTAAAAAAAAAAATTTATCATAAGCCAGAAACACACACCTGAGACTCATTTTTCACAGTACTGGCACCTCCGGACCAGCCGGTAATTTTTGGTCATCAAAATCCGGCGCTGCACTTGAAGAATCACCTGGCGATGATGGAGAATTGCCTGGAGTGCTCATTTAAATATTAATGAGTCCATTTTGCTACCATTTTAATTGTTGTTGTAATACATTTGCATGGCAGAGTCGGAGGCTGCTAGGAAGCTCAGAAAAGACCACGGTGAGCCATTCTGATAATCACGTGGTAAAATACTGCCACGTTAATCTGGCTGGAACCGGTTTAGCGACCATCATAACAGACACAGTAAGTTTTGAGAATCCAGCTCTCAGTTCCTGGTCATTTAAATCACATGCGCAGGTCTAGCCAGAGATATTTAGCATTACTTAACCGGATACTGCTGCTAAATATCCCCTCTAACAACCTATGCTGACACCAGCTAGTTTGAGTACTGTTCCCTCTGAGTGGGAGGCCTCCACCTATATTCCTGCCAGTAGAGGGTGCTGTTTCACTATCACAGTTTCAATACTGAGAGACAGGCAAGTTCTGCAGGACTGCTAGGGACCTGCCTGTTCCTAGAGATGAAAGACATAATACTGAAGCACTGCCCCCCGCTGGCAGCAATTCAGTTTGAGGACTCCTGCCCAGCTTAGAGGGAACAGCGCTCATGGGCAGTCCAAGAGTGGAGTTAGGACAGAGCGGAAACTTAGCGAGTTTTGGTCTGCTAACTGGTTAAGTACGAACATAAAATTTGGACTGCTGTCCCAACTGTTTTGAATATCAGCCAGTGCCTGATTAACTTCTGTGTCAGTGGTCATACCAGGATATTCAATGCCAGGAGCCACTTATGCCCCAGCATTTAATATCTGCAGTTAGTTCAGATTAGGGTTACCATATTTTGAGCGCATGCCTCCACCCTATTCCGCCTCCAGTTCCGCCCCATTCTGCTCCAAGCCCTGCCCCCACAAAGCCTCCTCTCGTCTTCCCTGAAAGCTCCAGCCATATCCGGAGGGCCTGGAGCATGTGTGGATATGCGTGACGTCATCTGTGCATGCTCAGAGGCCCTCCAGATGTGGCTGGAGCTCGGGGCTTTCCAAAACCTGGACAAACTGCCAGGTTTTGGAAAGTCAGTACAGGCACCTGGACAGTCCTCTAAAAAGAGGACATGTCCGGGTTTTCCCGGACGTCTGGTAACCTTAGTTCAGCCTCAAGCCAAAAGTGGTTTACCAGCCCCTTACTGCTGCAGACTGAAATAGACCCTAAAGTGCCCCAAAATCAAATTTATTTGCATTAATCCACAAATAAACATGTGTACAGTTATGTTAAAAAGTTCTAAAGTGGGTTTAAAAAAATCTTCATTAACATTAATGTGTGAAACACACTGAAACAATGCCTGTGTAGATGGAGAAGGGGGTGATGCCAAAAATCTGACCTCCCCCCTCCCGCCCTACGGTTACCATATGACTCCAGAAAAAGGAGGATGGATTAAACATCCAGGTTATACTTTCAATGGAAGCAAAACCCAGATGTCTCAATCTGTTCTCAGTGGCATAGAAACATGATGGCAGATAAAGGCCAAATGACCCATCTGCAGCAGCCACTCTCTCCTCCTCTCCCTATTGGCTAAGGCTCTTAACATTTGCATCTCCTCTTCCTATAGGCTAAGGCTCTTTACACCTGCATTGTGATGTCATAGAACTTTATGGTTATAGAAACTTGATGGCAGATAAAGGCCAAATGGCCCATCCTCAACATCCACTATCTCCTCCTCTCCCTATTGGCTAAGACTCTTAAGATTTGCATACCCTCTTCCTATAGGCTAAGGCTCTTTACACCTGCATTGTGAGGCCATAAAGCTTTATGGTTATAGAAACATGATGGCAGATAAAGGCCAAATGGCCCATCCTCAACATCCACTATCTCCTCCTCTCCCTATTGGCTAAGGCTCTTAACATTTGCATCTCCTCTTCCTATAGGCTAAGGCTCTTTACACCTGCATTGTGAGGTCATAGAGCTTTATGGTTATAGAAACATGATGGCAGATAAAGGCCAAATGACCCATCTGCAGCAGCCGCTCTCTCCTCCTCTCCCTATTGGCTAAGGCTCTTAACATTTGCATCTCCTCTTCCTATAGGATTAGGCTCTTTACACCTGCACTGTGAAGTCATAGAGAATTATGGTTATAGAAACATGATGGCAGATAAAGGCCAAATGGCCCATCCAGTTTGCCCATCTGCAGTAACCATTATCTCTTCCTCTCTCGCTTTCTTGAATTCAGACACAGTCTCTGTCTCCATCACATCTTCCAGGAGACTGTTCCACACATCTACCACCCTCCCCACTCTCTTCTCTGCCCCCCCTCTCCTTCCCCCCCCATGCACATCTCCCTTCCCTTCCCCCATACCTTTTTAATTTTCCAGGTGTGAGCAACATTATGAATTTGCTTCCCACTTTGTGTTGGCTATCCCTCTGACATCACTTCCTAGGAGCGGGGCTGGAAGTGACGCCAGAAAGAGGAAGCAAGTTCCTAATGCAGGGAAAATTAAAGAGGTGGAAGGGAAGGGAAAGGGTGCACGTGCGCAGCAGGGGGGTTGGGAAGGAGCAAGGGGAGCAGAGAGGAGGATGAGTGTCAGCGCCCCTACCAAGACCGTGCCCACCATTTTGCCCTCAGCCCCGCCCATTCTGCCTTCAGCACCGCCCTGTTCTGCCCCAAGCTCCGCCCACAGAAAGCCTCATAGATTCAATTGTGACCTTTGGGCTGTGTCCAGAGGCCTCTGAGGATGTGCGAACACAAGTGATGTCATCTGCGCATGCTCAGATGCTCTCCAGACATGGCCAGGGTTTTCCAAAACCCGGACAACTGCTGGGTTTTGGAAAGTCCATCTGGGCACCCAGACAATCCTCTAAAAATATAATATGTCTGGGTTTTCACGGACATCTGGCAACCATATTGGGGGGGGGGACCAACTCTTTGTATTCTTCTTGTTTGTGCTGTGATTGCAAGTAATACATTTATGATCTTGGCCAATAGTTTATATGGCAGAGTACTTCAAATAAATGCTTTTGATAACAACATTTTAGCAGGAATTTAAGTCTGCAAATGTGGGATGATAAACTCCTTAGGAATTAACCTCTCTGTGGAATTATGAGTTAGCCATTCTAAAAGCACTGTGGTTTTTAAGTTAAGTTTTCATTAGCTGCGGTCCATGTGTAAAGACTGTTTTACTTGGAGGTAAAATACATTATTTAAATTACAGTATATTTTGTCTTGGATTTAGTAGAAGGATGCAGATTGCAAGCTCTGACAATCCCCAGTGGTCCTCACCACTTCATTTTCACACAACCAAACCTGAGTTTTTGGTTTTGGAAACCACATGATGAGTTTTGGCTTCAGTTTCAATTGTGGATGAAACGGGGAGAAAACCACACAGTTTGGGTTTGTTTTTTTTAATAGCAAGCCTTAAGAGCCCCACCTACTGGTGCTTAAGACCTACAGCTGTTACACTGACAAAAGCTCTGAAGTGCGGCTGTCTTTCCAGCTATAAGAACATAAGAATAGCCTTACTGGGTCAGACCAATGGGTTCATCTAGCCCAGTGTCCCATCACAATGCAAGTCACAAGTAACTGGCAAAAAAATCAAATAGTAGCAGCATTTCATGCCATCGATAAAGGGCAAGCAGTGGCTTCTTCCATATCGTCTCAACAGCAGACTATGGACTTTTCCTCCAGGAACTTGTCCAAACCTTTTTTAAAACCAGCTACATTACCCGCTCTTGCCACATCCTCTGGCTACATTACTCGCTCTTACCACATCCTCTGGCAATGCATTCCAGAGCTTAACTAGTTTCTAAGTGAAAAATATTTCCTCCTATTGGTTTTAAAAGTACTACTCTGTGACTTCATCAAGTGTCCCCTAATCTTTGTAAATCTTGATGCAGTAAAAAATCAATCCACTCGTACCCATTCTACACCACTCAGGACTTTATAGACTTCAATCATATCTCTTCTCAGCAGTTTCTTTACCAAGATGAAGAACCCTAACCTCTTTAGTCTTTCCTCATACGAGAGGAGTTCCATCTCCTTTATCATCATGATCGCTCTTCTTTGAACCTTTTCTAGTGCCACTATATCTTTTTTCAGATAAGGAGACCAGAACTGAACGCAATACTCAAGGTGATACAGAGGCATTATAACATTCTCAGTCTTGTTTGCCTCTTTGGCAAGTTGTTCTTCATATTCTTATTTAGCTTTCATTATCAATGTTTTGCATCTAACTTGTCAGTGCTTATGTCTCTTCTTATTTTCTTAATTGGGATCCTTTTTCCATTCTTTAAAGGATGTTTTCTTGGCTGTAATAGCCTCTTTGCTGGCTCTCACTTTCTCTTATTTCCACCGTTTTTAATATGTGGAATACATCTGGTCTGGGCTTCCACAATGGTATTTTTAAACAACATCCATACCTGGTTTACACTTCTGACTTTTGCCATAGACTCTTTTAGCTTCTTTTTAACCATTTTCCTCATTTTATCATAGTTGCCCTTGCAAAAATTAAATGTTGCTGCAATAGATTTCTTTAGCAACTTCACTCTAGTTATCAGCTCAAATTTGATCGTTATGATCACTGTTTCCCAGTGGACCCAGCACAGTTACTACCTGTACTATGTCCTGCATTTCACTAAGGACCAGATCTAAAATAGCTGTCCCTCTTGTTGGTTCCTGGACCAGTTGCTGCAAAAAGCAGTCATTTATGACATCTAGAAATCTTATCTCCCTAGCACTCCCTGATGTAATGTTTATCCAGTCAATGCTGTGGTAGTTGAAATCACCTATTATACTGTTGCCCAATTCTCCAGCTTTCCTAATCTCTGAAAACATTTCTTCATCTGTCTGCTCATTCTGTCCCAGGGGACATTAGTATAACCCTCCCGTATATTCCTTCCCTTCACACATGGAATTTCTATCCATATGTATTCCGCACTACTATCTGTGTCATGCAGAATGTTTTTGTTTGATTCAAGTCCCTCTTTAACATGCAGTTTAATCCCCCCTCCAATTTGATCTGCTCTATCATTGTGATATAATTTGTACCCAGTGTCCCATTGATTGCCCTCCTTCCATCAGGTCTCTGAGATGCCTATTATATCTACCTCATCTTTCAGTGTTATATACTGTAACTCTCCTACTTTATTTTTTAGACTTCTAGCATTTGTGTACAGATACTTCAAATTGTGTTTTATCTTTATATCTACAGGCTGCTGAGATGATGACAGGGGTAACTTGACATATTTACTGGGCTTCCCTCTTCAGCACTCTTGGCTTTCTTTCACCATTTTTGAAACCTCTCTGTTGGGACTCCCTAAATGTTCTGATTCAACAGTATCCTTCAAGGATACTCCACACCGAACCATCTGGCTCCTGGGAGACTATCATCTTCCCTCCCTCCCCCCTCCCCCTCCCCATCTTAGTTTAAAAGTTGCTATCTCATTTTAAACATTAGCGCCAGCAGCCTGGTTCCATCCCCAGAGATCTGCTCTTCTAGGCAGATGTCTAGTCTGTCAAGTGGTAGGGCCTAACTTGGGTGTGAAAGTATACCTGAGGAAGTCTATGGGATCGAGAACATGCAGCTCAGCAAACACTCTTAGAAATCCATGCTGATGTTTGAGGGACCAATCCTTGGTGCATCCTGAGGAGGTCTTATGGAACTTGGGTGTATTTTGTTGTATTTTCTCTCTAAGGTACATTTTTTTGGAGATGGAATGTGTTTTGTAGATGTGTGACAGAAGGTCCAGACACATGTACAGGAAAGCACTTAGTCTGAGTACTGATAGGTTTTGAAACTTAAGGAGGAATTTGCTCCCGAAGGAAGACTCTGGAATACCCATCAGGGACCCTAGAGAAAAGAACTGGTCTGTATGGAGGCTGACACCCTTTGGATTCAGAGGTTAATCTAGCAAAGTAAAGGGGATGGGACTTATATACTGCTTTTTATGCATTTTAGAGAGGTACTTATTTTGTACCTGGGGGGCAATGAAGTATTAAGTGACTTGCCTAGGGTCACAAGGAGCTATAGTGGGGATTGAACTCACAACTAGAGAATGACACGGTGACAAAATTCATCACCTTTACCGTCCCCGCGGATAACCGCGGGAAACCATCTTCATGTCATTCTTTAAGGAGAGAGGGAAGAATCAGAGTATAATTGGGCACAACCACTGACCCGCAAGATTTGCTTTGAAGAATGCTGATGTAGAAGGACAGAGGATGAAACAGACATTACAGAATGACAGTCTCTGGTATCCAGAGCAGATATTGTGATGTCATAATGCCTCATTCCACCAGTGCCTAAGAGCCAATCACATCAGTGATGTCACAATGGCTTCATTATCCTTGGCTCCCATAAGAATCAGAGGATGAATGGCCACAACCACTGACCCGCAAGCTTTGCTTTGAAGAATGCTGGTGTAGAAGGACTGAGGTTGAAACAGACACTATAGAATGACAGTCTCTGGTATCCAGAGCAGATATTGTGATGTCATAATGCCTCATTCCACCAGTGCCTAAGAACCAATCACATCAGTGATGTCACAATGGCTTCATTATCCTTGGCTCACATAAGAATCAGAGTATGAATGGCCACAACCACTGACCCGCAAGCTTTGCTTTGAAGAATGCTGGTGTAGAAGGACTGAGGTTGAGAGAGACACTACAGAATGACAGTCTCTGGTATCCAGAGCAGATATTGTGATGTCATAATGCCTCATTCCACCAGTACCTAAGAGCCAATCACATCAGTGATGTCACAATGGCTTCATTATCCTTGGCTCACATAAGAATCAGAGTATGAATGGCCACAACCACTGACCCACAAGCTTTGCTTTGAAGAATGCTGGTGTAGAAGGACTGAGGTTGAAACAGACACTACAGAATGACAGTCTCTGGTATCCAGAGCAGATATTGTGATGTCATAATGCCTCATTCCACCAGTGCCTAAGAGCCAATCACATCAGTGGTGTCACAATGGCTTCATTATCCTTGGCTCACATAAGAATCAGAGTATGAATGGCCACAACCACTGACCCGCAAGCTTTGCTTTGAAGAATGCTGGTGTAGAAGGACTGAGGTTGAAATAGACACTAGAAAATGACATGGGATTATTTCCCGCGGTTATCCGTGGGGACGGGAACGGTGATGAATTTTGTCACCGTGTCATTCTCTACTCACAACCTCAGGGTTCAGAAACAGCTGCACTAACCTTTAGGCCACGCCTCCATTCCACTCCACTCCCATGTTCAGAACTACCTACTCAGCTGGAAAGTGGACTTTAAACCGGACTTCAAGTTACTGAAGTATTTGTCCTATTGAACTGTTTTTCTGTGTGCACTTTTAATTTTGGGAATCTCACCAAATACAGGTGAACTGTTAGAAAAAGCTCACAACGGCCAGATTGAGGGCCCAGTGCAGAAAGCTCCAGCAACCTGGTAACAAAACCTACTGGGTTGGGAGCGCTTTTACTTTAGCGAGCTATGCTCAGCACAAAAAGCATGTGGGTCATTTGCATGCTACAAGTATTTGTGCTGAGCAGGCTGGAGCCTGCGCAGAAGAGCAAACCAGTAGGCACAGCTCTTCGGCGCAGGCCCAGTACAGCCTCTGATCATGGGAGCTCACGAGCAGTTTTTAAAAGTGTTTTTTTTTTGTTTTAGACGCCTGATATGGATGCAGCTGTTATGTGTCTGTTATGTGAGTGTGTGTTCCATGCCTAACAGCTACGCTTCTCCCTCCGTATTCGCGGTTTCAGCAATTGCGGTTTCGATTATTCACGGTTTATGGCTTGTTGGCTCCTCCCCCCCAATTACATCAGCTTGCATAGAGAAATCGCCGATTCCAAGTGTTTACAGAGAAAATCACTGATTCCCAGCACTTTCTTCTCCGTGTTTTGCCTCTCCTTCAGGAACAGGCCAGGTCTCCCACCATGTTATTCGCGGTTTCACCATATTCACAATGGTTTTTAATAGAAAACAGTCTGCTAGCGACGCAAACAGCGAAATTGGACCATGACATCTCCAACCTGCTGATGACAACAAGCGATTTCAAATCTTTTCGCAAAGAAATCAAAACCCATCTATTCAAAAAATTTATACAGATGTCCTAACTCCAACCTGGATTCCCCTCAGCGTGACTCCCCCCATCCTCCCTTCTTCACCAGTTACCTTTCCCCTCAAAGCCCAAACTTGTCAACTGCTTCCCTAACTGCATATATACTGAAACTGCACTATATCCTATCTCCCCGCATACACTCCAACCCCCCCCCTCCCCCACCTCCCTCTCCCCCCCCTCTTCTGGTTTCCCACTCCCTCCTTTTTATCTTCTAACCCAACTATGATAAACCTGTGCTAAAACTACTTTGCCTCCTTCCGCGCTACCCGCAATTCCGACAAAATTTTTGTAAATCCGTGTTCAGACCGGATCCTAATGTAACGGATGTGAACCGCCTAGAACTCTTTGGGTATGGCGGGATATAAGAACCTAATAATAATAATAATAATCCCGAATTGTATATCCATTGGAATAGCCCAATCCTCCTTGCTGTATCCCATTCCCTAAACTATACTACACCATTCTTTTTGTAACTCCTCTGGAAATGTTCTTCTTCTTGTAACTCTTCTGGAAAAGTCCAGAAGTCTCTTTGTAATCATCCTGGAAATGTCCAGATGTCTCTTTTGTAATCTGCCCAGAACTGCAAGGTTGAGGTGGAATAGAAATCAGTAATGTAATGTAATGTAAAAAGTTATTCAAGATAATCCCCTATCACAGCGAATACGGAGGGAGAAGTGTACTGACCATAGGCATGGGACATACAGGCACATAAGAGATGCGCAAATGGCTACTGACAGCTCCAGACTTTGCCGAAAATTTTGCCTTTTGTGCATCACAAGGAAATCTCATTTAAATACTATAGAACTGTTTGTAATACACATAGGTAGGATAACCACAAGCGCTGGACAAAAGCGTGCCGACATTCGTGCGCAGGACTGATGCGTGCCGGCTTAAAACACTTCCTGTTAGTGCTGTGAGGGTGTGTGTGGGGGGGAACCCCATTAAACTTACAAGTGTTTGCACTCCCGTTGGGGGTGTGGTGGGGGGACCCCCTCACTTCACTAAAAACTGCCGATTACCCCAAAAACTAAGGAAAACGGCAGTTTTCAGTGTAGTGGCGGGAGGGTTCTCCCCCAATGGAAGCACGAACACCCCCCTCACAGCGCTAACAGGAAGTGCTTTAAGCTGGTGTGCATCAGTCCTGCACGCGACTGTCAGCGTGCTTTTGTCCGGCGCACTTCTGTTATGGTACCAGATTTCCTGTTTAAAAAAAAGAGGACACCTGGCCCTCCCCATTCCATCTCCCCTAACAAACTTCATGTCTCCTTCTGCGATCTCAGGGCTACGTCTGGAAAGTGTCTGTGCACGGACGTCGAGGCGATGTCATCATGTCGCTGTCACCCTCTAGCCGTGGCCCCAAGCTCAGGGGCTTCCAAAACTCAAATAAACTGCTGCTTCTGGAAATCCCTCCGGGCACCCAGACAGTACTCTAAAAAGAAGATGCCTGGTAACCCTACGCCAGGGTTCATAGACAACCCCGCGAAAGACAAAGGCGCGCGCCGACAACTGAGCGCAAGATGGAGGCGCGCACCGAAGAAAATTACAGTTTTTAGGGGATCCGACGGGGGGTTTTGTTGGGGAGCCCCCCCAGTTTACTTAATAGAGATTGCGCCGGCGTTATGGGGGGTTTGGGGGGTTGTAACCATCCACATTTTACTGTAAACTTAACTTTTTCCCTAAAAACAGGGAAAAAGTGAAGTTTTCAGTAAAATGTGGGGGGTTACAACCCCCCAAACCCCCCACAACGCCCCCACAACGCGTCGTGATCTCTATTAAGTAAAGTGGGGGGGTTCCCCCCACGCCCCCCCGTTGGAGCCCTAAAAACAGTAATTTTGTGCGGCGCACACCCCCGCGCTGCGCTCAATTGTCTGGGCGTGCCTTTGTCCCGGCGCGCTTTTGACCTGACACCCTACGCCAGGGCTCTCAAAGTCCCTCCTTGAGGGCCACAATCTAGTTGGGTTTTCAGGATTTCCCCAAATAATCTGCATGAGATCTATTTGCATGCACTGCTTTCAATGCATATTCATTGCGGAAATCCTGAAAACCCCACTGGATTCGGCCCTCAAGGAGGGACTTTGAGATCCCTGCCCTACGCATAGGGTTCTTGAATCTTGGTGGCTGCTAGGCCCTGAGAACCCCTTTTGAGCAACAGAGGCTGAGCTGCCCTGCAAGGAAGACTGGCTTCGATGGCAGACTTATGTGCATCGGGGCCTGAGAGGTTTTGTTGTTTTTATTTTAGTGCGGAGAGGAGTCGGTTTTGTTTGTCAGACAACCAGATTGCAAAAGCTAAGGGTAGAAACTGTACATTGTGGAGTCCAGGTGACCAAATATTTATCCCCTTCCAAATTTCCGCAGGGTGAAAGGTGCAGAGCCAGCAGAGATTGTAACAGCACTGCAGAAATAAGTGTCATTGTTATGAAATCTCAGCACCTGCAAAGCAAGTCAGGCACCAGCCAGCTCCAGAATTTGGAAAGGTAATGAGTTCAGTGGTTGCCAACCCTGTCCTGGAGGACCACCAGGCCAGTCGGGTTTTCAGGCTAGCCCTAATGAATATGCATGAGAGAGATTTGCATATAATGGAGGTGACAGGCATGCAAATCTGCCTCATGCATATTCATTAGGGCTATCCCGAAAACCCGATTGGCCTGGTGGTCCTCCAGGACAGGGTTGGGAATCACTGGTTTAGATCAAGATGATGAATAAGGGAACAGTTGTGTTTATTAGATGCACAGGGGGGGGGGGGGGCAGTGGTTTGCATTTTGCAGCCACATCCAGGAAGAGGATCCAGGCCAGAATTTCTTGTCGGCCCTCTTTATTCTCCCTCCCCATAGTTTTCTGCATGCTCTGGTCTGGACGCACTTCTTCGCTGCCCGGGGACGACTTTCCTGACCGATCCGATCCGGGCTCCTGTCCTCCGTGTTTTCCCGACGATTCTCTATGTGGAGCCAGCACGGTGGGAGGAAGGAGGTGTTTCCTCTCCTCCCCACCCCTCTCTCGGTCCTGCTGCATGCTTAGGGATCTGGTTACTGGAAAGCCAGCCCTCCCAGTGACGGGGGTTAGATATCCTTCGCGATCCGGAGCCCAACAGATCAGAGCATGGGGTGCAGGAAGCCTGGCATCTCCTGGCTTTCCCTGGCAGTGCAGCGTTAACTGGGCAGCCAAAGGCGAGAGCGCTTCATGGTGCCTCCGGGGCTGGGAGGCATCAGCCGGGCTCCCGTTCGTACATCCCCCGCAGCCTTCGAAATAACCCCCTGAGCCCCCCCCCCCCCCCGCTCCGAGATCACTTTCGGCCGGGGATTTTCCATCGCGGCAGGTTGCGAGGGGAGGACATGAGCGGCGCGGCGCCCGAGCCGGAGGCAGGAGAGCGGCCGGGGGAGGCGGGGGAGCGGCTGCTGCAGCCAGGGGGCGCCCCGGAGCCGTCGGCGCCGAAAGAATCGGCCGAAGCCGGCGGCGCCTTCCAGCCCCCCGAAGGCGGCTTCGGCTGGATCGTGGTCTTCGCAGCCACCTGGTGCAACGGCTCCATCTTCGGCATCCAGAACTCCGTCGGGATCCTGTACCTGCTGCTGCAGCGCGATCTGCAAGCCGAAGGGGAGCTCGACCCGGCCCTGGAGTTTAAGACCGGTGAGTGGGTCCCCTAGATCCCAGGGGGCAGGAGGGGGTACCGCCACCTGGGCATCCGCTTGGGCTCTCTTCCTGCCCCCCCTCCCCCCACTTTGTAAGTCAAATCTTTATGAGTATGAGCTCACACTTGCTGGGGTGATGCCCTCCTTGCACACTTTGATCACCATCAGATTTCGATTGCAATGTCCAGCTGTCAAAACCGATTTCATCTGCCCAGTTCTCCAGGACATCAAAGGCTGGAGTAGGGAGCAGGTGCTACTGGCCTCCTAAGGTGGTTGCTTACAGGGGGGGCAGATTTGTCTCCGTCCCCCCAGGAGCTAGCTCCGTCCCTGTCCTGTCCCCGTTCCATCCCTGCAGGGAAGGGGTAAAATGCGGACCTCACGGACCTGATGGACCTCGCGGATCTAAACCCGCACGTCCTTAAAAATCTGAGGTCCATGCTACTTGTAGTTAGTTTCTGGCTCTGACAGACCTCGATGACATTGTAGCGCTGACGGATCCTAATACTTTTCCCTCCCTATGCTGACACGGATCCGTCAGCGCTAAATTGTCACCCAGGTCTGTCAGAACCAGAAACTACAAGTGGCACGGACCTCAGATTTTTAAGGACGTGAGGGTTTAGATCCGTGAGGTCCGCGTTTTACCCCTTCCCATTTCATCTGCCAAATTCTCCTCTCTCCAGGACATCAAAGGCTAGAGTAGGGAGCAGGTGCTACTGGCTTCCTTAGGAAGCAACCACCAAGGTGGAGAAACCTGTTACCCCCCCTGTGGCTGTTTGGTTGCTCCGGGGGGGGGGGCAGATTTGTCTCCGTTCCCCCCAGGAGCTAGCTCCGTCCCTGTCCCGCCCCTGCAAGCTCGGTCCTCGTCTGCACAAGCCTAAAACGCTTATGATTTTAAAGTGTTCGAAGGTTTGTGCAGATGAGGGCCGCTCGCAGGGACAGGAACAGAACTCGCAGGGATGGGGGGGGGGACAAATTTCTCCCCGTGCCATTCTCTAGACCTAATGCTGACAATTAGTACTGGATTGGCGCATACGTTAATGTGCGCAGAATGTTCCGAGGGCTCCTAACGCCGGGAACAACATGATCGCCACGGATGGCCACTGACTGTATTTAAAAGTACTCAAATGGATGCTAGTGAGGCCATTAGGTGTTGCCCAGAAAACAGTGCCACAGCAAATACTGCCCTTAATGCTAGAAACTTATCACCAGCTCGGAGATGACCCTGAAGGTTTGGAAAAGAAGATATCTTCAGAATTTCTCGCTGTGAACTGTCAGTTTTGGCTTCTTTTAGAAGCAGATGGAAGACCGTGTATAAATGCTGAGAGTGAGAACACGAGTCCGAGCAAAGCTGAAAGTGTAGGCACACATCGGTGCCAGGGCAGGATTAACCAATAGGCCAAGTAGGCACGTGCCTAGGGCACCGAAATGGTCAGGGGGGCCCGATGAAGGAAGGCATCAACATTGTTTTCTCCAAACGGCGATGGGCCCCTCCAGCATCGATCGGCAACGTGGCCCCCCTCCCATCGATGGAAAATAAGGCAAGCAAGCATAGTAACATAGTAACATAGTAGATGACGGCAGATAAAGACCCGAATGGTCCATCCAGTCTGCCCAACCTGATTTAATTTAAAAATTTTTTTTTTTTTTTTTTTCTTCTTAGCTATTTCTGGGCGAGAATCCAAAGCTTTACCCGGTACTGTGCTTGGGTTCCAACTGCCGAAATCTCTGTTAAGACTTACTCCAGCCCATCTACACCCTCCCAGCCATTGAAGCCCTCCCCAGCCCATCCTCCTCCAAACGGCCATACACAGACACAGACCGTACAAGTCTGCCCAGTAACTGGCCTAGTTCAATCTTTAATATTTTCTGATTCTAAATCTTCTGTGTTCATCCCACGCTTCTTTGAACTCATTCACAGTTTTACTCTCCACCACCTCTCTCGGGAGCGCATTCCAGGCATCCACCACCCTCTCCGTAAAGTAGAATTTCCTAACATTGCCCCTGAATCTACCACCCCTCAACCTCAAATTATGTCCTCTGGTTTTACCATTTTCCTTTCTCTGGAACAGATTTTGTTCTACGTTAATACCCTTTAAGTATTTGAACGTCTGAATCATATCTCCCCTGTCTCTCCTTTCCTCTAGGGTATACATATTCAGGGCTTCCAGTCTCTCCTCATACGTCTTCTGGCGCAAGCCTCCTATCATTTTCGTCGCCCTCCTCTGGACCGCCTCAAGTCTTCTTACGTCTTTCGCCAGATACGGTCTCCAAAACTGAACACAATACTCCAAGTGGGGCCTCACCAATGACCTGTACAGGGGCATCAACACCTTCTTCCTTCTACTGACTACGCCTCTCTTTATACAGCCCAGAATCCTTCTGGCAGCAGCCACTGCCTTGTCACACTGTTTTTTCGCCTTTAGATCTTCGGACACTATCACCCCAAGGTCCCTCTCCCCGTCCATGCATATCAGCTTCTCTCCTCCCAGCATATACGGTTCCTTCCTATTATTAATCCCCAAATGCATTACTCTGCATTTCTTTGCATTGAATTTTAGTTGCCAGGCATTAGACCATTCCTCTAACTTTTGCAGATCCTTTTTCATATTTTCCACTCGAAAGGCAACGGGAACTATAATTGTGCCAGCGGTGCTGCTTACCCAAAGCTTCCCTCTAACGCAGCTTCCTGTTTCCGCCTGGGCGCATGGTGGGGTGGGGTGGGGCGGGGCAGGGGGCCCAGTGTACTTGTGTGCCTAGGGGGCCCTCGACCAATTAATCCTGCCCTGATTGGCGCCTCTTTTTCTGTGCGTAAATACGAGCTTTTCAAGGGAAAACAGCTTTCGGAAAGCTTATATTTTAAAGACGCAGAAGAACGGCGCCGATGTGCGTTTGCACTTGTGGTCTTGCCTGGGCTCGTGCGCACAAGAGCTGCGCGTGCCCTAAAACTCTTGTGCACGTGCACCACGTTTCTCTCTGCTGCTTTCAGTTTCATGGAGCACATATATTAATTGAGCACCATTCCCTTTGAGCATTGGAGCGCTAAGTTTCTGCGCTGTTCTTGCGCTATGGGGGTCTGTGCTGTTGGATTTAGAACCACACCTTTGAGTACTGGGTCCCGGCAAAAAGACCACCTGCAAGATCCCTGTAGGATTCTTTGATATATTTCTCTAGTGTACACTTCCCCCTTATTTGCGGTTTTTAGCTTGCTGGCTCCTCCCCCCAAAAAATTACATCTATGACCAATGTATAAAACTGCCAAAACTGCCACCAACACCTATTTTTTTTTCTTTGCGTATAAGTGCAAACTCGGACACTGTTGCACGGGTTCCAGAGGTTTTCTCATATGTTATTCGCGGTTTTATCATATTCTTGAGGGTTTTTAACAGAAAACTGCGAATAACATAGGAGAAAGTTATTCGCGGTTTTTCTGTATTCACGGGTCAATTCATCCCCAATCACCGCGAATACGCAGGGAAAAGTGTAATTACAGGTCTCCCTTCATATTTGCTGGGGTTAGGGGCACAGCTTCCTCGTGAATATTAAAAAATCACAAATACAGTACTCCCCTGAAATTTGCGGGGGTTCTGTTCCAGAAACACCCGCAAATTTGGAAAAACTGTGAATGCGGTTTTGTAGTGGATCGAAGGCAGGAGAGGGCAGCTGTGGCACTGGCGGGTGCTGATAATCGGGTGCGTGATCATGCTTAGTATTTTCCGACCGCCTCTTCCTGGTACTAAAGTCGGGCTACACCAATCAGGAGCTGCTTTGACACGCTCCTGATTGGTGCAACCTGGAAGAGGCGGTCAGAAAATACCGCGAAAGACTGAGTCCGCGAAATGCAAATTCGCGGGGGAAAACTGTAACTTAAGGCCCCACACCCCGACTCTCTCCTGCCTCTTGAACCCCTCTACAGCGTACCTTTAAAGCCCTGGTGGTGTAGCGCTGAAGCAGGACAGGAGCAATCTTACACTCCTGCCCCGTGCAGATCCGCTGTGAAAAAAAGCTGGCTCAAGTTCCTGCGTCGGTCTCAGCGGATCTGTACAGGGCAGGAGCGTAAGAAGATTGCTCCAGCCCCACTCCATCACCAGGGCTTTAAAGGTAAGGTGTGGAGGCGGGAGGGAGGCTTCTTGTTTAGAGTAGGGTTACCATATGGCTCCAGAAAAAGGAGGACGGATTGCAACATCCGGGTTTTACTTCTATTGCTTTCAGTGGAAGTAAAACCCGGATGTCTTAATCCATCCTCCTTTCTCTGGAGCCATATGGTAATCCTAGTTTGGAGACTTGCGGATAACCGAATTCGCAAATCCCAAAACCATGAACATGGAGGGAGACCTGTACATCTTAAGCACTGACTGTATGTTTCTTGCATCTTGTATCTCATTTACTGACTAAATGTACCTTTACTGTAAACCGCTTTGAACTTCACGGTATAGCGGTATATAAGAAATGCATTATTATTATTACATCTTTTATTAACTGTCTTATCACGACACCTATAGCCTCTATTTAGAAAGTCTTTCCCGCATGTATAAGCCCTTCTGATCAGTTTAGCGATCTCATGTATCTTTTTTCTTAGATTCTGAATGCCACTTCTGGTGAGAATGAGAGTCTAAAGTTGAACACTGATATTCAAAAACATGGTGTGGGGGATTAAAATGGAGCAATCCCCCAAATACCAAATTTCCCACCAATCCTAATAAAATATGTGATTACATGAGAGGAAAAGGATCTCAGAAACCTGCTTGATTTTCAGGAATTAGTCTTAACCTAGACTTACAAGGTTCCGCATTTCTATCATCGATCCTGAAAAACCTCTCAATGCTATAAAATTTTTTATTAATTTAAAATTTTTTTTTCTAATGTTCACTCCATGCAAAATTTTAAAATGAATACTGCAAGCTGAACAGATAAATCATGCTCAATAGAACAGCCCACACTTATCTCAGTGGTTGCGGGCAGCCCTGGCCCGACGGGACCCATTTCGCTGCTGTAGATAACCGGCTTTCTCAAGGGTTCTCTCTGGCTACTGCAATGCTCTGAAATATATAAGGACTGTTATCACACCATTCCCACTCTTATTGTATGATACGATTCATGACTCTTCCAGCATTCTTCTCTGATAATCTAACATTATCATTCTTGCTTAAAACGTTCTTAGCTCTAATTGCAATATCAATCAAATGAAATACCACTTAGTTCTCACGTTCATTTTTTCTCAAGTTTTTAAAAATATTTTTCCATTATTTCTAAATATTATATTGCTCACTTCCCTTACGGTATTGCAAGCGTAGCTGGTTTCAAGAAAGGTTTGGACAATTTCATGGAGGAAAAGTCTGTTATTGAGAAAGACATGGGGGAAGCCACTGCTTGCCCTGGTTCGGTAGCATGGAATGTTACTACTCTGGGGATTCCGCATGGAATGTTGCTACTCTTTGAGATTCTAGAATCTTGTTACTCTCTGAAATTCCGGAATCTTGCTCTTCTTTAGGATTCTATATGGAATGTTGCTACTATTTGGGTTTTGCCAGGTACTAGTGACCTGGATTGGCCACCATGAGAACAGGCTACTGGGTCTGACCCTCTCCATTTCACTCTTTATCATTTCACCATTGTATTATTTGATCATGTTTTATAAACTCTTGGCCTCTCAAACATTCTCCTCAAAAGGTCAACTCACTTGTGTCACTAAGTGAAGGAAAAGACCTCGGAACATCACAGCATAGAACATATAGGGTTCTCCGATGGTAATAAGGTATCATTCATGGGTCAAAAACCTTCACATTTATCTATAACTCCGTATTTAATTTTTAATATTATCATGTGAGTCTATATTTTTCTTATTTTTACTCCCCAAATTTTCAAACACCAGTGTTAAATAAATTATATGCCCATGTTGTGGTATCGACATGGTACACTTTCACAAAAAAGATACAAAGAATATCATATACAATGTAGATAGTGCTGCTTTGGTTTAAATAGGATGTGTTTCAAAAAATGGAGGAAAAGCCTCAGACTGAGACCCTCCCACCACCACAGTGGTGGTCCAAGGTGGTTGGGTGATAACCTCACTGGCAAAAAACCTCCATTGCACTCCCAAAGTGTAAAAATCCTTAAGCAGGGCTGTCTATGCACATTGAAACACATCCCATTTAAACCAAAGCAGCACTATCTACGTTGTATATGACATTCTTTGTATCTTTTTTGTGAAAGTGTATTTTGGAACATCATTGAGTTTTCACATATCCGAGTTTACTTTGCTATTTGTGGTATCGACATGGACCATCCTAAAAAGCTGTCACAAATTTACTGAAAATTTTTCTGACGGCTAAATTGCAAACAGCAAAACTTGCCAAGGGGTTGACTGGCATCCAGAGCAAACCCAATAATGTTGGTCTGGCAGGACCATCGCCCTCATTTCCAGTTTTTCTAAGAGTGGTAGGGTTGACTCTGGAATTGATATTGGATTAAGCCAGTGTCTCGCAAACCTTTTTGAGCCAGGGCACACTAAACCTAGGGCTCCTTTTACTAAGGTGCGCTAGCGTTTTTAGCCGTGTTACGTGGCTAGAACTAACGCCAGCTCAATGCTGGCGTTAGCGTCTAGCGTGTGTGGCATTGTAGCGTGCGCTATTCTGCGTATTAAAGCCCTAACGCAGCTTAGTAAAAGGAGCTCCTAGTGTCCCCGGCTTGAGACACCCGGAAGTGCGCTGGCATCGGCGTGATGACATCGCAAGCATGCATGACATCAGCGCGTTGCCGTCGGCGCATGCACCAAGGCCCTTCAAGTGGACCTTGCGCCGAGAGAAGGACCTGCGCTGTAGAGAAGGGCCGGCAGAGAGAAAATGTGCCGGCGTCAGGAGATTGCTCAACTGATGCCGGCAGACCTGAAATCTCAGGAGGTACACTGGTGTGCCACGATACTCTGGATTAAGCAGTCTGTCATTGGCTGCTTCAGTGGTAGATTCCATTTTCAGTGCTGGTATTATAAGGTTCCCTTTCTGCCTGCCCTTCCTTGGATCTTGAAATCGGAAGTGTTATGGTCACTCATTTTCTGCAGTAACCTTGGAGGAGGTTCATCTGTTCCTGGCGCTTTATTCATTCCATATGTCCAAATCTCTCTCTTTTTTTTTTTTTAAACCCATTTTTGCATTCTGCGAGTTTGTTCCTGTTTATTGATAAGATTTTGTAGCCTTGGTTTGTTTTCCTCTGGCAACCTGTATTACTGCATGGTCTGAATCCCAGATTAATGTCCCCATTTCACCTCTTTTGGAGTTGATTTTGCTATGATTAGGTGGTGTCTCTTTTTAGTACTCATTTTAGCTGACTCTGTAACATGCTTTGTGGTTTGGTAAGGTTGCCGCTGTGCCTCCGTCCTCTTTGAAGATAATTTTTCTTGGCTCCTTGCTTTTTCCACATTGTGAACCTTTTTAATCCTTACGCAGGATTTTTTCCCCCCAGTACCATTACGCACTTTTTGGCATTTCTGTAAGATCTTTACAGAAACCTCTCATTTCTCTTCTGTCTCTTTACCAGAGATATTTTTGGCCCCAGTTTACCTACAGATCTTTAAAACTGGTCATTTTAAAAGTAAATACGGTAACTTGTTTTTTTACCTTTTGACTTGTCTAGGTTTTGTCTTATTCTCAGCAGTTCCATGGGTTTGTTTGCTGTTCTGTGATCTGCACTAGATCCAAACTTTTCCTGATCGTCGCAGGTCTCTTCCTTATGGAGAAGTAACTACCCCAGTGAACAGGGTGGATAAAAAGCAATGATTTAAAAAAAAAAAAAAAAGTTGGATTTTTAAAAACTTAAATTCCATTTTTGATTTAAATTGGATATTTTTTTTTTTTTATAAAATGCTTTTTTTGAGGAAAAATCTGTCTAAAAATAGTTTTCTATCTAAGATATATTATTATAGTCCAAAAAGTTATTCATGCAATGTTTAACCCCCCCTTTTTACGAAACCGTGCTGCAGTTTTGTAAAAGGTGTGGGGGGGGGGGGGTTAAATTTTTTGGTTAAATGTCATGGGCATGATCTAAATCAAGTCTTTCTGACTAATAATTTAAATTGACTTCATTTAAATCAAATCCACCCTGCCAGTGAATATCTGGAAATCTTCTGTACTCTTCCTAATATGCTCCTCCCCCACTTGGTTACTAACTCTAATCACTTTCTGGATTGTTAAAATATTTCAATATTATTACATTCCTAAAGTTGGCTGTACTTCCTGCTGAGTGGCTTAACATATACTAACTGCCTAAGATTTCTGTCTAAGACACAGAATGGGGTAAATCCTTTAGACATTCTGGAAGGGCTCGTGAGAGTCAGGGCCTGGCTATTAAAGTATCACGTAAATGATCATTCAATGTTAGCGCACGAGCACAGTAAGTTACCACACTGGTATATCAGCACATGCTAATATCTGAGGAAATACTTTTTTACGGAAAGGGTGGTAGATGCATGGAACAGTCTCCGGAAGAGGTGGTGGAAACAGAGACTGTGATAATGTGGATGGGCAGACTAGATGGGCCATTTGGCCTTTATCTGCCGTCATGTTTCTCTGTTTCTATAATCAGAAAGCTCTATGACATCACAATGCAAATGTTAAGTCTTAGCTTATAGGAAGAGGAGATGCAAATGTTAAGAGCCTTAGCCAATAGGGAGAGGAGGAGATAGTGGATGTTGCAGATGGGCAGACTAGATGGGCCATTTGGCCTTTATCTGCCGTCATGTTTCTCTGTTTCTATACGCGCTTACCATGGGTTAAGTTTTGTGCTGTGTCAAGATGTTCTGCACTTCAGAAAACATCTTTAGTTTTCGTCTTCCTAATTTCTCTTCATCTTTGATTTGCTTCAGTGGCTTCTGTAGCACAGACTGAAGGACAGATGTTATTACCTATCCTCTAAGTTCCTTGCCTTCCCTGTCTTGCCTCTTCCAGTCTTTCCCCCCACAACCACCTTTCAGGTCCAATTCTCCCTCTAGACCTGCCTTTATAAACACTACGGACAAAGCAACAAAAATTTGCCTAGATTGAAGTCTCAGACATGCACGCTGTATCAGGAGCAAGCGTAAATGTTCCTGCATAAAGTACGCGCACGTCCACATATTATTTCAATACTGCAGCTATATTATGGTTCTGCGCAAGCTTCCCCCAACCTTCAGCGCTGAACCCATCTACACATGGCACCATATGGACTGTTGCACACATAGGACCTGATTTTGTATATGGTGCCTAAAAAATCAGCTCCGTCTAGAACGTATGCAATCACGCTTAGCACCGGGGTGCGTCGCATAACAGGTTCACCCATTTAGGCCAGCTGAAACCAGTCCTAAATGCCTGGGTTTAAGTTGTGCGCACATTAGGTGTACTCTATAACAGTGCGCATAGCTTCTGGGAATGCTCACAATCCGCCACCGGCCCCTTTTCCAGTTTGCGTACTGCAACTTGTGCATACTTTTTAGACCGAGTTGTGTGCATAATTTTTCATTTGTGTCAATTAGAATAAATTATGAGGCGTTAATTGGCAATTACCAGCACCAATTGGACCAGTTAAATAATTAAGTTGTGCGTGCACGTCGGCTATGTGCACCTGTGTGTGTGCACAACCTTTGGCGCCTTATAGAGAATTTGGGGGATAACCTTTAGGATAATTTTATTAAAACCCTTTCATGTGTGGAAGTCCTTATGCGACCTCATCTGGAGTATTGCGTTCAATTCTGGTCTCCTTATCTCAAGAAAGATATAGTGGCACTAGAAAAGGTCAAAGAAGAGCGACCAAGATGATAAAGGGGATGGAACTCCTCTCGTATGAGGAAAGACTAAAATGGTTAGGGCTCTTTAGCTTGGAAAAGAGACGGCTGAGGGGAGATAGGATTGAAGTCTACAAAATCCTGAGTGGAGTAGAACGGGTACAAGTGGATCGATTTTTCATTCCGTCAAAAATGACAAAGACTAGGGGACACTTGATAAAGTTACAGGGAAATGCTTTTAAAACCAATAGGAGGAAATAGGAGAATAGTTAAGCTCTGGAACGCATTGCCAGAGGATGTGGTAAGAGCAGATAGCGTAGCTGGTTTTAAGAAAGGCTTGGACAAGTTCCTGGAGGAAAAGTCCATAGTCTGTTATTGAGAGAGACATGGGGGAAGCCACTGCTTGCCCTGGATCAGTAGCATGGAATGTTGCTACTCTTTGGGATTCCGGAATCTTTTGTTACTTTTTGGGATTCTGAATGGAATGTTGCTACTCTTTGAGGTTCCGGAATCTTTTGTTACTCTTTGGGATTCCAGAATCTTGCTATTCTTTAGGATTCTGAATGGAATGTTGCTACTCTGGGGATTCTGCATGGAATGTTGATACTCTTTGGGGTTCTGGAATCTTTTGTTACTCTTTGGGATTCTGAATGGAATGTTGCTACACCTTGGTTTAGATCAGGTACTAGTGATCTGGATTGGCCACTGTGAGAACAGACTACTGGGCTTGATGGACCATTGGTCTGACCCAGTAGGGCTATTCTTATGTTCTTATCTCAATATGTGAAATTGTATGTTTGCGCTTTGCTGTCCTTTTGCACAGAAGTGCCCCAGGCAAAGGTCTGACCAGACTTTGCAATACAGCAGCGTCTCGCAAATTTTTTTTTAGCTCCGGCACACTTATGGAGCAAAAAAAGAGGACACATGGCCTTGCCCCGCCCACAACCCCACCCTGCTCCAACCCCTAGCCCTGCCCCCCGTGTGAACTTCATCTTCCTTGAGCTCGGGGGCCACATCTAGAGGTCCCCCGAGCATGCGCGCACATTGACGCCATGACATCGCGCACGTGTGCAGCGTCATCATGTCGACATCCGCGCATGCTCGGAGGCTCTCTGGACCTGGCCCTGAGCTCTCATGCTGGCAAACGTTTACAGAGGTACACCGGAGGAGGAGGAGACGCCGGCAATGATAGGCTCGTGTTCTTGAATCCCTGGCGGCACACCGGGAATCTGTTCATGGCAGGTTACCGTGCCACGGCACACAGTTTCCGTTACACTGCAATACAGGGTGGCCACAAACTAAGATTCCTACACTTAAAGACCCATCTAAGCAATCTGCTGTACCCAGGCAGGTGTGCTTTTTCAGTATTTCGAAATCCACACTGGGGAAAACCACTGTCAATACCATAGATCAGATGATTGATGGAGGAGACGCAAAGCACCTGCTGCCTTTTTATGGGCACTCTGAAAATTACCTGTCTCTCGTTGAACTTTGCCAGCCAGCATTTACACTAGCTGGTATTTGGACTGAAAGCTCCATCTGTGGTCGGTGGCTTAATTTATGAAAACCACACGTATTTCCTTCCTGGAGGTGTTTTCTTGTTTCTGTAAGCCCTTGGTGGACTTAGACGGATGCCGGTCTTAAAGGGAAGCTTTGTTGGGGAGCGAGTGGTGCGAGAGTGATTGATAGTGGCTGTAAATGAGATTTATAGCATTGGTTAGAGGAGACGAGCTTCTGGGGCCTGTGTGTTTGCAGCAGAGCCATGAGGAAGGAGTAGACACCAGGGTGTTTTCAAGCATGGACAGAAATCAAACAGACTAAGGTTTTAGCCAGGGCCGAAAGAAGGATTTTGGTGCCCTAGGCAAACCTTTGGTACTCACCCCCTTAATTATCTTTCAGACCTCTTACCACCCCCGCATTATATTTGAAAAATTTGCCACTTCCTTAACCCTACTCCTCTGCCCTCCAACCCAGCCAGCTGATTAACTGTTCCCCTTAACTGTATCCATGACATCCTCTTTGTCTATCTTGTCCGCTTAGATTGTAAGCTCTTTGGAGCAGGGACTGTCTTCTTTGTGACTCTGAACAGCTTTGTGTGTCTGGTAGCACTATAGAAATAATTCATAGTAGTAGTGTGAAGAGTTCAGTCTTTGGGAAGCAGAGCTGAGACTGTGATGTCATAATGCCTCATTCCACCAATAAGAGCCAACCTCATCAGTGATGTCACAATGGCTGGATTGTCCTGTACTCCCCTCTGCCCTCCAACCCAGTCAGCTGATTAACCGTTCCCCTCAACTGTATCTAGGACATCCTGTTTGTCTGTTTAGATTGTAAGCTCTTTGGAGCAGGGACTGCCTTCTTTGTGACTCTGAACATCTTCGTGCGTCTGGTAGCACTATAGAAATAATTCATAGCAGTAATAGTGTGAAGAGCTTCAGTCTTTGGGAAGCAGAGCAGAGATTGTGATGTCATAATGCCTCATTCCACCAATAAGAGCCAACCTCATCAGTGATGTCACAATGGCTCGATTGTCCTGTACTCCCCTCTGCCCTCCAACCCAGTCAGCTGATTAACCGTTCCCCTCAACTGTATCCATGACATCCTGTTTGTTTGTCTGACATCCTGTTTAGATTGTAAGCTCTTTGGAGCAGGGACTGTCTTCTTATTCTTTGTTACTCTGTGCAGTGCTGTGTGCGTCTGGTAGCGCTATAGAAATAATTAGTAGTAGTAGATGCAGATTTTTTTTTTTAAGTTGGTCGGGTTGTCATGAATGATTTTTTTTTTTTTTTTTTGGTGTGTTTGACTCAGCTGTTATTTGCCACACCCGCAGAAGTTGCTGTCCTATGTGATTGCCCAATTTGCCTGGTGGTTGGGCTGCCCTGGTTGTAGCAGTTAGGTAAGAAGCTTCTTGACTCATGACGCATGTTTAAATGCAATAGGTAAAAAAAGGAGATGGGGAAACTGAAGCACTGAAATACCGGCTGCTGATTAATCAGATCTAAGGACAAGAAAAATGAGTGCGGGAGATCTAACCCGGCCGTACAGTCAGCTCTTTGGGGCCTGGTGAAAAATATTCGCATGATGTCAGGCTCGTAGATCCCCCGCAGCAGAGAAAGATTTACAAAATTTTAGCCATAGAAGGGCCCACGTGCTACGAGGGTAAATCAAAAAGTAAAGGCAAAATACGTTTAATAGAAGCAACTGAACATACTGTATTTCGCTTTTCCATATAGCCCCCGTGCAAGACGACGCTTTTGTTGTATCGATCAATTAGCTTCTGCATTTCTGCAGAGAAGAAGTTTTTGGGCTGGGTGAGCACCGCTTCCTTTACTTCATCATGCTTTATCTTTTTGCTCTCCAGGTCGCAGTGATGCACCCGTGGTACATTAGACAGATTGTGACCCCGCCAGGACAGACAGGGAAAATGCGTGAGCTCTTCTGGGAGAACGGTTTAGAAAATGAAATAAATAAATGTCTCGTCACTAGTGATAGTGATAGTGATTTGTCCCTGAAGGGCACAGAGAAGGTAGACAGGGACAAATTCTTCAGGCTGTGGGGAGCCACAAGTACAAGGGGGCACTCGGAGAAATTGAAAAAGGACAAATGCTAGGAAGTTCTTTTTCACTCAGAGGGTGGTGGACACATGGAACGCGCTCCCGGAGGCTGTGATAGGCCGGAGCACGCTACAGGGGTTCAAGGAGGGTCTAGATAGGTTCCTAAAAGAAAAGGGGATTGAGGGGTACAGATAGAAGTAGAGGTAGGTTATGGGAATAGTCAGGGACCACTTCACAGGTCATGGACCTGATGAGCCGCCGCGGGAGCGGACCGCTAGGCGCGATGGACCTCTGGTCTGACCCAGTGGAGGCAACTTCTTATGTTCTTATGTTTCCAGAATACACTTCTCCCTCCGTATTCGCGGTTTCAGCATTCACGGTTTTGATTATTCACGGTTTTTAGTTTGTTGGCTCCTCCCCCAAAATGACATCAGCTTGCATAGAGAAATCGCTGATTCCAAGCGTTTACAGAGAAAATCGCCGATTCCCAGCACTTTCTTCACCGTATTTTGCCTCTCCTTCAGGAACAAACCAGGTCTCCCACCATGTTATTCGCGGTTTCACCCTATTCACGATGGTTTTTAACAGAAAACAGCAAATAACATATGAAAAAGTTATTTGCGCTTTTTCTGTATTTGCGGTTCTGTTAATCCCCTACCACAGCGAATACGGAGGGAGAAGTGTTCTCTGATCTTCTTCATACCGTCTCAGGAACTGGGTCACAACCTCCACGCGCTGTTGCATGTGCAGATCAGTAAGCTTTCTGGGAACCCATCGTGTGCAGACTTTCCTGTATCCTAAGTCATCGTGCGTCGTGGCAAATGCAGATCCATAGCTGATATCCAAATTTGCAGCCGACTGAGACACCATTAGCCGTCGGTCTTCTCTCATCAATAATAATAATAATTTATTTTTTTGTATACCGCTATACCAAAAGTTCAAAGCGGTTCACAACAAAGGAAAAATACATACAGTCGATAAATATAAAATACATAATAATCAGATAAAAGCAAGGGAAAGTTAAACAATGACCACAACTAAGATGTAAACATGTCAAACAGACGTGTCTTTAGTGATTTTCTAAAATCAAAGTAAGAAGTAGCCTCTAATGTAGGTTTTCCAAGCCATGTATTCAGTTTAGCGGCCTGGGATGATAGAATTCTGTCAAAAAACTTCTTATATTGACATGATTTTAGAGCAGGGTAATTAAATAGATTTATTCTACGTGTACTCTTATTGGAGTAGTTCAAAGAAAGCTGAGAAGCAAGATAATCTGTTAGCATCCCAAAGACTGCTTTGTAACAAATACAGTGGTGCCTCACACAACGAACTTAATTGGTTCCAGGAGCAAGTTTGTTATGCGAAAAGTTCGTTATGTGAAACGCGTTTTCCCATAACAATACATGTTAAAAAAAATAATTCGTTCTGCAGCATAAAATATGCTAAGATGACATAAAAAAAGATAAATTTGTCAAAATGGTGAAAATGGTGGTCTTGCTGAGGCCAAACTCTTTGACGAGGTCACACTGTTTTACCCCACATTCACTCCTTCTAATTATTTCCCGTTTCATTTCAACAGAAATCACCTTCCTGCTTTTTTTAGAAGCCATGATATATAAAAAATATTGAGTTTATCTTAAAAGGACGACTGTATACAGTGAGAGAGGGCAGTTAAGCGCAGTGACTAACGACTGCCTGCAGTGCCTGCGCGGAAGGATGCAATACATCGGCAGCTCGGGCGACTTCGTTGTGTGAAACGAAGTTCGTTGTGTGAAACGAAGTTCGTTGTGTGAAACGAAGTTCGTTGTGTGAAGTTCGTTGTGTGAAACGAAGTTCGTTGTGTGAATCAAGACATGAAGTTCGTTGTGTGCAGCGTTCGTTGTGCGAGGCGTTCGTTATGCGAGGCACCACTGTACAAGAAAACTTGAACAGAACTCTGGACTCTACTGGCAACCAATGAAGTTTTTGATAAAAAGGGGTAATATGGTCCCATTTTTTAAATCTGAAAATGAGGCAAACCACAGTGTTCTGAATTAGTCAAACTGCTCTTGTGTTTGGGATGTTGATGGACGACCAGAACGACCTGTGTCAGTTACGCCTGTTCTTCCCGCTTTAAACCATTTTACCCACTCATAAACCTTTCGTTGATTCATGATGCTATGTCTAAACCGAGTCAGTTTCCACAGGTGTCACTCCCTCTGCCCAAAGAAAGTGCACTGCTGCACGTTGTTCTTCGATGGTGCAATCTTCCAGTGGCGCATCCATGTTTCTGACCTCATGGCTGCCACATGACTAATGGTCTCTTTTACAGAGCCGCCCTAGCGGCTGCGCTAACGGCCTCGAAGCCCATAGAGATTTAAAGGGCTTTGGGGCTGTGGCTGCGCGGCTTTGTAGAAGAGGCCGTAAATGTCGAGCCCTGCGCTATGCGTGGACGAACTATCCAACAGGCGATGCGCGAGTACATATGTTGCATTTCACTAGCTCTGTTCCAGTGATTGTGAAATTCAACAATTGCCTTTGAGTTTTGATTTGCCCTCGTATATATCAGAGAGGTGTCATCCACTGGAAGCGTTTCAAGTGCCTGCCTTTGTTGTTTGACACATTTAATGGCTGAAATGGCTGATCCCTCCCCTCAAATCCCGCTCAAAATGTAGCAAGGCAAAAGCTGGTCCCTGTTCCGAGCGGCTTACTGATGAGTCTGGAAATCCATACAGTACAGCGAGACCTGACCGACGGTGGTGTTTATGTGGGAGTACAGCCAGAACTGCTTTTTTTTTTTCTTTTTAAATGACTTAAAACTCCTGGTATTTCATTTGTACAGATGCCTTTTGCAGACTTGGGTTTTCACTTTTGTGTGTTGAACATCTGGAGAAAAGGGGGGCAAACAAACAGAGTTGGGTATAAGTGGAAGAAAATATGACTGCAATCAGAACAAAATGCAGTAAGGGGGGGAGAATACCCCAGGTCTCACTGGCAGTCAGACTAAGGATAATTAAGCCATCTAGGCAGAATCCTGCAGAAATAATACTTTGTGGGTCTAGTGAAGCAGGGCTTAAATGTTAGCATGTAAAGTACACATGGACAACACATTTGATAAAATATGAGGTAACCTGTGGCTCTGCCATGCAAACCTTACCCCCAAATACAAAGTACATGTGCTCTTAGCATGACATGGGACAACTCGTAATTTTCTAAGTGGTGTTGCATATATGTACACTGTCACATACATGTGGAAATGACTTGTTGACATCACCTCAATATGTGCTGTGAAGGTTTTCTCTTTTTCTTGTGGACCCAGCATTTTCCTGCCTTTTTATATTTCCAGCTCAGTTGGATGAGGGTTTGGGATCTAGGGCCACAAGCTGACTGTTATTGAGAAAGACATGGGGGGAAGCCACTGCTTGCCATGGATCGGTAGCATGGACTGTTGTTACTCTTTGGGGTTCTAGAATCTTTTGTTACTCTTTGGGGTCCTAGAATCTTTTGTTACTCTTTTGGGGTTCCAGAATCTTTTGTTACTCTTTTGGGGTTCTAGAATCTTTTGTTACTCTTTGGGGTTCTAGAATCTTTTGTTACTCTTTTGGGGTTCCAGAATCTTTTGTTACTCTTTGGAGTTCCGGAATCTTTTGTTACTCTTTGGGGTTCCAGAATCTTGCTATTCTTTAGGATTCTGAATGGAATGTTGCTAATCCTTGGGTTTTGGCCAGGTACTAGGGACCTGGATTGACCACCGTGAGAACGGGCTACTGGGCTTCATAGACCATTGGTCTGACCCAGTAAGGCTATTCTTATGTTCTGTAATTACCCAGAAGCTTCTCCCCCTATCTTGTAGCCATTCCCAGCCCACCCTACTCCAGTCTCCATTGCGAGAGCTCTAGGCTGGGGGTCATACATCAATCGTTTTTCCGGCCGCTAGATTTTATCACTGCATGAATATCAAAGTGCCTTCCTCTTCTAGGCCTGGGAACATTGCCTCTATAGCACCCTCTCCCCTGCCACCCCTGCCCTGGCCACCCAGGAGCAGAAAACGTAAGCTAGGAATGAAATCCAGGTCTCTCTGAGACCTCGGGTTGGTATCTGCTGCCAACTTGAATGGGTTTGTGTTGAGGTTAGACAAAGAATGATAGCAGGGGCCGGAGAAGAGGTCACCAAATGACAGTGGGAGCTCCGCCAGACAGAATTCAAACAGCTTGGAAGCTCAACAGGATTGTAGAAAAAGACGCCAGACTTTTCCTGCCTGCTAGGAGGCAGATGTGTTGGCTTCTTCTGTGTACAAACAAAAGCAGGAATGAAAGGACACCCGATGTTCCTAGAGCTTGAATGTGGAAATTTGCAGGAATTTGTCTTCAAAGGATTAAATGCTTTAAAGCCAGGAATTCTGCTTATAGGACACCTGGGAAAGGGCCAGACCAGAAGGAAAGCAAATTTTATTTTTCAAGTCCAAAATGTTCTTCTGTACACATAAATGCATTGGAATGTGTAGAAACGTCAGTGATTTTGGAAGCATAATAAAATCTTGGCTCGGAATCTCACTTAGGACATAATCTGCACAGCCCATCCACTTTTCTTTGAAGTTCCTGCACACTCTGTAATCTAGTTCTTTTGTAAGAAAATTATTTAGCATTTTTGAATAGTTTTAAATCAAAACAACAGCAGACATTCAGGAAATCAAGATGTGTCAGTGGGGGGGGGGGGGGAGGGGGGGGAGAAAGGAGCAGATTTTGAGAAGCTCTCATGGTATAGGTTTCCATTTCTTTACAGTTTCCCCTAGTTCACTAACACCCCAATGTGGCTGTAAAAGCCTAAAGCGTTATGTTACTAACTTGTACTTTGTGTCTTCTAAGTTCCAACACCTGGGGGCGGTGTAAGTGACAGGTTCAGAAAGGAGGTGGAGATGATGCCAGGAGTAGGGCTGCCACTGTGGAATGCTGAATCCCAGCAGGATGAAACACATCGCTAGAACCGCCCGGGGGTCTTTTCAGATCGTTCCATTTCCTGTTTCAGCTCCAGGTATGCAGTTTGAAGGAATTTAGGAAGCCTGGGATGGGGAGGGAAGCAGGGTTATTTGCATACACTTAGGCTTATACACAGTAGCTGTGGTATAACTGTTCCAAAGTTATACAGTTAGTTTGGCTGGGGAAAAAAAAAGACGTTGGCTCGGTTTTCCAGGGGAAGTGCTAGGAACCAAAACAGTGGCAGAATTGAATGCAGCAGAGCCTAAAGGACCCCAGTGACAGGAGAAAGGAGAGAACAGACCTTGGATCAGGTGAGATTTTGTGACAGCACAGTCGGCATGCAGACATGGGCAAGCTGGGTGGGCCAAGACCCTTATCCATTCACATCTCATATGACAAATCAGCTTCATGTTTCTTCCAGCTGTTTGCCAAGAGCCAGAGAAACAACAAGTTTTATTATTTCTATAGCACTACCAGACGCACACAGCACTTTAAAAACATGCAAGAGGCAGTCCCTAGCTAATAGAGTTTACAGTCTAATTATGACAGACACACAGGACAAAAGGGTGAATCTATATAAGCTGCTTAAGTAGGGAATTAGAAGGGGAATGATGAGAAGGATAGGGTGGGGGGGACTATGGAGGGAATGACCAGCAGAAATGGGTGCTTTACAAGTTGGTTAGGACCTAAATGCAGTTTCAAAAAAGTGGGCTTTCGGCCTGGTTTTGAATACCGCCAGAGATGGAGCCTGACGCACCGAGCCAGGCAGAGGTTGTTCCAGGCATACGGCGCAGCAAGGCAGAAGGCTGTAGAGGAGAAGGGTGCCGCCAAGAGAGACGTGCCCGACGGACGGAGTTCTCGGGGCGGATTGTAGGGAGAGATAAGAGAGGAGAGAAACTGAGGAGCTGCAGAGTGAATACATTTGTAAGTCAATAAGAGGAGTTTGAACGGTGTGCCGAAACGGACGGGGAGCAACTTGAGGAGAGGGTTAACGTGAGCCTAATGACACTGTCGGAATATGAGAAGTGCAGCAGAATTCAGCACAGATTGAAGGGGAGAGAGATGGCTTAGCGGAAGACCCGTGAGAAGCAAGATGCAGGAGTCTAGGCCAGAGGTGTCGACAGCGTGGATTAGGGTCTTGGCAGCGTGTTCCGAGAGGAAAGGCCTGATTTTGCGCGATGTTGTAGAGGAAGAAACGACAGGATTTGGCTGTTTTGTTGGACATGCAGAGAGAAGGACAAAGAAGGAAGATAACCAGGCTCTGAACGCTGGCCATCTGTGGTGTACAGGAAAAAAAGACAAAATCCCAGTCTCTAGGAAGTCAAACCCATAGGTCGACTCTTACGAAACTCTCCACCACCTTATAGGAACACTAAAGCTCAGGGAAGAAGCTGGTTACTTTGTAAGGAGACGCATCTTGTCTGCAGAAAGGATGTGAAATTTAAGAACAGAATTAAGATTATATGAATGAGAGGGTTAGTCATTCTTTCTCTCTTCCCTTCCTCTGCATATCCCTGTCGACATTTTTAGCTGGTCTGGGAGAGAAAAGCACATTATACAATGCAAACACGAGCTAAAGGAATGGAAAGCGGAACATGAAAGCTGAGGAAAAATAAAACCATCACTATTCCTCCCCGAAGCTGAATGTCCTGCCTGATGTGTGTTGCCATGCCAACAGCTCCATGTGGCTTTAGCTTCAGGTCTGCTAGGCAGTCTGCCTGAATTTTGGCAAATTGTGGGACCGGCTTAATCACCTAATGGTTAGTGCAGGGGCCTGAGAACCAGGAGAGCCGGGTTCGATCCCCACTGCAGCTCCTTGTGACATCATTGCCCCATGTAAACCACTTTGAATGTAATCACAGAAAGGCCCTTTCCCTTTCTAATCCGCTTCAGAATAAAATGGTACTAGTGACCAGACCTTCCACAACTGTGCCTTAAATTCAGATAAACTGTAACGTTTAATACACGCTTTAGCTCGTATTTCATAAAAATACAATTTTTTAGGCTTTTCCTTTATTTTGTAACACAAGAGAGCTGATAGCTTGAACCGGTGGTCTCCAACCTTTATTATGTTCAGTGCCAGCAGCTGGATATGGTCCCGGCATTGAATACCCAGGATTGCTGCTGACCGCAGGAGGTAGCTGGGGCTGCCTCTCGTGTTCCGACTATAATAATAATAACAGCTTATATACCGCAATACCGTGAAGTTCTATGCGGTTTACAAAGATTAAGCAAAGGTACAAATTGATTGACTTTAAGAGAGGAGGAAGAAAGAGGATTAATAGGTGTTTTATTCAACAGTTGAAGTGCTCAGAGCTCCTGCAAGGGAGGGAACCCTCAGCCATCTCTCAAGAGCATCACCAAGCAGCTGGACTCGAGGAGGATGATTGCATAGATGACCTGTCAAAAGCGCGCACATGACAGATACGTGCACTGAATGGGAGGTGCCCAATCCACAGCGGATACTATTTTGTCTTTTTGAGGGTTACAAAGTTAACCCTCTTTTTTGAGGGGGGACCCCCCTCCCCACTACACTTAAAATATTCACTTGGTATCTAGTGTTAGGGTAAGGTTTACATCATGATTATGGGAACCCTGTACATAAGTGGATATCTGGAAGGCCCTGATTTGCTCAGGCTCCTCAGGCCCCGTCCCTTGGGAGGGACTTGAGGTGCCTCAAGCCCCTCCCAAGGGACGGGGCCTGAGGAGTCTGAGCAAATCAGGGCCTTCCAGATATCCACTTGTGCGCACAATTGTCGTGCACGGATTGTATGATACCTGATGAAGGTCCATTACCCTGATAGCCATGCCAGAGGGAAAGAGGTAGATGTAAACAAGGGAAAATGGCTCACGTAGTGGTCTTGGTTCTGATTACAGTACTTAGTAAGTACAGGAGAAAGCTCCTAGCCTTCTGTCTGTGATAAAAAGCTGATTTTTGCTTATGTTGCTGCTTTGAATTGTAAATAAGTCTCAGACATGCATGAAGGAAATACTGTGCTTTTAGCAGGTGACAAGTAACCATGTGATAGTGACAGCACTGCCATACACAATGCCATTCTGCACTTTAACCGAATGGATATCCTAAAAAAAATGGTTTGAGTCTAACTGAGGGTTCATAGACAAAGGCGCGAAAGACAAAAGCGCGCGCCGACAATTGAGCGCAGTGCGTGCCGCCGCGCCGCTCTAAATTACAGTTTTTAGGTGCTCCGACGGGGGTTTTTGTTGGGGAACCCCCCAGTTTACTTAATAGACATCGCGCCGGCGTTATGGGGGGCTTGGGGGGTTGTAACCCTCCACATTTTACTGTAAACTGAACTTTTTCCCTAAAAGCAGGGAAAAAGTTAAGTTTTCAGTAAAATGTGGGGGGTTACAACCCCCCACACCCCCACAACACCCCCACAATGCGGCGCGATGTGTATTAAGTAAAGTGGGGGGGTTCCCCCCCCACACACCCCCGTCGGAGCACTAAAAACAATAATTTAGAGTGGCGCGGCAGCGCGCGCTGCGCTCAATTGTCTGGGCGCGCCTTTGTCCCGGCGCGCTTTTGACCTGACACCCTAACTGAGAGCCGTTCTTCTTTAAGGATACTGGATAACTGCATCTTTGCCACCCAGCATGCCCACGCCTGAAGGCAGGATCATTGGCACATGTTCTTACCCTCTTTCTGCAGCGGCTTGTGACCTCAATGTTGCAATGCTCGTTAGATGGCTCTCTGCAAACAAATTGCATCAAAGTGGTTTATAAAAACCACATCCAAAGACAGAGAAAAGGAAGATGAGAAGAAGAAATAAAAGCCCACCAGGGGTCCAAGACTTGAGGTCAAGGTGATATCATTGTGTCCCATAAGCCTCTTGGAAGAGCTGTGTTTTGAGACTGGCTGGACAATAACGGAACAGAGCAATTGGGAAGGGAAGGAATAGGGAACAATTGATGAGAAAAGTACCAGGATGGAGAGTTTTATAAGAACAGGGATCTTAATACTGAATATAGTAAGATACCGGTAGCCAATGATATTGAATAAGGAGGGGAGGAACGATCTGATTTTCAAGCATGTGCAAAAATCCTTATTGCCTTATTATGCACAACTTGAACACATCAGAGAAGAAACAGAGAGAGACCGGAGTAGGTGGCATTACAGTAGTCTATTCAAGAGCGGAGAGAAGAGCATATAATAATGGCATCTGTTCAGATCTCATCTCTCATACTGCAAATTCTTATATTTCGATCGTCTCTGATATTCTAAATTCTAGTGGACTTTATTTATTTATTTCAATTTCTATCCCGTTGTCCCCAAAGAGCCCAGAACGGGTTACAGGTTAAACATATTTAGTATATAGTTAACAGGTTACAATTTACACTAGATTTGCCATAATTTCAGTACATGTTTCCGATACAAGTTTTTGCTAGCTAGACACATATTTAGGGTCTAATACTAATATACATAATATACAGTTTACTGGTTATAATTTACAGTACAAGTTTTATCCTAATTGACACACAGACAGTTTATAGGTTGGATTTGCTATAGTTACTGTACAAGATTTTACAATACAAGTATTCCTTATGTGATACATACCGGGTTTCTTTGTACTCCATCGGTCAAGGGCAGGGGTTTAGGTGAAGAGGTATGTTTTTTATTGCTTTTGAAAAGCTGAGTGAGGAGTCCTTCAAGGGATCTGATTTATGGGGACAGTTGATTCCAGAGGCTCGGAATATACCGTATTTTCACGCATATAACACGCGCGTTATACGCGTTTTTACCTACCGCGCATACCCCTCGCGCGTTATATGCGTGAGCGCGGTATACAAAAGTTTTAAAACATAGTTCCCACCCCGCCCGACGCCCGATTCACCCTCCCAGCAGGACCACTCGCACCCCCACCCCGAACGACCACTCGCACGCGCTCCCACCCGCACCCGCATCCACGATCGGAGCAAGAGGGAGCCCAAGCCCTCTTGCCCGGCCGACTCCCCGACGTCCGATACATCCCCCCCCCCCGGCAGGACCACTCGCACCCCCACCCCGAACGACCGCTCGCACGCGCTCCCACCCGCACCCGCATCCACGATCGGAGCAAGAGGGAGCCCAAGCCCTCTTGCCCGGCCGACTCCCCGACGTCCGATACATCCCCCCCCCCGGCAGGACCACTCGCACCCCCACCCCGAACGACCGCTCGCACGCGCTCCCACCCGCACCCGCATCCACGATCGGAGCAAGAGGGAGCCCAAGCCCTATTGCCCGGCCGACTCCCCGACGTTCGATACATCCCCCCCCCCCGGCAGGACCACTCGCACCCCCACCCCGAACGACCGCTCGCACGCGCTCCCACCCGCACCCGCATCCACGATCGGAGCAAGAGGGAGCCCAAGCCCTCTTGCCCGGCCGACTCCCCGACGTCCGATACATCCCCCCCCCCCCGGCAGGACCACTCGCACCCCCACCCCGAAGGACCGCCGACTTCCCGACAATATCGGGCCAGAAGGGAGCCCAAACCCTCCTGGCCACGGCGACCCCCTAACCCCACCCCGCACTACATTACGGGCAGGAGGGATCCCAGGCCCTCCTGCCCTCGACGCAAACCCCCCTCCCCCCCAACGACCGTCCCCCCCCAAGAACCTCCGACCGCCCCCCAGCCGACCCGCGATCCCCCTGGCGACCCCCACGACCCCCCCACCCCCCTTCCCCGTACCTTTGGTAGTTGGCCGGACAGACGGGAGCCAAACCCGCCTGTCCGGCAGGCAGCCAACGAAGGAATGAGGCCGGATTGGCCCATCCATCCTAAAGCTCCGCCTACTGGTGGGGCCTAAGGCGCGTGGGCCAATCAGAATAGGCCCTGGAGCCTTAGGTCCCACCTGGGGGCGCGGCCTGAGGCACATGGGCCCAACCCGACCATGTGCCTGAGGCCGCGCCCCCAGGTGGGACCTAAGGCTCCAGGGCCTATTCTGATTGGCCCCCGCGCCTTAGGCCCCACCAGTAGGCAGAGCTTTAGGATGGATGGGCCAATCCGGCCTCATTCCATCGTTGGCTGCCTGCCGGACAGGCGGGTTTGGCTCCCGTCTGTCCGGCCAACTACCAAAGGTACGGGGAAGGGGGGTGGGGGGGTCGTGGGGGTCACCAGGGGGGTCGCGGGTCGGCTGGGGGGGCGGTCGGAGGTTCTTGGGGGGGGGGCGGGCGTTGGGGGGGAGGGGGTTTTGCGTCGAGGGCAGGAGGGCCTGGGATCCCTCCTGCCCGTAATGTAGTGCGGGGTGGGGTTAGGGGGTCGCCGTGGCCAGGAGGGTTTGGGCTCCCTTCTGGCCCAACTACCAAAGGTACGGGGAAGGGGGGTGGGGGGGTCGTGGGGGTCGCCAGGGTGGTCGCGGGTCGGCTGGGGGGGCGGTCGTTGGGGGGAGGGGGGTTTGCGTTGAGGGCAGGAGGGCCTGGGATCCCTCCTGCCCGTAATGTAGTGCGGGGTGGGGTTAGGGGGTCGCCGTGGCCAGGAGGATTTGGGCTCCCTCCTGGCCCGATATTGTTGGGGAATCGGCGGTCCTTCGGGGGGAGGGATGTATCGGACGTCGGGGGGGGGGCATCAGGCTTTCAGGATGGGGACAGACCTTCAAGGGGGGACAGTGCACGGAAGTCAGGGGGGGTGAACGGAGAGTCGGGACAGCGCACGGAAAGTCAGGGCAGTGCACGGAAGTCAGGGGGGGGTGAACGGAGAGTCGGGACAGCGCACGGAAAGTCGGGGCAGTGCACGGAAGTCAGGGGGGGTGAACGGAGAGTCGGGACAGCGCACGGAGAGGCGGGGCAGTGCACGGAAGTCAGGGGGGTGAACGGAGAGTCGGGCAGCATGCGCGGTATAATCGTGAGCGCATTATACCAAAGTTTTTGTGCTTATCATCGTGATTTCTGCGCGCTATACACGTGTGCGCGTTTTATACGGGTGCGTGTTATTTGCGTGAAAATACGGTAGTGGGAGTAGAAACATCGTTTGGCGGTTGGCAGTTGCAGGGCACGACCAGGGGGCATTTTGAGATGTATTTCAGCCTGGAAGCAGAGAGACCGATACTTGGAAATATTCTTTTAAGATTACAATAAAAATTAAAAGTTAAAAAAATAATCTCTTAGGACTAGCCTAAAGAAAACATTGTACTACACGGAATTACTGAAGACCAAAAAAACAAACAAACATGATTTCACCAATGTCGCCACCTGCAGTTCAGCGGTTAAACCTTGCTCAATAACAAATGCCAAGTCTATAAAGTGTGGAAACAATTTTATCAGCATCCCGTGAATTAATAATATTAAAGATGGAGGGTGAATGTTCTTTGCAATCCAGCAAGCTGTCTCGGAGGAGTTAAGGACTAGACAATTTTCACTAAATCATTTGTAAAATATGCGCTGATAGGTCTTTGAATTGTCAGGCTGTCAAGATCTATTGTTTGACCTTGCCTGCAGCTGCTCTTTTCTGCCCCCCCACCCCAAAGAAGTTGTCATCTTAGGCAGCCCTGAAACCCCTCCCACTTAGCTATAGCCAACAGAGCTACTCTGATCAGAATACTGTGTAAGAGTTGCACAATTACATTTTGGGAATAAATTCAAGAAATGATGCTGAAGAAGTAATTAACACATCACCTGAGAGAGACGACTTTAAGATAAGTCTTTCACACTTTTGCTTATTCTAATAAGAACTGAAAAATATCTTTCTCCTGGTTGTAGTCATTGCAACATGTTTTATGCCGAGTAAACCATTTTGTCATCCAGTTTAAATATAGACAGAAAATGAGTTTTCGAAAAATAAGTTTATTGAATGAAATGCAAGATCGATATAATATACATATATGGAGATTTTTCAGACCTGTGATGATACGGGTGGCTTAGGGTACAATGTAGTCCCGGCTGCCTATGTGTGAGGTCTGTTTTCTCCGTTGTTTTTGTATTTATCATGTTTCTGTTTCTTTTTGATTTTGGTTTTGTATGAATGCGGTTTTCTGCTAAACAAATTCACAGTACGTTTCTTTTTTTAAGTTTTTGCTGAAATGTAAGTGCCAGGACAAGGCTCACGGAACACACATTCTATCATGGTCGTTTCTTGCAGAACTGTGGTTATGGTATACTAGTGTAAATCTCTGCACCTAACAAGGTTCAAGGTTCTGTTTATTTGATTAGCTACCAAACTAAACTACATATACTTAAACTCTTCTCTTAATTTACTGTATATTCCCTGTATTTAACTACTTCGCAGTCCTGTATGTCCAAACATTTAACCTATAGAACATGTTATTTGTCTAATTACTCTCCATTATGTATGTTTATCTGTAGACCGTTCTGAGCTACTGGGAGAACGGGATAAAAATCTAAATAAATAAAATAAAATAAATAAATAAATAAATAAATAAAATAAGGTAAAACCCAAAAAAACTCTGTGGAGTGACGATGTTCCTAAATGGACTTTATTTGAAAAGTGTCAAAGTTCCAAAGGTCCACTGAAATCATCCACATAAAATAATTCCATCCACATAAAAATAAATCATCCACATAAGAGCCTTAAAGGACCTAGTCCGCTAGGGATACAGGACCCAACACGGTCCGCGTTTCGACAAAAAGTCTTCTTCAGGGGTCCCTGGGGGTCCTATAAAGGTGAGTACGTGGGAAACAATTGTGTGGTGAGCTGGAAGTGAGACACTGCTTGTGTTTGCAATAGAAAGGTCCTTTAAGGCTTTTATGTGGATGATTTATTTTTATGTGGATGGAATTATTTTATGTGGATGATTTATTTTTATGTGGATGGAATTATTTTATGTGGATGATTTATTTTTATGTGGATGGAATTATTTTATGTGGATGATTTCAGTGGACCTTTGGAACTTTGACACTTTCAAATAAAGTCCATTTAAGAACATCATCACTCCACAGAGGTTTTTTTTAATTTTCTCTGGATTTTCTTCTTTGTGGATATTTTGGGGTCAATTCCTTTTATTTTTAGCTAGTTAAAGTAACACCATCAAAGTGGTATACAATTACAACAGAATCACATAGAGAAAAAAATAGAAATGCAAATGCAAAAAGTGATAGGAAAGCAAAGGAGTCGGAATCCTCCAGCTGCCATGTCCTTCAAACCCAGTAACCAACAATTGCCCAATAGTTGCCTAACCTGTAAGGCAACTTTATACATTAAACGCCAAACGATGTTCCTACTCTCATTTCATACCGAGCCACTGGAATCGACTGCCCCCACAGATTAGATCCCTTGAAGGACTCCTCAACTTTAGGAAAGTAACAAAAACACACCTCTTCACCTAACTCCCGTGACCGATAGATGACAAAGAAATGTATATTCATACAAGATCCTCGGTATATGTCGCGTTAGGATAAAAACTTGTATTGAAAAATCTTGCACTGTAACTATGGCACATTGTAACTTGATGACTGTATATTATGGGGCTCATAATCGAAAACGAAACACATCTAAAAACCCGCCCAAATCGGCAAAAGACAGGTCATCCAAGTGCCAATAATCGAAACAGGTTTTTAGACGTATCCAGAGGCCTCTGAATCCCGCTGTGTGCCCAGAGCAGAAAGGAGCATTTTTGAAGGAGTGGTTAGGGCGGGATGTGGGCCGACCTAGACTTAGTCGTACTGCAGGGATAATCGAAAGTTTTACGAGGCTGCCGGGACAGAACTTATACGTTGTGACTTAGGCGATCTAAAAACAGGTCTAAGTGCGCAGAAGGGATCCAGAGTTGACCAGACAGCCATTGCAGACACAAAGTACAGACCCCCATACACTCCCCCTGTGATCACTGACCCCCCCATGCTGCAATAAAAATCAGAATAAAAATGTATATACCTGTCTCTAGAGCAGTGTTTTTCAACCTTTTTTGGGCAAAGGCACACTTGTTTCATGAAAAAAATCACGAGGCACACCACCATTAGAAAATGTTAAAAAATTTAACTCTGTGCCTATATTGACTATATATAAAGTAATTCACTTGAGTGCCACCGCCGCCATCGGGAACAGGCCGGCGCCAAGTTCTCCCTGCTTCTCTTCCCCGCGGGGCCGACCAACTCTCGCCACCCGTCGTCAATTCTAACGTCGGAGAGGACGTTCTAGGCCAGCCAGGCAGCGATTGGCTGGCCCAGAATGTCCTCTCCGACGTCAGAATTGACGCGAGTGGCAAG